>NC_090933.1:1203261282-1203564313 GCF_040938575.1 Ambystoma mexicanum
ATGCCATCCCAGACATGAGATCAGGCAGCTTGAGCATGTAGAAACAGATAAAGTCCCTTGAACATAAAAAGAGAAAATAAATGGGTGTAATCAGGAGGCAGTGACAAAGAAGTTAAAAAAAAGTTGATTGTTATGATGGTACATAAACACTGTAATATATGTAAAAATATATAATATAAATAAATAAATAAATAAATAAATAAATAAATGCACATATAATGGAAGCTCATGGTTGGTGTGCAGAGAGAAAGTGTGTTAAATATTGAATATCTACTTGTTTTCTTTTAACTTGTGTTTAATTTCAGGAAAAAAAAAAATGAAATATTTTTACCAAGCATGTTTTATTTTTGGCAAAAGGATGAAGTTAGTATTTTGCTATGTACTTAATTTGTTTATTTTCTATTTTGATTTAGACAATTAACATTATTTGGTCGGAGGTTCCGAGATCAGAGCCCACGGGAGAGACGATGGAGTCCTGGAGTCCCCTGGATGAAGACCAAAAGATGCCTGCCTCCAGGTGGAGGTGAAGACAAGATAACCAGAATGCTAAAAAGGATGACTCCTATGGATCTAAGATTGCCAAGATGGAAGTGTACTCAAATGAACCGAATAACATCGCTGGTCGGGACATATCAGAAGCGGACAAGAATACTGACATATGGAGTTCCACGTATTTATTATTTTAATTATTTATTTTAATTTGTTATATTAATTATTTATTTTAGTTAGTTGTTTTATTTCTTTGTTTTTAATTGACTTGGAAAATCTAAACTTAAAGTAATGCCACTTCAACTGAGAAGGCAAATGTAGAACATTTTGTAAACTAATGAACTCGGATGAATACTGTGTTGATTGCAAATTTTTCATTGATGCACATGAATATTAAGTTTGTTGGATTGCTATATTGTAAAAGAAAAAAAAGAGAGAACAAATTATTTTTAGGAATTGCCTTGGATAATAGCCAAGTTCTAAAAACAAAAGGAGGGTATGTAAGGATATTTGGCGTGTTACAGCACAGAGTACAGCACTACTACACAGGTAGCAAGCAGCACAGAGTACAGCACTACTACACAGGTAGCAAACAGCACAGAGTACAGCACTACTGCACAGGTAGCAATTTTTTTTTTTGCAGCACCACCACAAGGGTGCGGTGCATTGCTATATGTGTTACCAGATTAACAAGGAAAGACAGGGCATTCAGTCAAAAACGATTTTAACATATAAGATGCAAATCTATTTTTACAGTTAAAAGTACACGTGCACATTCAAAAATGCACACTATTTTTCACCTGAAATGCCTATGGTGCGAGAGACACATTTGAAAATAATAACTAACCTTACTGACAACTAACCTGACTAATGAAACATAATCCACTAATAAAAATGTGTCTCCACTGCAGAATTAGGCCTATTCTGAAAGTGAACTTTTAAACGCACATCCATTTTTTTTTCTGTTCTATCTGCTGCCCTGTCCACATAACTACAGGAAGCAAATGGGCTCGAAAGAACAGGAAATCAGTTGGTTACAAAGTATTACTATAAAAATGAGCCATTGTGTAGAGAAGGAGGAGATGGCGTGATTAATTCTGATTGGAGCAGCGTCATAGCAAGTATCATGATAGAGGGAGTGATCAGGCTTTTGCTGGGGAGTTTGACAAGGAGAAGGGCAGTCAAGATTGGGGAGAGCTGAAAGAAGGACCTTTCCCCTGGCTGAGGCATTCCTATCTGCAAAAGCTGAGAATTCCAGGCAATGACCCCGGTTTGAGAAGGCAAGCGTTCCTTTTTACTGGAGTTAATCTTCAAGGGAGCCACATTCAGAAAGAGAACAGCCAAAGAGAACAACTAAAAAGATAAGGTAATTACAGAAGTGTGGGAGCTGAGTGTGTACGATAATATGCAGTCAGTGTAGGATTCCTGTGCATGCCTTAATCAAATGCTAATGTTGCAATTTGAGTTCTGTTCTCCGCCACTCTCTTTGCAGTGTGTCATAGACAATGCTTTTACTGTACCATTTTATTTATTTCTGTAAAGAATGAGATCGTGTTTAATTGCAACTTTTATAATACAGAAAAATATTTGAAAACAGACGGGTGGTGTATTTACTATTTACCATTACAATGCTGATGATGTGGGGAGATTTTAAACAGTGCAATGGTCATTTTAAGACAGATGTGTGCATGTCAGATTCAGTATGAACAGTTGTGAGTGACTGTAGCATAGCTCGTTGGAGGTACATGAGCCAACGGGAAGAGAGACTCTCTGAACATAGCTCCCTACCGTATATAAGGTAGTGGAAATTACCACAAGATTACCATATATAGCTCTCTGTCGTAAATAAGTCAGTGAGATCGCCCATGGTGGCACACTAATACTAACACTGAAAAATGTGGTATTCCTAAAATGTAGGTCTGAGGTCTCTCTAGTGATTACACGAAAAATCTAAGCAAAGATAAGGGATTCTCGACATTGGGGCCACAAATAAAACAAGGGAATTATGCTCACCAAAATACCACCAACCACGCCTACCACCCACGCCTACCAAATATGCATGCCTGGGTGCTGAAATAATGCATGTTCACTGTATTATTGTTGTACATGGCCCAATCTGAATACAAGGAGTGATTGTTGCTAAGTTATATTTCGGCGGTAAGAAAATACCGTCAGGCCCCAAATCTCCACAAAATACCCTACAAGACATGGTTTACTTCGCAACACATTTTGGATGGTTTTATTGTGAACTCCACTCTAGCTAAAAAAGGCCCGATAGGGCACCCCTCGGGAGGTTTACTTATAGCAGTCGCAATTAATATGGGCCCCATAATTATAAAAAGACTAGGGATTCTAGATTGGTGCTCAATAGTTTTGATTCGGCTTAAATGTGATGTGACTATTGGTCAATGTAATCTTTTGATCGTTAACATCTACTGGAGTTTGAAATTAAATATTGAGGAAGAACTAGTAAAACTGGGGGAGTGTATGTTGGAGTGTCAAGATTATTCTGGGAACATGATGATTCTAATTGCGGGAGACTTTAACGTAGAAATCCCGACTGATACTCCCTGTAGTCAGGGAAGTGCCGTGGTAAGAAGGAACTCCATGGGATTCTCTGGGGGCACTTTCTAGGCTCCTGGGGCCTTTCTAATGTCAGAGGACTCTTAAACAAGAAAGAGGAATATACTACTTGGTTTAGAGTGGATCAAACTAGTGCCATTGATCACATTTTCGTACCTGAACCATTGTTAGCCATGATTAAGGAACTTAAGCTCTTGCAGGTGGAATGTAGTGAACATAAAATATTACATTTGAATATATCTGGGTCCTGGGGCACTGCTGCTACGCATAGCTGCCTTGGAAATTTACAAATAATCTTGGCAAAAAACAGGTTTTTCCGGCATAGAGATAATGTGGAGAAGACACATTTTTTTTCCTCTCGGACTTTAATACCTCTAGCCATGGGGAAAAACATCTTATACACCAAGGAAGTCTTTACTCACTATGTTGGAAATGTAATTACGCACTCTACAACTGCTCTCAAGCAGGTTAGGGCCCGGCATAAACATCCACATAGCTATGATACGCTCATCAGAACATATAAAAATAAAAGATCCAGGGGATTAAGAACACTAGCTAAAAGTGATCTCTTGTGGAGTGTGAAAATGGCATTAAAGTAAAAAATCAGTAATCAGTGGAAAAATAAGATAAAGGAACAAAGAGCTAAAATGTTTCAGACAGACGGCGAAAATATTTTCTGTGCTATGAAAGACAATACTTCTAGGTCGTTTTGGTCTGCAATGAATGAGAAACTGATCTTTAATAATGAGGCCCTTTCCTCAACTATTTTCGAGCAACAGTGGATTAGTCACTTTGGTAACCTTTATCAATCTGGTTTAAGTGACCAGTCCTCTTTTAACTGTGTGCGTGAGATTGACTGGAAGGTCAAAATCCTGCAGGAGGATATAGTATTGATAGACAAGGCATCTATGTCTAGGAACACGGGACCAAATGGTCTCGCGAATGTTATTTTCAAACACAATAAACAACAGTGGTCTAAAACACTGCACATTTTGTTTAAACACATTCTTACGACCCACGCTATTCTTCTTCTTAGCATACCTCATATGTTGTCCCTGATACAAGAGGGGTGATTGGTCCTGTCTGTTGAACTATAGGCCGATTGCCATATTGGATGCGGATTCCAAAATTTTCTCTGGTATAATTCTGAGTCATATACAGTGCTGGATGAAAAATTGTAATATTCATTCTCGATTTCAATTTTGGTTTAGGAAAAACGTGGGGAAGGATGCTGGGGTTGTCTACTGATGAACATCATGCATGGTAAAGCTTGGAAGAAGGAGGCGGCACCCATATATATAGCCTCCATTGACCTGTCAATGGCTTTTGACAAGGTGGATAGATCATAATTGTGTTGCAAATTAAAACATCTGCGAATGCCTCAAACCCTTCTTTCTATTCTTATAACTCTACACGAGGGGTCCAATCTGCAGGTACGCTTAAATAACCAGGGCTGTCTATCTACTCCTATTTATGCTGCGACAGGGGTTCGTGTTCGCACCTACAATTTTTAATCCTTACGTCTCGGATGCTAAAGAGGTGTTGGAAGAAGATTTCTTTGCACCCCCTGTGGTTGAAGGTGTTAGAATCAGTTGGAATGCATATGCAGATGATTTTATGCTATTTGATCACACACCAATTGGCCTACAGCGCCTGCTGTGCAAATTTCGGGATTATACGGAACGTAATTATATAACGATAAATGAGAGAAAAACAGTAATCATCCCTTTACATTTACAACCATACGTAAAACAGTTCTCATGGTTTCTAAACCACATCAAACTTGTGGTAAGACCGCAATTATGTTATCTTGGCCATCCTGTCTATGGTAACCAACAGAAATCACACTATAGAGAGTATTTGAATGGGAAAAGTGTGTCACTAATCATCCAAAAAAAATCAACAGTAAATACGGAAAGTTTTCCATCTAACTGGCCCAGCGCTTTTATAAACAAAAGCTTCTTCCACAGTTTTGCTATGTTGTAGAGTTATTTCCTATATGGATTCTGGATAAACTAGTCAAATACGTGGCACGTTTTAAGGGCTTTTTTCTACATGCTTGCCTAAGTGTATACCTGTGGCTGTATTGTGTTACGAAATGGGTCTAACCACTATTATATGCAGAATTATTTGGCAGAAGCTTTCTCTCTTTAGGAAACTGGTCACAACACCGAGGGACACACTATATGATCTTCTGGGCTCAGGTATTCATACGGGTAACATTGCTTCTACCTATACATCAGATCTGAAATAGGAATGTATGAATTATCTGGAAATTTAGGGTCTTACACTTTTAATCTTTAACATAAAGCATATTCTGCAATGTACTGGGAGCAAATTAAACTTTGGAACACCTGATGTTAGATTGCTCTGCTTTGAGAATAAATCGGATTCAGTATTTTAGTAAATTTGTTGCCAGTACTAGTTTTGTCAACTTAAATCTATTATGGTGGAAAATGCTGCCTGGGAAAGAAAAACCACTCCAATTGGCGGTAGTCAGTTTTTTTAGACAATGTATGCAAACTGGGGACTGAACTTGAAATTAGTGGGAGAGTTGTGGATTAAGTGGTAATGACATCTACCATGGAAAGTAATCAAATATTGGTGTTTTTGGATTTACTTAATTTTCATGTTCTTTCTTCTCTTTTCTCTTACTTATTATATATGATTTGTCTTTTATGGTAAATGTCTGTCAGTTGAATTTGATGTTTAGAGATGTGTTTGATTTGATCTATATTGATCTATATTACTGTGAATTCATTATTTATTTTGTGTATTTTGATGCATATGTGATGATTTATTTATTGTTTGTATCAAATTGAATGTGTATTTTACATTTTGTAAAGGTTAATATAACAAGAAACAAATAAATAAATAATAATAAATGTGGACCTCATGCAGCATTCAAGTAGCCATCGAAAAACCTATATTGTTTTTGTCTCGTTACATAGACCGTGGTTGTATGCCTAATCATTTGCGCATATTGACAACAGAACCGTCTCCATTACCTTTTGTTGCTTCCGTACGTTCCAACTTCACTCGATCCGTGTTGTCCGCACAACCACTGAACATTGCGTGTCATGTCATCATTAGTACAGAAAAACAGCCACAGGAGTCACGTGAGTTCAAAACCCTTCATATTACTTGCTTCAAGCAGGCAGACATTTTAGCCTAGTCAAGTGGTGATATCTATTTGGGAGCTCATATCTCTTCTAAGGTTTGTATGGGTCTTGATTCATTAACATGTGCAATATTCCTGCAACTAGATGGTGACATAGTGTTGCCTGATCATTCATGGAAACAACAGTGTTCTCTTAATGCACAGCAAATCAATGCTTTTGTTTAACCCGAATTCAGAACTTCTGGTAAGAAAAATCAAACACGTTTCCAACCTAGATAATGCTGTTTTTTCTCTGGATTCAATTTAGTCAAGATGGTCCATATCAAATCTTCACAGATGTGTCCTGCATTTTAAAAATGGCCCACCATCGGGGCTTTCAGTACAGAGTTCCTGATGCAGCTTTTGTGTTCAGTGATCCTCGTTTGAACGTTTCTTTCCATTTTCGCTATAAAGATCTTGTTGCAGGGAAAAGTCCTGTCACTTTCTTGTATCATGAACACTGATTTACACACATGTGCTCGAGCTCTATTGCTTTAGAGTTGTGATGAGTTACATAAAATCTCTCCCTCCATAATAACCTCCCAGGAAGATGTTACTTCTCAAGTGGTGACCGTGACTTGCCTGCCCCTGCAGACAACATGGCAACCACTAATATAGCTCTTAAAATTGCATTGTTTAACACTTGTTCCATTGTAAAACACGCTACAGAAGTGGCAGACCTGCTGTTAAATAACAGTTTAGATATTATTTGTCTAAATAAAACATGGCTTTCTATAGCAACTATTCATGCTGCCTTAGTAGCTACCCCCAGGCTATACAATGATCAGATCTGATCATACTGAGGGAAGAGGCAGAGGATGTGTCTTCATCCGTTTAGAATACATATGCCTGTATAATTGTGAACTAATATTGATCAAATTATGAGTTGATGACGATACCACCTTAAATATTGCAATCGTTTATCGTCCTCCATCGAGTATGCCTTTGTTTGAAGAGCAACTGCTTACCTTGCTCGGGAGCACTGCTAAATCCACCTCTCACCCCACACTACTTGGAGACTTCAAACTTTGGGAACACAATCGCTCTGATTCAATCAGTCAGTCAACAAAATTTTATTCGGCTTTGAGCCTTCAGGTAAAATCATAAATTACAAACATAGAGTAAAATCATTATTAATACACAGAAAGTAAGCAATAAACAGCAATATATCCATAAATTACAAACAATTTACTTTTAGGAACTAAGAGGAGAGCCCTGCCTGCCATTTTTAAGACAAGCAACAGATCTGTCAGAGTTAGTTCAGTGACAATTTCCTTGGCTTATATTTGATGGAACAAAGAGGAGACCTACTCACAGGCTCGGGGGCAGGACACAATTACTGTGAGGCTTATTTAGGGCTTGGTTTCAGAATTGTCTTCCTTAACAGCCAAGCGCTATGGATATACCGGGCGGACCCAAACACCACAAAAGGGTCAGCACTCGGCCGCAAAAATATCATTGCTGCTTTAGTATCCCAAATCCCAGCCACCCTCACTGGAGGTCTCAAATAAATATGCCTTAAAGATTTTGATTTACAGCACACCAAGTGTACTATAGTCTTGGTTGCCATCCCACACATTGGGCATTGATCAACATTTGCTGAGTTGCATAATTGTGTAAAAGCGGCCACTGGAGCAATGCATAGACTTATACACAGGTAAAAGGACCTTTCGTATGGTGGTGAAATGTAGTCGAGATAGGACATGGGGCCAGGGTGGCTAACCTTGAGATATGCGGCACCCAATTTAAGTTTCATGACATTGCTCTGCAGTTGGTGACTTCCACCTTTGACTAATGCATCTTTAATTCTTTCTTAGTACCAAACGGCCAGCATTCAGGGTTATCCCACAGGTTACCACCCCCTGCTTGGGAGAGTGATTTCCTTATGTGGCGGAGCCAGGGTATTAATTTCCCACCATCTAATGCGATGAGGTGGTTCAGTGCGCCTCTCGATTTTTACAGCCCTTCCTGATTCCACATACGTAGCCATAAAAGAACTGATTTAAGCTTCAACTGGGCAGCCACAGGAGTAACATTAATTTTGGAAAGTACTTAGGTGGAGGGAGCGCTCTTTGGTAGTGATACCAACTTTTGTAGAAACTAAGTTCGCTTTTTATGAGGGTGTCTACGTTGGCATGTCCCCATAATTCCGCCAAAATACAGGGCTGCGGGTAGGTCCTGCTTTTGGTAAAGATTCAGGGCAGGGGAAATTGCACCTCCCGTGTTTAACATGGAATGATTTGATTGACCCACTGATTTTCTCCATGGTAGTGGCTAAGCGACCCGCCTGCTCAACCTACTCTCCCGTCTCTTGAAATCTCACCCTGAGGTAATCGGAAAATGTAACTTGAGCGAGCTCTGCTCCTTCCAACTTAAGCAACAATGGTAAGATTTATGTGCAGCGAGGCTTGAACATCAGTACTTTGGACTTATGTATATTCAATTCCAGATCTAGCTCTTTACATTTAGCCAAAAAGATTGCCAAGGATTTCTCCAGGCCTTGTGGAGTAGTTGCCACTAACACTGCTTCATCTGCATAAAATAAGGCCGGGTCATTATTTGACACCATTTTGCGGCAGTCCTGGCACCCTTTCAACAGCGCATCAATTATTTCTTGGATATACAAATTAAATAGAAGGGGAGCCAGGGTGCAGCCTTGCCTTACTCCCTTGTTGACCGCAAAGGATGTTGTGTTTTTACCCCTCCATTCCTTACCGGACTTAGGCACTGTTTTGAGAGAATAACAGACTAATAATGTTAATCGGGTTGGCTGGGGCTTTACGTGACTCAAGGAGGCTCCACAGTTCTTATCGGGAGACTGAATCAAAAGCCATCCTTAAGTCTAGAAACACTGCATACAATTTCATTTGTTTTAGTACCATGTATTTCTGAAATAACATGTACAGCATGAGGCATTGGTCAAGAGTGCCTTTGTTTCTTCTAAAACCAGCTTGTAGGTCAGTAATTACTTTATTATTGTCAATCCAGTCTTGGAGATTTGCCAGGATAACTTTGACGAAGGGTTTTGCCGCACAATCCCATCGGGATGTTGGGCAGTAATTCACTGGGAGGTTCTTTCCACCCTTCTTGTATAAGGGAACTATCACCGTCTTACACCAGGACTCTGGGATTAAGCCCTTCCTAAAAATAGAGTTAAAAACATTGCACAGAAACAAAGCCCAGATACCCACCTCGTCCCTGACCATATCTGCAGGGATCAGATCTGGACCTGCTGCTTTACCACGTTTCTGACAGTTTATGGCACCTTCAACTTCATCTATAGTAATACATAATTGATCAGGGTGAGGGGTTACATTACGAGGAATGGAATACTGGGCTACAGAGTCCTGGACACCATACGGATTCAGGGAAATGCTGGCGCCAGTCCTCTGCAATAATGCAGCAATCCAGTGTATGGTTAACTTTCATTTCTGTCTCAGTGACCAATTGCCAAAATAACACATGATTTTTTGCTTGTAGCGCGTCTGCCAGGGAATGTCGTTTATCTAACACAAATTCTTTCTTTTTAACAAGGACCACCTTTTTGTAGTCTGAGCGTGTCTGCTGCAGGTTCATTTTATCAACCCTTCTATCGCTGCTTCCCTTGTTACCTTTTTTCAGGCAATAGGTTTCACACAACTTGTGAAACAGCCTACACACAAAGAGGGTCACATTTTAGATCTTCACTTCTCGCCTTTGAACAATATTTTGAACAATATTTTACGTCCCTGGACAGACCACTACTGAATCCTCTTGTATCTTGTTCTTCCCGCTCCATATATAAAGGCCAGCCTACAACCCTGCCTGCAAATGAAATCTGGAAATCTTAAAAGAGTGTCCACTACAGTTTTTTCCGATTTCGTTTCCTCATCCTATCTTCCCCTTCTTCCAATGAGACAAACTTTTCCAACATCACCTCCTTGGCAATAAAAAAATGAGCTCCTATCACTGTAAAAAAAAAAGCTGAAACTGAAGTCAAAGGAAAATCATGGTTCTCCAGTGAAATGATTAAGTATTAGTCAAAGTATCAGTTCTCTGAATGGGTTCTGTAGACAGACATGATAACACTCTCATTGATTGTTGAAAATGAATGGTCTTGTAGGTTGCTGTTCTGCCTTACCCTGGCATGGTGCAGTTCATTGTGGTGCATTGTGGGGAAAATATCTCAAAAATTGTGCATCCTAAGGCCTTGAAAGGTGGTTTTCGAGTTTTGCTCCTAGTGTTAGGACCGGTTCAGGAAAGAAATTTTGTTTCCCATGGTTTACGGCTTCGTCGGCAGGCACGATCTTGCAAAAATCACAGTACAGAACAGTAATTTCACCTGATGCAGTAAATATGTTTGTTTCCCTTCACAGTGAACATGGCTCACGAAATAGTAAAGCTTGTTTAAAAACACCACTTTTTGTTTTCCTTCCCGATGAACATGGTTTATGGCTTCATCGGCAGGCGCGATCTCGCAGAAATGTGGAAACTTCTGTAATGTAACATGCCTTCACCTTAGCCTCTCGGTTCCATCCACCTCTCATACAATTTTTTCTCCCTTCCCAGGGAACATGGTTTATGGCTTCGTCAGCAAGCCACAAATCCACAAACAAATGTTTACTTTTGCTGAAACCCATGGAAAGGGGTGGGGTGTCCAAATGGCATGTACCCAGTCATTTCTAGAGGGTCCTCTGAGGTATCTATGAAAATTGTGCTGCAGATTGATGAAACGGCGTGGAATTGAATAAGGAAGAATGCTTCACTATGCCAAAAACCCACACATTTTGACTTTTGCTGAAATCTGGGTAAAGTGGTGGGGTTGTCCAAATATCATGTAGCCAGTAATGTCTGGAGGGTCCTGAAAAGTAACTATGCAAACTTTGGTGCAGATTGGTGAAACAGTGTGGAATTGTATAAGAAACAGCTCTTCACACCCGAAGCCCACATACCCTCACACAACGTTTGACTTTTATATATATAGATAGAAAACTTAACAGATTCTCCGAAAGGCAATGGAGGAAAAATCCCTGCCCTAATTCGCTTGCCAATTATCGACTTGCTGCTGCTGACTATAATGAAGACATCTTATCAGCAAACACAGGATTACCAATACAAAATCAGATTAAAAAGAACTATTCAGCACTCTAAGAGAACTTGATAGAACTAAGAGCATTACCAACACAGTTCACCCTAGTAACTTGTGGTGCTTAAAAATTCAAGCCGTTTTTTAAAATAAAAATCAAGAACCTTCAGGCTGTTAAAAAAATATCCAATATTGCCCTACCTGACTAAACTGATCATGTATCTATTAATGATGTCTCTGTGCTTGGAAAGTGCTGCACGGTTCCAGAATTCAGTTTGAATCCACTCACCCAAGAATACCTTATTAACACTGTGAATGGGTAAAACCTACTGTATGTACCGGTGATGGTTGCCCTGCAATTATCATTAAGGACTCCACCCACTGTCTTGCCCCCTCAATTACCAATATTGTTAATTCATCCTTCCTTAGCTCAGTTGTCCCTGATAGCTTAAAAAGAAGTCTGGATTACTCCGGTACTGAAGAAAGCCCTCTGGACCCAGAGGTTGTTGGTCATTATCGACTAATCACAAACGTTCTGTTATTGCTGAAAATTCTTAATAAGGATGCGTATTTACAGCTTCAAGAACATACTGAGCAAAACAGTCTGTTAAGTATCCGTCAGTCCGGATCCTGTGCCATGCACGGTACAGAGACAGCCATGTTAGACCTGCGAGCAAATCTAGCCGAAATTGTCGACAACGACAGGATTGCACTACCTATGTTGTTGGATCTCTTGGCTGCATTCGACCATTAATGGAGCAGCTCTCCTCTCTGGCCACTGCACTTGTCAATGACTGCCTTTACTATTGTAACAGCCTATTGCCTGGTACATCTAAAAACAACCTAAAAACCCTCATAATAGTCCAAAATGTGGGCATCAGAGCTACTTGCATCCTTGACTCACAAGACCATGTTACTGAATCAAGAGGATCCTGGAATTGGCTACCAGTACACCACCGAATTCCCGATAGAATTCTGACCCTGACCCACAAATGCATGGCTGGCAAGTCACCAGGTTATTTAATGAACCGATTGCAAAAGGCCCCTACTAGAAGTACCCTCCACTCTTGCGGACCTTATAAACTTACTGTACCTAGACATAAGTTAAACAACTTTGGTGACACATGCTTTCATGTCTATGTTCCTACACTGTGGAACCCCCTCCGCAACATGCGTACTATCCCCTCCCTCACCAGTTTCGATAAAGCACTAAAAACCCACTTCTTTGATTTTAATCACTGGGTTCATTCTTCGTCCTGTCTCATCCCCGGCCTGACTCATTTCCTACCGGCTGTGCTCTTTCTTTATTCTGCGCACTTAGGCCTCTGGGCGTGTTGCGCATTTTAAGTGTTAAATAATAATAATCATTCAGACACTGCACTACTTCTTGTGATCCCTCCCTTCAAATCAACAAGGATGTTTTCTTTTCCTTTTCCGTCCAAGCAGCCTCAATCTGGAACTCAATTCCCCTTAGCATTTGATTCATACAGGATCACCTTGCCTTTCGAAGGGCCCTCACGACCTGGCCTTTCGCCCCTGCACCCTGACGAACCCAGGGCTCTTTGGGTTAGTTAACCACCTTTCAGGTCGGCCGGGCAGCAACGAACCCACCAGAAAATGTATTGAGTGATGGAGAGAATAAACTCGAGCAGATGACAGGACAGCATCCACACCAAATCTACGAAACCAAGAAACCATCCAGAGCAAACGGGTACATATCACACTACATGCTTATGGAAGATAGCCTAAGGCTGGAACAAACACTCGCACACATCTGCTATTATACACCATTTTTAAAGACAAGTCTGCCATAAAAAGGCAGCTATCCCCCACAACATAAATTCAGTCTAGCGGGACACATAATGAGTCTTCGGCAGCTGTACACTCTCCAGACAAACTCACAACACCCATCCACATGCCAGCATAATACGGGTAGCTAGTAGGGACTTTGCCACCTCTACTTCCTTCATATTGGCTAAAATGCACACACACATTCTAAACACCCCTGATGAATTCCCCATACCTTGGACTTCGGTCCCCCAAAGGGCATTCACCTACAGAGCTTTGAGACCATACAATGGGAAAAGGCGCTATGACAAATTGCATTACATTACATGAGATCTCCATTGCCGCACTTGAGTTCCTGTGAGTGCACTACTTCTCCTGATATATAAAGGGTCCCTCACAGGGACTTTGATGAGTGACCAGTGAGCCTAGGCTAAGGATTTACTGATGATAATCTTGAGCACAGTACTGCGGGCACATCAGAGCATTGGGATCTTCATTTACATGAGGGGTTGGCAACCTTTTGCTCTCTATATGTTTTGGACTACAAATCCCATAAGCCCTAGCCAGCATAGTAAAGTATGAGGGATCATAGGAGTCGTAGTCCAAAACATCTAGATAGCTTCATGCTGCAGACTCTACAGTATTCTCTATGTGTATGGTAAGTGAGCAGTAAACCAAAGCTAAGCATTGTTGACACGAAATGGGTGTCAAAATGGCAAACAACAGCTTTACTGTTCCACAGAGAAGTATGTGGGGGTGCAGGTAGCAGTCTAGGGAGACTGTTGCTTGCACTGGCACCACCCGCTGCTGCTCTATGCACAGTAGAAGCTGCTCAACTTGCACCACTATCCGATGTGCGAGTGCTTGCCGCCTGCCCTACGCAGTAAGTACATATCATGCCATTTACTGAGATAAATGCTTCTGGTGCATTGTGTAGAGGTAATGATAGATTGACATGTTCCTGAAAGTGTGCCTTACATCACACTTGAGGTTTTCAGTACTGCACTAATTTACATGTGCGTGTGTGTAGCACCTGCAATTTAGGTTTGAGTGGTCTAAAATGACATATCATTTAGTGCCTTACTTAATTGTGTTGTATTAGCTAATTTGCAGGCAAACGTGTGACGGTTCTGCTGTGGTTGGCGCCGCATTTCATTGTATGGACAATGCATTTTCAGATGCCGGGTCCTGGTTGCTGATTCATCATTTTTGACATGTTAGGTGTGTTCTGTAACTGTGTGATGAATGGTTTGTGTGGGGAATGTATTTATTTATTTATTTGTTTATTTATTTATTTATTTATTTATTTATTATGTACTGGAGGAATAATGCTCTTTTGATCACATAGATAAGAAATCAGATTTGATGGGAAGCAGTGAGCTTCTTACCATGGGGAGAGTTTGAGGGTCCTTCTGACCAGGTTGTGGACATACATATAAGACTAGAGATTGCTCATCAGCTGGACCAGCATGTTGCTTCTGGTTGACTCATGTAATCGTCATCAGGAACCACAGCCTAATGGAGGGATCTGCAACCTTTGGCTATCCAGATGTTTTGGATCTCCCATCTAGGAGGAGTCAGCCTGGAAGCAGTCCGACATCACTGAGCTGTAGCATGATACGCTCAGGTGAATCCCCTAGGTGACCTTGTATAGATCAGCATTTATTTGATTGGACATACAATATTCTGTCATGGGAATAAAGTGAAGAATTTGTCTTTTGTTAATGTGGCTCTTGCACAACATTGAGGCTGGACCATGATTGCATCACTTAGAAGCAGCAGGAATACAGACTGATTCACCATATACACATGTAATATTATTGCACTGGCTTGGACAATGCAAAGTAGCAATTATTTATTTATTTATTTTCATATTGTTTAGCCGTGCGCAAAGTCCAAGGGCATCTAGGCGCTAGTTGCGAACAGAAGTCATCAGGTAACGGTCACAGCGGTACCAGCCAGCTAACTGGTACCGTTGTTACTGCACCAGCAAACTTGGATTGAGGCCCATTGTGCAAGTAGAGGAGATCATGAATTCAAATTGTTTCCAATGTTAATGGTGATTGCATGTCTAAAAGATCTCAAATTGTTTTGTTTCACTAGATGGTCCTTTATTTTTCACATTCAATTGATATTGAAAAAAAATGGTTACATGTGATTATAATGAATCGAAAAATAGCGAATGAAATAATACTGACAAAAAAATCCAGTTTTTTATTTAATTGAGGGGCTTGCACCCATACAAACCCATTTCGCCACAATTTTGACACCACCCTGAAACCCCCACACACTTTATAACCCCTTACCCCCACATATTTCTTTTTCGTTATTCTTTTGGTATTATTTAATTCATTTTTTTTTTAATATGTGCAATAACTGCATACTAAAAAAACAAGGAGATCCATACATTTTCCAAGTTCAAACCTTCACCAACCAAATGAAAGACACATATTCTGGAAGCACGTCAAAGGATATCATAGATGAAGGCAATGTGAAGTGGTATGAAACTGATCCACGGCAAAAAGGTAACAGAGAAGAATGTCTAACTGTACACAGACCCAAGTATCTTTCCAAATACTCAAAATGTATTTTCATAAACCCTTTTTTTCACTCTGGCACTGTAGGTTTTCTGTTTCCCAGTAGCAAGTATAAAGACTTCCATTGCCCTTCCATTTAGACAATACTATAGTGATCACCTCTGCGTCGGGCGTGAACACCCAGTAAAGACTCACCAGCCCAAGCTTATTGTATGAGCGAAGTGAGGACCTCAGCAAATCTCAGGGCCGTTACCATTCTTGCATGCGCACAAACAAGAGGGAGATCTCTATTGGCACATTGGGTCTCCCTCCAGGTTGATATTAGTTTTGAAGTATTTTTCCTCAATGGGCGATGGGCTCTGCACATAATGGGCGTGCCAAATTCCCCATCAAAAAATGAGAAACCAAGATGGCTGCCACAACACGAACTAGAACCAAATCCCTTTTCTATTTTGAATGTGACGCAATGCTGATGGGTATGGTCGACTGAAAGGAAGAATGCCTCAAGCCAATCAAGTAAGGTGACCTTTTCGGAGTTTGGGCAGAAACATGTCATCAAATTCTGGACTGTTTTTCCTGTGAGCAGCATACAACACGGGTACATTTTCTTATTTCAGAAAACACTATTAGCAGGTCAGGACTCAGCCCCAGGTACTGATAGCAATAATAGTCCACAATAGTATTAAAAGCAGCGGGGACTAGCTGTACCTTGTGCCTCAGCTGCTAACGGCCTATCCAGCATGCCACCCCGTGCATTGCTGCTTAAATGAAATACTTTTTGGGGTTATAAATAATGTTGCAGAACCTCTGTTTTCTATGCATCACTTATATATGCGGTCTTTTAAGCTTTACCGCAGGGCTCTGACATCCTTGGCTATCCAGATATTGTGGACTTCAAATCCCAACTGCATCAGCCAGCTCAGACAATGGCGTGGCATCATTGGAGTTGTAGTCCAAAAGATATGGAGAGCAGCATGTTGCAGACTCATGTTTTACAGAGTGCAGATTCCCTTTCATTGAATTTAAGTACAAACAACGTGATAATCATGAAATAAATAATGTATACATTATTTATTTTATGTGTATTAGTCTATCTATTACTATGCCCCATTGCTGCACAATGCTTCCCTGCTTCCCAACTATGTTTGCCCCAGATAAAACCCAGTACATACACATACATGCACATACTTATTTCTTTTCTGCAAAAGCTCCTTACGTTGACAAAATACACCCAGGTCCAGCTAAGATTGCCAGTATGTTTGGAGAGTTTTTAAAAGTCTTGCAACCAAAAACAATGACGCACATCCCTTGAAACTCTCAAAGCCCCAAGACCTCTCCATTCACTTCCTTAGATTTATTTGCACAGCGTTTTAAAGAGTTCTGTGGGATGGCAGGGAAGGTTCTCATTGCAGAGCGAGCAGGAAGAGGTGACTGCTGTAAACAGGGTCAGCGCTTAGACATCCTTTCCCAGGACCCGGCCGGTCCTAGGGTGCTTCTCTGGGGTTCACCTGACCTTTAGCCACCCGCATCTGGCATCCGCCTGGCTCTGCAGAATCCTCTCCTCTTGCTTCTGTTATCAGGTATTGCACTGTGTGTTGTGCTCCAGGCTGCTTTTCTTTTTTTATACTGCAAGTCTCAATAACCACAGAAAATTAGAATGTTGTGGATTAAATTATAAAACCCCTATGTCCACATGATTCGCTAATGAGAAACATAAGAAAACACTCGGCCAAGTCTACCAACGAGTTTCCCTGAGGACACACTGGGGAATAGGAAATGAGAAGTTTCTTTGTCTTTTTTCTCTGTTTGGGGAACCATGCCACCAACGGAGGACGAGTTGCATAGGTTAGGTATGGGCACCTAGACTGCTGGTGTCGTCTTCTATAAAGCAAGCTGCAGTAACCTAGTCATAGATGTGGCATAGCGCTTAGAGGTATTCATTGTTGGTGTTCAATCTGATAAGAGCGCTGTGTGTATGTGTGACTTGGAAGTGGAGCCTGGAATGGTATGTGAGTCCTGGAATGGGGAGAGTGTAGGGGTTCCAAGATTGACTGTTGGGGACTAGCAGGGAGAGAGCCCAGGGAACAGCAGGACATCACCTCATCTCCTTGTCTCACCTTTCCTGCTACAACTGTAACAAACAAAGAAGACTTACTTTTGATAACCCTGGCTGTGGAGTGGTTCCTGTATATCCTGCTTGCTTTGATAACCACTCCCAAGGCACAACACGCGCTATGAAAGGGCCTCAATTATAAATAAATAAATAAATAAATAAATACAATTGTGAGGACAATCCCTTTGCAATAGCAGTCCTGTTCTGTAACAGAATAGAAGGAACATGCTGCCAGTGTGGTTGACATGTGTTTATGGTACTTTGAATACTGTTAATGTTTTCATGAGTCAGGTCAATCACATGCCAGCCAATTTCTGACTTGGTTGGTCTAGGCTGTTCGTGACATGATCGATATTATTATTTATTTGTAATGCTTCAGTGATTCGTTTGTGGTAAAATGCTTTTTTCCCCATATCACTAGGTAGATTATTGATATCCTCTATTGTCACTAGTGCATACCCTCTGTTTAAGATGTGTGCCTTTTACCTTCTAAGCCCCTCCCTCTTCCTTTAAATTGGTATTGGTATTGTTTATTTATATAGCGCCTATAAACAGGCAAGTGTTTTAAAGCGCTCAAGCAGGGTGGCAACACGGGGAAAACACAACAGTCGCTCAGAGCCCTTGGAAATCTGAGATGCTAATAGTCTGCACAGGCAGAGTAAGTGCATAAAATACATTTAACAGTATGGGATATAGCAAATAGGCCTGACTGTGATTCTGCAATTAGGGGTGGAGACCGGGGGCAGACAGGCAATGTTCAGGCGTGGCGCGTATGGATCGAGCAAGTGCACTGTACTATATCCTGATTGAAGCAAACAGCTTTTGTGTTCTTCTGCACCAGCGAATTTAAGAGTTATCATTTTTTGCAGTGGGATGCTGCAGGCCTAGACTACACTTGGGATCTGGGTGAAGGTTCTCCTCATTGCTCCATGCATGTGGATTAGAGTTCCTTGCAGGAAGGAAAAGGCTATGCGTTATCTGCATGTTGGCAGGACTGTGCTGCCCATGTGAAATAGCTTGCTCTCCAATGCCCAGGGTAATCTGGCAACTGCAGAAGGGCAAGTGGGTTTCCCAATCAGCTTGGCTTGTATCAAAGCTGTACCCATAAGGTAGTTACTGCCCTGCACAACGCACGGTGAAGTTGACCCCCCTCACATGTTCCCTGTTTGAGTCCTGTCTTGCATGGATATGTGCGCCCAGATGCCTGCGGGTTGCTGGCGCTATACAAAGAAATACAATAAATAAAATAAGAATTAAATGAAGGTCTGTTGTGGACAGATTTCCTTTTTCCCTAAATCTGTTTGATCGCAAAACATGTCTGTTTCATTTTAGGAGAGTTCCCAAATGAAAAAGAAAACGAGATGCATTTTTTTGCATGTTTTGGTTTCAGTGAAACCTTTACACCTTTACATAGGTGTATTTGAATGTTTTTAAAAGTCTTCACGTAAGCCATGTTTTGAGCCTGGGAGAACACGTGTTCAACAGTAGCTAAAGTGCAAGCATAAGAGTATGAGCCTGCTGCTGGGCGAGAAGGCCGACTCCCCAAATAGGGCTGACCCTTGAAACTGAGCAGCCTCCTCTACTGGGTTCAGTTATTCACATGTGAAACAACAAACATCATGTTAAATGGTTTCCAACACTAGGGTATATGGAAATTCAGATGAACTCGCCGAATGGTGAATTGGCACATGGTGGTATTCCTGGTAAAGGTCTTGACTGTCTGAGGCAGAGTCTGCAGCACAAGGAGCTGAACATTTGTTACTGAAATCTGTCTTCAATTTGAAGGTTGAATGTTTGAATCCGGAACTTGCCTTTCAACCTTCCTTAATTATAAATGTGTTTGATATTAACATGGGTTTTGTAAAGCGAGGTGCGTGGTTTGCCTCCTAATGGAGTGGGTGATGCTCCTCTCCCGACTCTGGAGATCTGCCGAATTAATCCTGAATTGAAGTTTAAAGCACACAGAAGTGCCTTCCGTGGGACCCAAAAGGGCTCCGCCTCTGCTGGATCTGGTGAGGTCATGATGGAGGACCCCTAAAAGAAGATGTTGCGACCAAGGACCCTGTGCTTTCGCCTAGAACTGAGTTGTGAGCAACAGAGGAGGGAGAATGATTGATTGGTCTGGTGGGACAGGGGGGCAGGATGGTTGGTGAACCGTTTTGAGTGTGGGAAAAACCTGTGGATCGTGCTGTGCCGGGGGCCTCCCCCCTCAACATGGACACTTCTTCAGCTAGAGTAACTGCATGCAGGATCTGTTGGTGGTCGCTTGACTGCCCACGCTGACAGAGCATGAAGTGGCAGTGGAGCGGAGCCTGTGAAGTCGCCGTGAAGTAGAGAGGTGGCATTGTAGCACCGCATTTGGTGTGAGTGTATGAATCCTGGTAGCCTTGGATGCCCCTCAAGGATGTTCTTTGCAGGTAGGAGATGCACTCGAGTGAGGGAGCACAAGTGGCTGATGCATCTGGAGGCTGTGTTTTTGAGGAGGACTTGGAATCTCCTTTTATGAGATTTAAGGTGGTGAGGGGTGTGTGGGAAGTGAAGAGGGTCCGCTCCCGTCCCAGGACATAAATCTGGTAAATACCTCTGGAGGCTGCGGCTACCACCAGCATGCCAGGGTTGAAGGGTTAAAGGCCCACACAGAACCACATAATGCATAACTACATGGTGGGAGATGGGCGATATTTGATTACCCCTGTAAAGGGATATGGAGTAGACGGGGCACAACAAGTTAATATAAAAGTGGCGAGTAAGTTGTGGAACAGTCTTTCTTTTCAGCTTAAATCTACTGAAGATCATCTAACTTTCCGTCGTCTACTTAAGACTGCACTCTTTTGTTGATCTTCCTTTGCCTGACTTGGCTCTCTGCGTACTTCCTCGCGCCAAGATGCCCTCGAGCGTATGTGTGCCTTAGAAGTTTACCTAACATAGCATAACAGGACGACCTTGCCTGAAGTCGTGTCAGAGGCAGCATTCATTTCAGGGCAAACTAAGGGAGATCACTGTGGACCTGTCCGTGATCTGAGCAGATCCTAGGACCATCTTTGGAAGGACTTCTGCAGCAGAGTGAAGAAGCTCAGCTGTGCAAGATATAATGGGAGCATTGGAAGGCAGGGTTAGGGCATTATAGACTGTAACTAAGCTATTGAAGGAAGTTTGGAAGATGTGGAGGTCGGTTCATGACTCAATAACAACTGCATTGAGAAGCTCCCAATGGACTCTGTGTTATTGCCTTTGGAAAGATGACTGGTGGATCAATTGGGTATTAAGGGTCTGTCCACCTTCTTTTCCATTGAGAAAGCACATAGAGTCCCTGAAGACCTGCCCCACCCAAGGCTCTACTGAAAATTATACGGACAGGGATGTACTCTATCAGAATGCCCGCTCTTACAAAGATCAAGTTGCCAATGGAGCAACAGTGTTTCTGTATCCGGACTATACGAGGGAGGTACAACAACAAAGACAATGGGCCTCATTACGAGTATGGAGGTAAGCATGGTGCTTTTAGCGCCATGGCTGCCTCCATACCGGGCTCCAATACCGGGTTCCTTCAATGAGGAATAACCGGGTCATTCCAACATTGGAGGACCCCTTAATTCCTCCTTGAAGGAACCATTCCCCATTCCCATTTGAGTCCCCATAGGGCTCAATGGGAATGGGGCGGGAGCTCATAACGGGCACGTAAATAACAGCCCGTTATTAGCTCACAGCTAATACGCCTCACGGGATCCGGAAAGGAAGTCTGGTTTTACCAGATGTCTGTTCCGAGTCCCGCAAAGGGAACCTCGTAATAGGTGCTCCCGTAATGAAGGGTGCGGTCCCGTACCGGCACCCTTCATTACGGGAGCGCCAGGGTCGTAATCAGGCCCAATAACACAAATCAGTCACAGAGCGTTATGGAAAAGGAACCGGGAATATATGCAGATTTATCCAGCCAAGCTGATGATTCTGCATGCTGGAAAAATCTGGGTCTTTGCCACCCTACGAGAGGCAGGGGACAGTCTGGAGAAGAGGGAGAATGAAACAAGCATACACGAGATGAAGGCTCCTGGGATTCAAAAAGATCACTTTATCTATTCTAATGGAGCTTTTCGGTGATGGTGAGGAATAATTAGAAGAGGTGCAGGGTAGTTGGATCGTTCCAAAAGGGGATGGATCTCTTGCCCCTGATCATGAAGGAGTAGAAAGCTTGCTTTTTCGAATGGGGGTAGGAGCAAGTTTAGTATCGGGATGGAAGGGATCTCGTTACTTGGGAATTTGGATGTGGAATATGCCTAAAAAAAAATTGAGGAGTCGGGTGGAGCTAATTGGGAATTTCAGAGACTGATACTTATTTGTTGCTGGGACGAAACCTTTTATTGGGCGTATGTTTGTGAATGGGCAATGGATGCTTCCTGGTGGGTGAAGAATGGCGAGTGTGGGTTTGGGGGCGAATGTGGTTCTTATTGGGTTGGAATCAAAGTTTAGTCACTAGGGGGGAGGAACAGAAGACCAGAGCGTTGACTGGTGGGCTGAGAATTGTAAAGGGGATGTAAAAATAATTGAACATGAGTTGGAACAGAAAAGGCATGGCATCACTTTGGTGTTTTACTTGGAACATTAATGGACTATGTAACAAAGTCAAAAGAGGGGAGGTGTTTCTACAGGTTACATGTGTAGGTCTGTAAGTCTTCCCCCTCCAGGAGACACATTTGGTGGGTGACAACTATACTTTTTTGGAGAAATTCCTATACAAAATGGTGTATCATGCAGAATTTGAAAGTTGCCCACGAGGAGTGATCATTTTGCTTAAAAGAAATGTCCCACGGGTAACACTGATGATCAGGAATGATCCTGTAGGTAGATATTTAATGGTGAAAGGTAAGTTGTGTAAGTAAGGACGTTGTCAGACTGGTGAATGTTTATGTGGACTCATCAGTCACAAATGAGTTTACTAATAAAATTAGTGAAATTTTCCTCGAGGATGAGGAGGGGTTGCTGATAATAGAGAGATCTTTCAATGCCATATGGGGCAGATTGATAGATAGGATGGGGGGAGTTGGGAGAAGGAGAATGCCCAGATGAGGCTATATGGGGAGACACATTTCGAGGTCTCGCATACGTCTGGAGAACTATGCACCCAGAGCATAAACACTACTCTTTTCATTTGGTGGCTCAACAGATGTTCCCAGAACAAAGGGGTTCATATCCTTACCCAGAGGGATATCGGATCACGGTAAGTTGTTAGTTACAGTGGATCTGTGCAGTTCCAGACCATAGGGGTTTATGGAGGTTGAACTCATACCACCTGGGTGATAGCAAGGTAGTAGTAGGCCTTAAAGAGTAGACTGATAAGTCCAAGAAAAATGTTGCTTCAGTAGAGGATGCAGGCATGTTATGGGAGGCACACAAGATGGTACTAAGAGGTAGAGTAATGGCTACACTTTCTATGAAGAGGAGAGGTAGACTTAGGCACATTTCGTTAAATGAGGAGAATATTATCTGGCTAGAAAAGGTTTCCTAAATCACAGGAGTAAGGAGCATATAGGCAGCTAAGGGAGTAACAGGAACATCTTAAGGCAATATCCCTGGATAATGTAAGACTGCTACAATAGTTCTAGAAAGTGAGAGATTATGAGCAGGAGGACACAACTGGAAAACTACTCCCCTAGAACTCAGATAAGGAGGAATCGCATATAAGTGTGCTTCAAGTGGTGAACAATCTTTGGTGTCCCAGAAGAACAGGAGAGGACAATGTGGCCATATTCCCGGCCTACTATGAGAACCTGTACAGTTGAACTAGTGAGGAAATTGGTTTTCAGGATTTTCTGCGCAGCCCCCCGGTCACTTGAGTGACAGCCCAACACAGAACAAAACCAGAAGTAGGGATGAATAGGGCTGAAGTAGAGGATACATTAGTTGAAAAGTGGGAAGGATGTGGGTGTTAATGGATTTTCCAGGGAATGGAGAAAGATTACACATGAAGAAGGGAGTGGACATCTCCTCAACACGTTCGTAGCTAGCAGAGATGCAGGAACCCTCTCAGTGGATCTGAGGATGGCAATAGTAATGGTGATGCTCATCAAAGGAACACAAATGACCTCCTGTAGCTCTATATCAGTATTGGATGAATAAACTAAGGTCTTAGCCAAGACTCTAGCAAATAGTCTGTCAGAGGTGATTTCAAACTTGGTGCACCCAGATCAATTCAGCTTCATGCCGGGAAGGTCCACCTGAAATGAATTTGAGATGATTGTTCTGTATTTTGACACTGTCAAAGGATCTCCCTGGGCAACAAGTGACACTAATGCCAGTGGACTCATCTAAAGCATTTGAATCTGGCGAGTGATCATTTACGTGAGTCACACTGAAAAAGATGGGGTTTGGACCAACAATTTTAAGTTGGTTGCACCTCTTGTATATGGACCTGCTGGCAATAGTCATGACACACAAAGTGTTCTCCTTACACCATGGTATGAGACAAGGCAGCCCTCTCTCTCCTCTTTTCTTTGCTCTGGTGGCTGAGTCCCTGGCTAACTGGACCAGGGGAGACCCGCTGTAGACATGGGTTAGATGGCCATCAGGCATGGGCGATAGAACCTCTTTGTCTTCAGATGACTAGATGCTAAATATGTAACACCAAGAAACATCAAAGGAGGAACCCCCAATCCATTTCTTTCAATGGGGGAACCCCAAAGTGGGATAAAACCATACAAAGGTCAAAGTGGGGTCACTAACACTTCACTATCGTCAAAACAAGAATATAAACAAACCATATTAGAGATGAGTCATGTCCCGTACATGTACTATCCATCCTAAAGATCCTCACCCTTCAACAGAGACCCAAAACACCCAAAACATCAATTAACATTAGTGTCTGCTTATCTGAAGCAGTAACAATATATAAGCCGCTAACATAGGCACGAAAGTCTCAACCTGCGGTCTCAAACATGAAGATATAGGCTACATATTATTGTACGCCTGACACATCGTAATATCTCATCTGTCATATTATCTAAAAACAGCCAGATTGTGCACTCAACTCACATCAATCCAGATATAGAATATTGATAGGTGCGAATCTTTCACTGAAGTGCCAAGTGGATACTACACGTACATGAAATGAGTCATCTCTAATATGTGTTGTGTACATTCTTGTTTTGTCGAGGCTGTATATATCAAATTGTGGTATATGAGGTTTTTACATGAAATATAAATAAATGTCCATTTTGGTATCAACTGAATGGAATAGTAGATAAGCTTCCCAAATTGTTTTTCCAGGAAAAGTTATAGGGACCTCACATTGCCTTGTGTGTAGATGCTGAATTTGAGCCAACCCAGACTGTCCAGACCCAGGGGAATAGATATCATCGGTAAATATGGTGATTATAGCGCAGGATTAACTGGGAGAGATCGGTCCGTTACGATATAGGACAGAGTGGAGCTCCTTCAGATACCTTCAGTTCAAGTGGCAAGAAACAGCAATTACTTCCTAAGGTTGAATTGGGCACCCCTTCTTGATAGGGTTATAGGAGATGTAAAGAAGTAGTCAGGTCTACCCTCTTTCACACAATCTACAGAAAATGAGATCCCAAGGATTGAGTTCAATAGATTAAAGGGGAATTGGCACACTGCTATGGGGGAATGGGTTACCTGATAGCTTTCAAAACCTTGTGTTGTTAGAAAAAATGTTAATAAAAAGTGCTAAGGAAAATAAACATGTGTTTTGTAAAAGCGCTGTGTTACAGTCTACGGACATCACCACTCAAGCGTTGCATGGTGTACATTCAGAACAGGTAAGCAGGTATCATGGCAACTATTCAAAAATCTGTTTTGTTTTAATGGACCAGTGATATCATCCACATTAAATATGAAGAACCAGTCATGTAATCGCTTATTTTGAGTTTGTTTTTCCAGGCCTAGGACACCTTGTTGAAAGCAACCGTCACTGTGCCATTCCGAATATAAGGTTAATGGTAATGTTAACCGGGGTAGGTATATTATTGCGCAGGAGAATTAAACTAATTAAATTTCATCAAATGTGTTTCAACAAACCTTGCCACAAATACATGTGAGGGTGCGTTTAGAGTAATGAATAATGTAGGGGCCCTATGAGGTTTTCGGGGGTTCTCACCCCCCATATATTTTCAGAAAATATCTACCCAAAATCCATGTTAACCACTCTGAGATTGTAATTGTTGTGTAAGTGAAGGCCAATTACAAAAGTAATGGCTATTTACTACGTTTCTTTAACTCAGGTTCCAACATTATCCAGTAGTCTTTTATCAGGGCGGGTAGTTAAACCATTTGTTGCAGCACTGTGATGCAAAATGCTAAAAATGTGGTTGATATGATTAGTAAACATAATTTTGGTGAATCATTAGCTCATGTGTATATCTGCCACTGCTGATAGTCCAACGAGGTTGGCAATCCTTGAGCCTTGGCTGGCTGGTACATGACGTTTTTGAGCCTATATTTGAGGTTGTGCATTGTTTACAATTAGCGACTGGCAAAATGCTTCATGTAAGTGTTTACGCGTGTTCCCCTTCAGTTTGCATAGTCAAAACATTCCTTCATCTGAAAAGATGCACTATACCTGGGACTTTTTCCACATGACCCGTGTGTTTTTTTGGTCAGTCCTTGGGCCAGGCCTACTAAATGTCTGCAGCATACAACACAATGTTCCCGCTGATACTCTCGAAGGAATTGATTTATTCATATTTATAGTATCGACATTTAATGTAATTTGTTAACAAGGCAAACTTTCCACAAATGATATTCCAACACAGAATTTTGGTTCAAACAAAGACAAGTATACATATTTAAAAAGAAATGGAATGTACATTTGAGTACATGAGAATTCTAAACACCAAACCCAGTAAAAGGTCAGACTGCAGTGCAAGGAATACAATACAAAGGAAATACAGAATGGACAAAATCATAAATTCCTAAATAATAAACTCAAACACTAGTATTGGAAAAGAAAATGCAACTTATTATAACTATTCGGTCATCTGGTATTCTAAGTAAATTTAAGACCAGCGTGGGCCAATGTTCTGCAATGTTTCGGCGCTTTATTATTTATTTATTTTTTTCTTCATCAGGATACCGTTTGTTAGTTAGGGAGAATGTTTACACCATTTTGCAATGTTGTTGTCATCAAGACCCCACAGGAAGATCGATTACCACTGAATTCTATAATGTCCCCACCATGTATAGAGACAATCTTTCTCCAGATTTTCATACTTATGCAATGAACGGGTGACATGAACCTTCTTATTTTTTTATCCTATTCTGCAAGGCAAATAATACCTATAGATCTTCTATTAGCCACTTCCTCACTTTCATTTTCGTATTAGGTATTTTCGGTGCATTTAAACCAGGTTTTAGTCATTTTTCTTTTTCATCCTGTTCTGGCATCTACCATGTGTTATGCAGCGCATGCAAACTACTTTAGATCTACTGTCTTGAATTGTGAACACTAGATTGTCTATGTTGTATTAGGCACAGACACTATACATAATTTGCGATTATACCGTTGACTTTTTGTCCTATCATTACACTGGGTGTTCCTCTAATTTGAAATCAATTTATTCCAGGTTGATCTTGGGATTCAGGCTTGTAGGGTCTAAGTCCATGGCAAGTAATTGCAGTTGTTTCATTTGCAAATGGTGCCTTCCTTCAGGGGATGCCCTTAAATGTTCCAATTTACCCCAGGCAGGCCTAGTTCTATGTCATCCTCTTGGGTTTTACACTTAACTTCTATTTCAGGTATTTGCATCAGGCGTAGCAACTATGTGCTAGGTCAAAGTTGACGTATTTGCGTGCAGATCGGAAAATACCAGTGATAGACTTTTAAGGTGGTCATTTAGTAAATTGTGTCTTTTCTGCTGTCTCCAGATCCACTTCTCTTCTTGTTTTCGTCAGCTGTTCAAGGACCCCTAGCCTGGTTGGCAATAGTGTTTGCTGCTCTGTTTTACAATTTTTTTTAAGTGGGTTCCATTAAAGTCATACATTAAGCGGGTAGTAGAGAAGCATAGCACACAATTCAGTTATACAATGATTGTACACGTTAGGTTGCAACATCTTACATTAGTCTTATGGTTTATCTGCCAGGTTTACAATAGTGCCAAGTATTTGTACAGGTTTGGTTTGTATGCCCATGATAGGAATGTTGTATAAAATTGATAAAGGGAAGCCAGTTCTCCACTTAAGATGTGTATTTTCCCCCTGCAAGTGCTGTATTCTTTACCGAGGATAGGATTTCCCAGAGTTTCCCCCACCACGTCGTTATTACAGGGCTATAAGTAGATGTTCCTTTGTGAGCCAGAGATATCTTCACTGCAAGTAGGAAGTAGGTAATGAGCTCAGATTTATTGCATGTGAGTGGATATATCCCATCCCCTCGATCGCCTTGTAGAATAACCAGAGGATACAGGGGTAGTGTCACACTTACCATTGATTAGATGTGCAAAATGGCTTATTTCCAGATTTTTTGGGCTTTGGGGCATAGCCCCCACATATGATACACAAGTGTTTCCAGGCGCCACAAGACAAGTTGGGGGGGGTGAGGGGACATGGGAAAGAAGTAGAGCAACAAACGGTTATATTGGCCTTGTCACAATCCTACCATGCAAGTACAAGAC
The DNA here is from genome assembly GCF_040938575.1 of Ambystoma mexicanum. Taxonomy (NCBI): domain Eukaryota; kingdom Metazoa; phylum Chordata; class Amphibia; order Caudata; family Ambystomatidae; genus Ambystoma; species Ambystoma mexicanum. The sequence goes on from NC_090933.1 coordinate 1,203,289,640, forward strand.
AAGGTGGTAAGTGCAGGTGGAGGGTTAGAGGGAGAAGTGCAGGAGTGGGGTGCCCAAAGGGAGGGGGGTGGGCAAGTGCTAGGGTGGCCAAGGCGGCAAGTGCTAGGGGAAAGAGAGGTGGAAGAGAGGATGAGTGCAGTGGACAGAGGGGACCAGGTTGGGGCTAGTCCAGGTAGGGAGACTAAGGGCAATTGCTGGTAAGAGATGTTGGGGGGACTGGTAGGAGGGTGGTATTGCACCTGTGGAGTTTGATGATGGAGTTTATCTGGGGAAACAATACCACCTATAGCATAGTTTCAGTTAACACTCCTTGTCTGTAGTACATTTGACAACTTTGTGATTATGCTCCCAGATACAGCACCAGGATTCCTCCGCAGTTTGAACACCATAGTCCCGCTCCCAGCTGAACATTCATGGAAAGCGTTCCTGAGGGTCATAACGGTCAAGTAAGTTGTAAATTCCTGAGATTCTGCCTTTAACTCATCCTGTTGGGAAAGTGAGTTCCAGGCCAGTGAGGTCTCTTGTGTCTCTTTGTCTGGTAGTCGTGTCGCTAGCCAGAGACGCAGTTGGGAGTATCTAGACCTCTCCCCTTCCTGCAGCGAAAACATCTATTTGCAAAGTGAGTGGGGGAACCTCCCTGAAAAGTTGTCTAAGTTCCTTGAGCTCGCCCGTGGTCCAGGTGGAAACTGCTACTGCTCGCATGCCAGGGTCAAAGTCGGGATTGCCGACGATGGGTAATAACGGGCCTAAGCCAAGTGGGGAGCCTCACTTCTTCGTCGCTATGTTCCAGCATGTGAGCATGTGGTACGTCGAGGATTGGAGAGTATGTCCGGCCGGCCCAGGGCTATTTACATGAACCGGAGCTGCCGCAACGGCATCAGCGTTGCGGCTTGTTCCATCTGTGACCATATTGGAGTGTCCGCAGACTGTACCCATTAGAAGACATGTGAGAGTTGTGAAGCTACATAGTATCTGTAGACATCTGGGACCCCAAGACCTCCCAGGTTTTCTTTCCTTAGTAGGACCCTTTAGGCTATTCTGGGGTTGAGGTGTTGTCAAATAAATGCAAGGATTTTCCCTGAAATGCATGCATGCAGTTTAAGTGTTTGAATATGGTTTGGGAGGGCTGAGAAATTAAAAATCAGTTTTGGGATAGTGCTCATTTTTAGGGCGGTCACCCGCCCGAGCCATGACATTGTTTGCTTGTTCCATCATTTCCGGTCTGCTTTCACATTTGTGAGAAGAGAGTGGAAGTTATTGTTGTATAGTCTTTGTGTCACTTTGAATTTTGACCTCAAGATACCCAATCTGGTCACGTTTCCATTCTATTGGGAAATCCCTGCAAGGTCCTTCAGCTCCTCGGTGAAAGTGCAATTGCCAGACCTTGCAATTTGGAATTGTTGACCCTGAGACCCGACCGAAATTGTTAAGCTCACTCATCAGGGCTGTTGCTGAGTTTCCTATCTCGGTCAATGTGACCAGGATATCGTCAGCATACAGAGAGAGTTTGCGTTCCTGTTGCTGATATGGGAACCCTCTAATATTGTGATTGTTACAAATGTGAACCACACAGGGTTCCATTGAGAAGGCAAAGAGGAGAGGGGACAAGGGGCTTCCCTTCCTTGTGCCTCTGGAGATCCTCACTGGGGGGGGGGTGAGTTCCCATTTGCCAGGATTCAGGTGGTGGGTGCGGAGTAGTTGGCCAGTAGGGATTGCTTAAATGTATGGTCCAAACCCGACGAATGAAGCGCTGCTTCAAGTATGTCCAGTTTAATCAGTCGAAGGACTTATGGACATCAAGGGCTTCAAAACCTGCTCTCAGGTTTGAGGTTCCTGCAATTTTCACCAGGTTAAAGTTTTTTCTGATGTTATCTTTTGTGGTACATCTGGTGATGAAACCCATCTTGTCTAGGTTGTGGGATGTTTTTATCCACGCATCCAAGCCCTACCTCAAAACTGTGCAGTACTGACATGGAAAACATCATGATGGCCAGAGCTTCCCAGAAAATGCACAGGGAAATGCATGAAGAATAGGCTGCCACTCATTTTTGCCGATGTTATGGGCACAGAAGGACACTGCCTAAAACCACCAGTGGACTACCCACACAGTAGTCTGAAACCATTGGGAATGGCAATGCTGATTGCCAAAAGCATACCCATAACTGTTGGGAATTCTTTTTCTTAAATCCCAAAAAGGGGTGCAGTACCAGTACTCACCACTAGTTCCTCCGCAATCGCGAAAAACGCACTCGCGAATTTGCCGCGATTTGCAAATTTCTTCACGTGTGAAAACAGCAGTTTTCTTGCTTTCAGTTGCCAAAAATTCGTTTAACCTGCTAGTTACACCCTAGATCCTTGCTAAAGTGAGCCTGGACTAATATTAACTTGATACCACTCACCCTGAACCTCTAGAGGGAATTAAAAGCATTTTAGCATATTTTTCACTTCATTGCCAGCACATGTAAAAGCATTTTGGGCCTGTGTTTAAAACTCCGATCTGTAGTCTAAGCTTGCTGGGGTGAACTGAATTACATTTGATTGCATTTCTGAGAACTGTGTGCTTTCCTTCCATTTCCTTGCATTGCATAAAGGGGGAGGGGATTGCCAGAGAAAAGTGATTACATTGTTTTGCTAAACGCATATTGAGTATTTTCTGTACTGCATTTTCATTCCACCTTGCATCCATTTGAAACCATAAAAGTATTGTTGCTATCTTATCCATCCTATAACCACTCATCATTGATTATAAATAAGTGTGCTAGTGCCAGACTATCCATTATTGATTACTGATCAGATTAAGTGTGATATTCAATTATTAATTTATTATAAAGCGTGATATATATATACATTGTTTAAATTCTCAAATAAACCTTTAACTTGCAAAACAGAACTACTTCTTGGCTCAGTGGGGTCAGGAGGATTCCAAGAGAGGGGTGTTATATAGGGGTAGTCATCCAGAACGCATGAACTGGACATAAAGATATATCAATAAGGGTTTCCATTCAGTATCCCAGACTAGGCATTGACTTAGCTGTAGTGTTGAATTGAATCCTCTTACAAGGTTGACAAGCCACAGTAAGACTGTCAAGGTGGGTGGCCAGGATTTTCAAATATGTATTTGCATCGTTATTGATGAGGGTAATCGGGCGGTAAGAATTGACCGACTTGGGGTCTTTATTGGGTTTCAAGATAGAGATAGTGCAAGTGTCCAAAATTGTAGGTGTTGTTAGTCCAGTTTCTGGAAAGGAATTAAAAAGTTGGGTTAGGAATGGGGCAAGGACGTCACAATAGATTCAAAAAAATTCTGAAATGAATCCATCTTGGCCGGGGGTTGTGTTTTTAAGTCATTTGATGACCACTACAACTTCCACATCTGTATCGGTTAATCAAGTTGCATGACCTTCACTAGTGGGAGTGGCGGGTGTGGCAGATGCAGCATAGTACTTATGAACCCAGGACAATTTGCTGTCCTCCACTAAGTGGAAGAGACCTTCGTCATCTACTAGGGCATAGATGTTATTGCAGGCTCTGTTTAGCTAATTTGTGAACTAGAATTTGTTAGCCTTGCTACCTCGAGTTTAATAGTATTGTTTAGCCTTTCAATAAGGCATGACGTTCTCTCTGCGAACTGAGGTTCCAACTTGGCACTAGCTGTTTTCAGTTGGTGCCTCGCCTTAAGGGAACCAGAGATTTTGTGTGTGTTCTCACTAATGCAAACTTCCTCCTCTAACCCTTCTCTCAGGCGAGCTTTAGCTTTTGAGTAGGATGCAGTTAGCTTCACCAGCTCATCCCTAACCACCGCCTTCATTGCATCCCAGGCTATACTAAGCGCCATGTCCTCTTTGAAATTGTTTTAAAAATATGAGGTATTTGCAGTTCACTCCCTCTTTGAGTATGGGGTTCTATAATCTCCAGGGCTTCCAACTTGAAGGTAGTAAGCCTGAAACTGATAGGTACAACGAAACCGGGGCATGGTCCGAGTGTGTCATAAAGTGTATGGTGGCTTTCTGGAATTGCGGAGACCTGGGACCTGGGAGGAGGAGGTCAGGAGTGTATCATTCGCAACAACCCCCTGTGAACATGAGAGCAGTGCGTGTAGTCCCTATGAGTGTAGTTGCACAGTCTCCATAGGTCTACCAGATTCAGTTGCCGGAGGATCTTTGTGAAAACTAGTAAGTTTCTAAAGTCATCTTGGGCGGTAGAGAGTTTTATCGGTTATGGGGTCAGAAGCCCAATTAAAATCCCCACCTATAATGATCGAGCCCTCAGCAAAGTGGAGTAGGTGGGTCAGCAAATCAGTTAGGAAGAGATCCTGTCACTCATTGGGGGCATAACACAAGATTAAAGTGATGGTATTCTCCATAAACTTTCCCTTAATTCCAAATTTCTCCCGTTTGGGTGATGCATGACTCCAGATTTCACAAAAGGAGTCGATCTGTCAAATAAAATCGTAACACCCCTCTTCTTGACCCCATTACAGGCAAAAACTCAAGGAAACAAGTGCTTGTATGTGAATTTCTTTTCATCCCTTCTCAAAATATGGGTTTCTTGTACAAAAACTACTGAAGGGGAGAAATCTACCAATCTACCAATTTAGCGAGTACAGATTTACACTTCACAGGGGAGTTCAAGCCCTGGACATTCCAGGCCAGCATGGTCAGTGTAAAATCTGAAGTAGTGCCGTCAGAGCAAGCCACCCGAGTTATGTGTCAACGCGTTAGAACCACCGTCAACCTTTCCTGCTTCCATTTCATCTCTATAAGATGCTGTCTGACTTCTGTCCCAAATTTTAACCTTGAAATGATGTACACCCTAATCCCACCCGCCACAAATCGAGAAATGCGTGGAGAGCATCCTCAATGTAAAATGAAAATAAGTTTGTTAGTCAACCAAACAATAACTGGGGTAACCAACAACAGGGATAAGCATACCAATAAGCAACTATATGCAGGGTTCTCTGTGCAGGGTTCAGGCGACCTGAACCCTGCACAGAGAACCCTGCAGGTGAAAGAGTTAGTCAGTTTGAACAATGTCAGGCTGTACGCAGCAATACATGTTGTCAGATTGAACCAGCAATGTTCTCAAGAGGGGTCACCTTCCCCTGAGGGATGGGAGGAGTAGTGGTAACTGTATGCATCTGTGACTTGGTTTACTTTTTGCTGTTTTTATGTGTGGAATTCTTGGACTATGTCAATCAAGTTGCTGCTTTGGTGGATCTGTTTTGTCATGTGCTTTAAACCATAATTAAATGTGTTATAACAAAAAAGAAAAAAGGGGTCAACTTGGTGATCCAAGACTTTCTTCTTATTATTCCCTTTACCCACGTTGGATCAGGTGCCGCCCCTGGCTCCGGCTCTCATGGGTAGATCAACAGCTGATTATTTGAGGGTGACCCAGCGGGGTCCGGAGATAGGAGCTGATGGGCCTCCTTCATTGTAGTGATCGTCTAGGGCTGGTTCAGGTGGGTAAAGTGAGGAGCTGTAGGAGAGCCCCATCTGTATAGAATATTCCTCTTGCAGAGCCATTCTGTAAGTGATCTGGATCTAAGTGCATTACCCTTCAGCAAGGTAAGCTCTTGCTAGAGGACTATCGAGGTTCCATGAAAGAGAATCTCATCCAGGTGTCTGACCTGCATCAGAATCTTCTCTTTCTGCCTGTAAAAATGAACCCGCCTGAGATCGTCTGTGAGATAGTCCGGGGTGAGACCATAATGCAGGGGGCCTGGCTGGTAGCCCCTTTGTGTTCCATCAAGCTCTATTGCCGCCTCTTGTGCGCCAGCCAAGATTTGGTGAAAGAGGTCAGTGACATAGCCCTCCAAATCCTGTTCTAGAACATCCATAGGTTTACCTGAAATATGTACATAGTTACGGCGTGAGTGATCATGTTTGGCTTTTAGAAGCTGCAACTTGTTCTCCAAGGCTTCTGTGCACTGGGCCCAATCACTGACCTCATAAGACTACTTGCACAGGGTGGTCTACACCACCTCGATGCAGCACTCAGATTCATCCAGCCGCCTGTCGATGGAGGATATCTTGCCGGACATCTCAGTTATACTGCCCTGGATCTCCAGCTTCATCTCTGAGAGCCAGAGTTATAGGTTGGCTTTAGTTGCCTATTGGGGATCGGTTGCTGGTGTCCTGTCATCGTGGACCTGGACCACAGTAGTGAGCTCCTTCTTCTCACGGTCCTGAATGTGCAGCAGGGAGGCGATGAGGGACGATTTCTGTGTTTTCCCAGCCTTCGCCATGGCACGACTTCCCCAACTCAGAAATACTTTCTGGGGGGAACGTATGCTAGTGGTGGGCTCTCAAAATTGGGTGAACTTAAAGGAGGGACATTTAACTATGGCTTTATGCAGGAGCAACAGGGTGGATTATACTTGACCACCGCTATGCTTGTGGACAAAAGGGCTCACCTCCTGCATCACCCCACTGAAGCTACATGAGACAGCTGCCTCCTGTTGCAAGGTCCCAACTCTGCAAAGAGATGCATGGGGCAGCACTGAACGTCAACGGCGCTCCCTCCCAGGACAGCTCCGGACAGGTGACAGCCCCATAGCAGAGGCCGGCAGATGGTTCTAGGGACGCCTCCAGCTCTCAGTCCATGTCTGCGGGCAGGTCCAGGATGCCGATGGATCAGAGGTCCGAATCGTCCAATGCGATGGTGCCTGTCGATCTGAGGGTCTGCTCCAAGCAGGCCTCGACAGGAGCCAGGTAGCAACACCAACAGAGGACCCCACAAGAGGAGTGGGCAGGGCCTGTAACACTGCCGATGGGGGCAGCTACCCGGACTCAGCCTGGCCCACCAAATAGGATGCTGTAGACACCTGCTCGTGTACTGGATGCCGCCCGGTATGCCATGGTGAGCGCCAGCCTCTCCGAAGCGCACTGGTAAAGCTCCAACCCCAAGGCAGACTGCCCACTACTCAGTCTAAGACAGTATCGTCTGGCAGGCCCAGCGCACCGCCGCTCACTGCGTTCGCCAGGTGGGATACAATTCCACTGAGGGCATATCCGGGTGTTCCACCGACTGCCACAGTTGTTCAGGAGGCAAACACAGATACCAAGCTGTGCGCCACACACCCCTTCATCCCCTTTGTTTCCGGATGCACTCAAGGGCCATGTTTCTGCTCCCGTCGCTGGGCCACACCCCTCCAGTTTATAATTTTAAGGTTGACAGTATCGCTTGGTTTAAGAAGAGAGTCTGAGCTTGTTCAGCTCACTCATTCTGTATTCTGCAATACTTTTCCAGCACAGTTGGGACTTTGCAGATGCTCCTCATGCTGGTTAGCTTTAAGTGAAAGACTGAAGCTGGTGAATTCCTTAAAGCTAAGTAAGATCCACTGTGGTCCACCCTTGTATAGGTTGCCTTGCTCTGGTTCTGCCTCGAAGTTGTTGTCTCCTGAACGATGTCTCAAACATCAAATCCTTGACACAGTTCCCGTCTCTCCAGGGGCTGCTCCAACTTCCCTTAATTTGTTGCGTGTAGCTGTTATTTCCACTCCACTGATTGACAGCTTAGATCTTCTGTCAGCATAGCAGAGGTTTTCTCAAATTCAATTCAATTCAAATGTCTCAGTAATGAGCTCCTTCTTCTGGTATTTAGACGGTCAATACAGACTTATTAGTTAATTGTCTAGCCAGGCTTTCTGGTTATCAGAGTCAAAAATGTACTTTGGTCAAGTTTCATGGTTCGTTGTCTTCCAGGTGTTCTGATTGAACTGAGGAAATGGGAATGTGTATTGGAAACAGTCTGTTGTTTGTCTTATGTTATCCACAGGTTTTCTCTACTGAGCTCTTAGTGGGCTCCTTGGTGAGGGCGCAGGATCATTCGGTTACAGACCTGCACGTGCTTGTTTTGTTTCTACCTCTGAAAGGATTCCAGCTGGCTCAGTACATTTCACACAACATGGAGGGCATTTGGGGTTGTCAAGTGCTGCAAATGCAGACCCTGTGGAATTCCTTTGCAACCTCTTGGCTGCCTAGACACTGAACCTGCAGAGAGCATGGGCATACAGGCAATTCTTCCTCACACACTTCATAGGCACTGAACAACGGACATGCATAGAAGTTGCTGGCACAGGCATTACCAATGGATTTAAGACCAGCTGATGAATGCCTTCGTTTGCATTTGTAAGATTTCAAACTTTTTAAAAATGACTTTTATTTTGAATAGTTTTTTATCCGATTCCTGAAATTTCATCAGAGTGAAATGTCCCTTAAGGCCCACGCCAAAGGTCATGTGATCTCACTTCCTGTGATGTCATCAGAAGGGTTAGGGCCATGTTATTCCGCTTCCTTCGTTTTAGCGGTGCATGTCTACCCTTCAGGATTTGCTAACTTTATTTCATTTAATTTTCCTAATTGTTAGTACCTGGTACTTATGTAATATGCACATGTCCCTAAAAAAGCTATAAAGATATCGGCCTCATTACAAGTTTGATGGTAATTCTGTGATTTATTTTTCTGAATTGCTGTCAAGCTTGTTTGCTATTACCACCACTCGGCCGGCAGATTTAATGGTAAAACAGTGGGGCTTGTTGCCAATTTGCTGTGAGTGCTGAAGTTCTCCACTTCACCACCGATCTCAGAATTCAGAGCAGTTCAATTGATGGCAATTCAGTTAAAACCGAAAAAAGTGGTGTTTATATGAATTAGCTGCAGTAATGTACCACACTGCCAAACTCGTGATGCGGCCCATTGTCCTGTGGAAAGTCTCATTGATGTTTGCAAAACCATGGCACCCATACAACATTTGTCACCCTTATGCATTCTCCAGTGCGCATCCCAGCTTGATAAAGACCCTTGAGCGAAGTGGTGCGCCACTCACCAGCAGACAGAAACTAAAGGGCCGTAATTAAGCCGTAGTGTGTGCTAAAGACATAGCTGGATAGGCTAGCACTTCCGACAAGTCTGAGCACGCCTTGCTGTAACTGGGTCAAATTGTTAGGACACCGGGGAACGTACTGCCCGGGTTATCGCTATCCTGACTCAGACAAGTAATTGTTACCTCGCAAGACTGTAGAAATGCTGCTTCAGGAGTCTGGGAGCGTATGCTCTGGAAGGAAACCAAAATCCTTCTGTTAGGAAATACTTCTGTTTTGTAAGCATTCAGTGCACTTACATTGCAATTATCACACACCATTATTAGACAGCCAATCTAAGATCGACCTTAGACGAGTGTGCCTAACACGTACAGATTATTAGTATAGAAAAAGTGCATGACCTTTTCCAAGTGGTTCACTGCACGGTGAGCCATATGAAGCCCCAAATATGGACACAGATAATTATTTAATAACACTAATTACGCTTCCCTGTGGCTTGCGATTTCGGAAGCTGCTCTAACACGTGATTATTGTGTCACATCTAGACATAAGTGTGAAGATTAGCCTGCGTGACTTCTAGACATCATTTGTAAATATGACCCTTCGTCACATCTAGACATAAGTGTGAAGATTAGCCTGCGTGACTTCTAGACATCATTTGTAAATATGACCCTTCGTCACATCTAGACATAAGTGTGAAGATTAGCCTGCGTGACTTCTAGATTGAATTGTGGATATCAGCATGCGTCCCTTCTAGATAATGATTCCACTGAACAACCCTACTAATAAAAAAACTCACCCCTCTGCGTACACCTCTCAAACTCTGAGCTACACACAACCATAGCTCTAAAGCACAACACACTGCACGCACTTCACTACACCACACCAAAAAAACAAACCACACATAGCCTCACACAACAGCACATGAAGGCTACCAACCGAATAACACACCTAAGCTCAGCAAACAGTGTAAACCGAACTGATGCCGCCAACAGCACATCACAGCTCTCTTGATCTTTCCCCACTCAGTCCTACTTACGTACCCTACCCTTTTGCTTTTCAGATGTGCAAGAGTGCAAGGGGAACACTCCGGTGGTGACAGTTCACAGTATAAATATCCTTTAACATAACATAACATAACATAACACTATTCAGCACAGAACGGTATGAGGGGTACAAGTCTACTGGAAGGAATTTGTTAACAGAAAAATAATCTAAAATGGTTTACCACAATTTGTTGCAGGCAGGGCAACGTATGGAGATCCTTCTCTCCTATTGTGGCAGCCACAAAGGCATAATTAGTGCAAGCATTGGCAGTCGAGTGTGGCATGCATGTGAATGCCCAGCGGCACCTGCGTTGCACACTTCTCTGCGAAATGCTTTTCACAGAAATGTGCAATGCACACGAGAGGGAGCACGTACCTGAGCTGTATGCTTCTGTGCTGGAGCACTAATCACTCTTCTGTGCATGCTTTCAGTAAATACACGGTTGTTGCCAGCACAGAATATGATTGAGCACACTTTTGTCCTTTAACCCTGGTCTGGATTCCCTCCTCAATGTCCTCACACAATCTTTACAAACTATAGAATTCATTGTCATTAGCTAATTAAAACTAGAAATGGAAATGCAGACTAATTCCTGGAGTCACATTGAAGTCTGAGACACACACACATGCTGGTAGTGATACCTTCGGAAACGATACTTCTCAACTTTAAAAATAGTAGTCATAATCCATCAAATTCTTGGGACACAATTGATCAGGTGGATGGCCAGTTTAGCAGTCAATTAGAGTGACCTTTCAGTGCAAGAGTACACTTGTGTTTAAAATCGAGACATGGGCCCTCATTAAGAGTTTGCCGGTAACCCAATGGTATTACCTCCAGGATACTTGCAAACTGCCCTTACCGTCTCCACTGTCTGATATCCCGGTATTACCGGGGTATTATTAGATGCAGAGAGCGGATAAGCTCCCATTCCCATAAAGGACTCCGTGGGATGGGATTGCCTGAATCACTGACACTGGTATTTTTGGTGCTGGTGATTCAGGCATGTCTTTGCCAGTAAGGGCCTGATCTACCAGCAGGTCAGGCCTGCTGGGAGATCCCTGGCCTCAATACTGAATTCTATGAGTTTTTTTTTTAATAGGCAATCAATTATCCTCAATGCAATGGGAGACGAGAGCATCAGATATTATCAGTAGTCTGTGGGGTTTCAAGTGCCTTGTTACAGAATGCAAGGTTTAAGCAAAGCCATGGTCCTTACATATAAACAAAACAAAAGAGGTGATGGCTGGAAGGTTTTGTTGTAATCTGAACCGCTGGCTTGGCTCTGGGCAGCCCTCCGGGCCATTATTCTTCACCTGCCAAGCGATTACGGAAAGAGGAAAGACCATATGCGAATCAGGCTTGGCCCCACCCCCAAAAGGGTCAGTCCAGCCTGAACCACTTGGCCACATGCCTTCTGCACGAGACCACCAGCACTCCCAGGCATGTTTTAAGGCCTGTCTTCTGAAATGACTCATTCTAAGCCTAATGTCCTCCCATGACAGAACATTTACGGCCTGCCAACGTAGACGGTTATTATTACTGCTTCAAAGAAATATCGGTGTGCAATGTTTGCCTGGGGCTAACAGCCAAGCAGATCGGCAAGTTCCCGGGGCAAAAGCACATGTTCTGCTTTAGGTTTCCTCAATCTACTCTGTGACTTAGCAGCAGCATAGCTCCCGTTCCATTTACCTACCTGCACAGAAACACCCCCCCCCCTCTTTGACATCTTTTCTCTCGTGCACTGGTCATCATGCTTGTTTGCACCCCCTGCATATTTATTTATTTATTTATGCAATTTGTAGAGCGCACCCAACCCGAAGTCACCTGGACGCTATTCTTTGACATGTAAAAACAAACAATTTACTTAGTTGCGCATATACTTGAAAAGTAAAAAAACATACATGGGTTACATAGTTACAGATATCCAGAGGCGTACATTTACAGGGGTCAGTCAGCTGAAGTTGCGGTGAACATGGTTGTTAACACCATGCTACATGCTAAACCAAGGTTATTATCCAAGTTCCTGAGTCTCCGAAGAGCCAGGGTTTCAAGTGTTTGTGAAATGTTCTGCATGTGATGCTCCTCTGCATCCTCAGCTGTGTGCTGCTGTGTGTGCGCCATTACTAGACCACTTGCCCGTCCAAGGAGTGATAGGCACTACAGTGACGGTGGATCAGTTCATAGCCTCTGTGCTTGCTTGGCAAGCGTCCTCTCAAGCCTCAATATTTTTGGGTCTGTGCTTCTCCTTAGGTTTTCTTCTGCAATCTTGCTTTCCTCCTCTTACTTGTTCATATTGTATTGTACCTCGTTCTCATTATACAGTTTATTTCCAATGTCTGCTGCTATTGCGTTCCATGGATTTTGACCCTTTGCTTTTTATGGGGTATGCGCACCCGTGGCCAGTCTCTCACTGCCAGCCCTTGGGGTTTTCACGGATTTCCTGATGCAGTGCAACTCCTTGTGTTTCCGTTAATGCCCCAGCGCCTCCTTAAGACCTCACAGGTAGGGACAGGGGGGTAAGTATTCTTTAGGAGCCATGCCAGCGTTAATGAAGGCTTAGCCAGTTCCTGTGTTGAGGGTTGTTTTTTGGAATACTGCGGCGTAGAGGATAACTTCCAGGGGCGGACTGGCCTATAGAGAACTCTGGAGATTTGCTGGCAGGCCTCTGCACCTTGGGCCTCTTTTGTGTGGCATGTCCACATTTTCCCATGGGAAAAGGGTTGGGCTTGCTCAAAATGTGCAATATGCAATATGGGGCCACTTTGAACGTTATTTCCAGGGCCTCTTTTGCTTCCCTGTCCACTTCCTTGCAATTGCTGGAGCAGCACGTCTGCCTGTTTGTAGTTTTCAATGAATTTGTCCATGCTTTCCAGCTGTCCATTCCCAGAAGTAGAGCACTTCTCTCCTGTGCTGGATACCATTTCTTGCATGGATGGTCGCATTTTGGCCAAAAAGGCATTGGCCTCCATAATCTACTATGGGTTGGGAACAGCTTGCCTGCAAAATACTTCTCTGAAGGAGTCTTTGTTATGTTATGTTAGATGAATTTGTAAAGCACACTTTCACCCAGGGGCATCCTGGCACTAATGGCTCTATGGCTGAGGCAGTCATCTTGGTCTCCACAAACTTTCCTTAGTCTACGTTGAGGCAGTCTGTGAGTACAGAATTATACTGTGACAAACCTGTGTTGGTGGTCCGATTATGTCATCGGGACTATAAGTCAACGGACCCTTTCTTTCACGCTTCTCCACCCGTGCTACCTTAAGCAGAGGTGCGAGTCTCAGGAGAAGGCCCGTAGCACTCTTACGGTGAACTCCGAAGAGGTTGAACGTGGTTTCCACTTTCGGATCCTTCCTTTAGCCACCAGTAGTGCACTCTGAGTCACTTTCTTCATGGGATATCTTTTCCCAAATGTCTTTCATGCACCAGTTGGAGAAGTGTTCTCTGCAGCACAGTAGGCAGTATCATCTTGTGTGCTCTCAGATGACGTTTGCTGTTTGTATGCGATTCACTTGATGCCTTTTAGAATGATTGGAGACCCCTGGCCCTCCTCCTCCTCTCACTGGCCATCCATTGCTTACATACTCAGTTAAGGGCTGCCTGCCTTTCATGACTCTGCCCCCACATGCTTTGTCTAATGGCTTCTTGTGTGTCTTCTCTTGTATGTTGGGTACGATGCTCTCACCCCATCCATCGCTGCATGACTGGTGCAGCCTGGATAGGAAGTACACCTGTTTCTTCTGCTAGAATGGAATATATTTAAGTCGTGAAGTGGAACTCCTGTCTTTTTGAAGCCAACTGAGCTAATGTGGGTGTTTTGTTTGCTGGGTTTGCTGGCGCCAGGATATAAACCATTGGCTCGCTGTCCCTGTGCACGATGAAGTGTCTACCTCGGTTATGTATCTGGAAGTCTCTACCAGCCAATGTGACATCTCCCTTCCTATAGCTGAGTAATATCTCCCAGACTGCGGAAGTGATTCTAAAGCGAATGCTATGGTTTTTAGAGAGTTTCCAGCTCTCTTTATGAGGGTTCCCATAACCCTGTATGAGCTGGCACCGACCAACCCTATGGACTCTAATCGATAGTCAAAGGGGACTAAGGTCACCCATGGACACGCATTTCAACTTGAATATACTGGACACCATCAATATTACATGGCTTTCCAGTCATCGTCCTTTGAAATATTGATGGCCGGGAACCCAGTCTTAAAGGGTAACCAGGTAGTATTGTCCCCGTATATAATATCGTCAAACATATAGTCGCCGGGAAATGGCATAGGCGAAATTATAGGCAACATAATATATGGGGACAATATATGGGGTAAATGGGAGCGGGGGTTGTGGGGGTGTCCCCCACTCCGTGTAAAACAAAACGCAGGTTCCCTATGATAATGTCTACGCAAAAAACACAGAGCCATTTTTCCATGGCGACATTTTTGCGGGGACATTATCACATGGAACCGTCTTAAAGATGGTTGTGTATATTGGAAAACAGTGAATGGGTTATTGAATGTTGAAAGATGCTTGGAGATGCTGTATTACTTCATCTGGTGGTACATGCGTCTCGTAGCAAAATGTCAAAAGATGGTGGCGCCATTTTAGGGCAGAATCTCAGAGATATTAGGTAGCACAACGTTGTAACAATTGGCCTTGCTCTTTTGATTTCAGAAGTCCACAAACTGTTAGAGTTTATATGACCACAATCAGGCCGAGCCATTCCATGGCCTCTCCCGGTTCGACCGGCCTTGAACTTGTCCTATGCTGTCACCAGCAGTGTTCTGGTTCCGTTTCACAGGCCTGCCCATTTCTTATGGCCGATTTTAAAGAGCATACATGTATATTTATTAGCCAGGCAAAACAAGATGCATGTGTCTGTATTATGCCATTGTGTCCCGATGAGTGAAAGGTCACTGCCTGTGTTTTTTCATTCTGGTCTAGCTTGATACTCAGTTGCTTCTGGTATGATTACCTCAGGACTTGCCTGCCTCGCTTTGAGACATGCACTCTCTCATTTTGTTCTGTTGCCGGTGTTAGGACATTTTTTCTGAAGTCCAACTAAGGTCTTAGTAAAACCATTAAACTGAGGCAGTATAAGACTCCACTCTTAGTATAAGACTTTACCACCTGAGTTCATGGTAGAGTAAACAGATCATCCAGGCTTATTTTAGGAGGGAGAGAGGGCTGTAGAATCAGGACAAATGAAATTGTAATACAAATGGTCCTAAACAACACTGAAACACTATGTATTGTAAACATAATGGATGTCTCAGATACATCTAGGGGTAATTAAGTACTATCACACATTATATTTAATCACAATTATAAAAACACCACACTATGCTTGAAGGTATACAGACCAACGCATAAACCTTATTTGGAACACGTAACAGTAGTTCTAAGGAAGTCAAACCTTTACATATAGATTCAGTATAGGTCACACCTATTCCTGGGTAGTAAAAAACAATGGTTACTTTCACAATTACATTCAGTAATGCCAGGGCAGTAGACCCTACCAGTTTACAATGACTCTCAGTAACAAATCACATAATCAGTCAACTGGACAGTATATGTTTTATGAATAGTGGAACACTTATTCCAGGTATAGTAAAAACCTATAACTACTTTGGTGATAACACACAGTTATACTATATGAGTAAAACCTAAGGGTCTATTATTCAATTACAGTGCTTTTGAGATCAGTGAAACACAGATTGAGATAAGCAGTAACTCTTGTAACTTATTTTTGGGATGGCACTCAACTGACTCAAGGTAAGTGAAACCCATATACTTTTTAAACATCACAATGAGATCTGGGTTAGATCTTTCCCAGCTATACAAATACCTTATGTATGACTTATGAGGGACAGTTAGAGCCAAAGACTCTCTGCGAGTGTGTCTCCAATAGCAAAGGGAAAGCAAAACCAAATGTTAGACTTTACTGAATGACCCCGAGTTATTCTAGGTAGGCAACAGCGTAATACAGACTTATTCTGGACAGGCTAGCAGCAAGTCAGGGGAAGCAAGACCCAGTTGGGGGACACTCATACAATTATCCTAACATGAATGATCTGGTGATACCAACAGTGGGTGTACCCTCATACAATTACCCTAGCAGGGGTAACCTGGTGAAACCAACACATTACTTTTGGGAAGAGGCCTAACCAAATCACAGGTGAGTAATATACCTTCACATCTACTTTCTATCAGAATGACAAAACGGTTTCTAAGGAAAGAAAGATGTTAACCATACTTTTAAGAATAGTGCATCACAGGCCCAAGGTAAGTAAACACTTTTGTAAGTGTTCAATCTTAGTATTACAGTTACAAACCAACTCTTTTACAAGTAAGTAACTTTTAAACACTTAATCTCTTTTCTGTGCAAAAGGCCCAATCCCATCAAAGTCTTTCCCATTCTTCTCGGAGCATGAGTGCTCTCAGAGGCAGAAGGGGGGTCACTAGAGTCAGAGTTCCTCAGGAAGACTGGGCAAACAGTTAAGTATTTTACTTTAGAAGAGTTAGAAGAGGCTCCAGGGGCTTCGCAGAAGACATCCTAGCAGGATACTAGCAGTGGGATTGGGTGCACTGCATGAGTGGTCTCCACATCACAGAAAACACCCCAGATCTACACAGAAATCCTAAGAGACTTAGGGTAAGTACATACACAAGCCAACACAGTAACCCAGCATTGAAGAAGATTTTGCAGGAGGGGGACATCAGGATCTGCAGCCAAAAACCCCGTCAGTGGATTCCTTGTCGTGGTGACTGAAAACAGGACCTTGGAGGGGACTTTGCAGCAGGTATCAATGGAGAAGGCTCTAGGCAAGGTTTTCCTGCTGGCTGAATGTGGTTCTGTGGATTTGGCACCTTTTTCAAGATGCACAGAAGAAGACAGAAAATCGTGGTTGAATTCTCCTCATTACAAATGTCCAGCACTCTGTTGAGGGGACTTTATTTGTGTCTCTGGAGATTCACCAGGATGTCCACGAAGTTTCAGAATTTGGAAGACCTTGCACAGTGCAATGGCTTGAGGTTCAGTGGTATTAAGGTATTGCGGCCCCGCAAGATTGCAGCAACGCGTGAGATGGCTCGAAATGCAGGTCTACTTGATTCTAGTGGGTCTCGCCATGCTCTGGGTCAGGGTCATCGTTTTCGGAGTCCCCAGGTTGATTGGAAGGAAGGGATACAGCAGGCTCCTGTTACACAGCAGGCTCGCCGGTCGCTGGAATTCGTCTCAGCTGCTTTTCCTACACCATCTTCTTCAGTTTCGGTTCCAGTGGTCGAATTGTCTCCAGCTTCCAGGTTCGCAGTTTTTAAAAGAAAGTACAGCACAACCTCTGCATTCTCTCCCTGCATATTTCAACAAGGGGCGGTCTGGTTGCCCAATCAGGACAGCCAGCCCCCCACTGGGATTTGTCCCCATTCAGGTGAGGAGGAAGAGAAAGGACTGCAGAGTTTTGGACTCCACCCTCGCTTCCTGCCTTCACAGACAGACAGGAGCCCTGAGCGGGGAGTCCAGGGGGACATCCGCCAAAAGTAAAATCACACAAATGAATTTCGCACTCTGGATGTCAGGGGAAGGAACAAGAAAGGACAAGTAACACTAAAGTGGTAAAAAAAGAAGACAGAGCCATTTTGGTAAAATGAGCACCCTTAGGTGCCTCTACCGCAGCTGTGAACAAAGCCCATGGTAGCGGTGCACCAAATTAATACAAGGTATCACTGCCACCAACCATTGAAGGTAAGCTTGTCCTTGTAACAGAATTGTTACATAATATCTCCCCAGCACTCCACATAAAGTGGGTGTACTGGCTGTACAGTATAAAATGTAGAAGGGATCCAAAGATCCTTTCTACTCTTGGGAACTGTAGTTCACCCACGGTTAGCCAGAGAAAGTTAAAAGGGCAACCCAGCAACAACAGGCACTTATTGCCAATAAGTTGTTAAAGAGGATAACTTTAAAAAGACTCTATGGAGAGTCTAAAAATGACACCCATAAAAAGAGTAAAACATTCTGTGAATGTGGAAAAAGGTTCCCACTCACAGAGGTATAAAAGCAAAAAGTTCTGGGGTTGACCCAGGTCAGGAAGATTTACCATTTCTATGAAAATCTTACCTTACAGCTGGTAAAATAGCTCAGCGGGTTGAGTGCTCAGTGCTGTGATTTGTGTGTGATCTGCATGTCGCAGGTTTGAATCCTGGCAAAGCCAACTCAGCCTTGCATCCTTCTGTGGTCGAGAAATGAGTACCAAATTTGGTTGGGTGATATTGTATATAAATATGTTTTCTGGAAAGCGATTTGGCAAAAGAGCTATATAAATAACATCACTTTAATATTTAGGTGGGCGTTGAACATTATTATTATTACATGTTATAGGTTCAATTTGGGATCAGAAATGTTGGGCAAATGTAGATAATCAATACTCCATGTCTAATCACAGGAAATAGCAGTGGGCAAACCTATGCTAATTCGTGTTTACAGCAGGCGGTATTGCTGACATGTATATATCAAGGGGACTTATTAATGAGAGTCTTTAATTGCAGAGAAAATGTCATACCCCATTGGAAAAGCAGGTGGTGTCGGTATGGACCGATGCGGCCATTGTGGAAATAAGGTAAGATCGGCCTCACACAGTGGATATGGGAACCTGGGACCAGGGTATTGGAAGGATATTTTCTCGCAAAGAAAATATGTATTTTAATTGATTGGTTGACCGAAAAATTATAATTTTTCTTTAAGAATGAAGTATATTTTAAGTGGTAGCACTACCCTGGCAGACCTGGCAGACCTAGCATGGAGTGGAATACTAGGCCTTATTTTAAACAACTTTACTAGAATATATGACAATGTATTCGTTTTAAACAGTCTTTGTAATAATCGGAAATGCATTTCAAAAGATGCGTTGGTTTTTGGGTGTTCCAAGATGGCCACCGGGACGTATGACATCATGAGTACAATGTGTGACGTCACTCAGTGTTTACATAAATACCGAACCCAAAATGGCACCTGCAGCGAACACCCACACTCGGGGCGCATTGCATATCAGGGTATCCTTCCATAAAAAGGAGGTAATTGGGACCTTTAAAAAATAGCAGGAGGCTTTTGATTTTGTTCAGTGGAGACTATACCTGGTATGTATTGGCTTTGAGGCTTTGGTAATATCCCAATTAAGAACTGACCAGCCTTTAAAGGATGATGGTCTGTTATAATGGGCAAAGGGGCTGTTTGTAAAAGCTTTAAGATAACACTATGTATATATTACAAAAAAATATTTGAAAATGGAGCCTGTGGTGAATACCTCTGGTTGCAACACTTAATTATTCTAAAAATGTTTTTTGAAATACTTGAGTGTATATGTATATCAGAAATCCTTTTTCAACTTAAATACGAGCATTACACAGGGGAGCACTGCATTTGTAGATTCAATATAACAGTCCTGGGAAAATGACACTAAATATACATGCAATAAGCATTGACCTACACAAATAGCAATAGTTTGGTCAACTTGATATGTTTGCTAACATGCATGGCTACGGATAGTTTTGGTATGGACAACTTGATACTAAATCACTTAAAAATAGGCATGACTTATTATTGTTAGAACAGTAAGATGGGTATGCATGGAATGCCACACTCTCACACTGAATATCACCAGAGGCACTGGAAGTCTAACAGTGAATTGAAATTGATGAATGGAATTCACATTGTTATTGAATTTTATGTTCTCATACCTCTCTCTCCCTAACAATCCTCCCTTTGCCAACCCTGACTTATCTGTGTGTCATCAAAAGGTTGTGCTCTTAAATGTATTCACCTATTATTATTTGGCTCTCCTGTATGTGTTATTTTCTTTTCAGACAATATATTATTGTTCGATGTTTATTGGTGTTTTCTTTGATATGGGTTGACAATGGATTGACAATGCATTGACGTTGCTTTTCCTTTTAGCCTCATGCAATTTGGTTGCTCTGTGTAGACTAGGTTTGAAAAAGGCCCAAGTAAGGCCGAAACAAGTGCCACTCACGGGCAATGTTGTGAATGGACACTGTGCAAAATAAAATGTCCACCTTCAAATATGTCTTTTGATTTCAGTACTTTTCATCTAATCAGCAATGCCTGGCACACCATTGGGGTGCATCATTCTAATGCAGTATATAGATAACACATCATTATCATTTAAACTTGATGTAACACTTTGTGTAACTGCATAATCTTGTTCTCCCCGCAGTTAATTAGACTGTTGTTTGCAAGTTATCCAGGTAGGTGTGAATCTCACATATGGGGTTGGACTTCTTTTGCTCTCGTTCCCCACTATTCGCGTGGAGCACCACATCCTTGGTGTGCTCTTCTGGATTGTGGATCTGCTGCACAGCTAGTCTGAGTTTGCAAGCCATGCACACATTGACAAAGTGTCCCACCCCAGAAGATTTTACATAGGTTTTGGTCTTTGCCATGCAGTATCGGTTCTTAGCAAAGTCATCCCCGCTTCTGCAGAGCAAGCATTCGCTTTTGTTGTCTCCTGGTTTGTTCTATGCTTTTGATGACTCCTCCTGAAGACAATTTCACTCCTACACACTTTGTTGATTGCTTGCTGGTCAGCTTCTCGTTTTCATTTCTGCCTGCCTCACAATCTCTTCCACAATGGTTCACTATTTCGTTTACCTCTCCCACAGGGCAAGGCACACGCACTGCACATGTGTGGCCGTAATTTGCATGTTCTTTTGCCTAACTGCACCATTTCTCTGAGCATTTCATCTGGATTTGTGGCAAAATAGCAGTAAATGGCAAGTGCGCTTAGATTAATTAGCTGCTTGTTGATGTCGATTTTGCCATGCATGCCTTGTTCCATGTTAAAGAACTTGTGCATAATCATGATTCATAGTGTTTTCCTGTTTCTTAAAGTGCATTGCTGCCATTCTTTTCTAGTGGAGGTCTGTTGAAAATGCGTTGACTTTTCGTTACTAATGCATTGATCAGAAGCACTACTGATATCTTGACCAAATGCAGATAAAATGCTGTGAGATGTGGTGTTGCTGGGGCACAAGAAACAAGCATTATGCATATTACGGAAACGCATATGCAGTGTGTTTGATGTCCCCCCTGTAGGGAGACATGGTATCTCCCAGTGTGTGTTCATTGGTCACATGGCTCCCCATGTGACCAAGTTAATAAAATGTACGAGCTGCTTCCGGCTCGTCAGTCAGACCAACTGGACTCTGTGTGTGTTTGTGTCAGCACCATGCTGGTGCCTCACCGCATCGCTGGCCCCAAGGACGGGGCTCAGCTCGAGGACGGTGCCCCTGCTGGGCAACGCCGTCCAGGGGTGATCCCCTCGCCATGTGACCATAGCGATTGATACGACCCCGCCCTGCTAGGTAGCAGGTAAGTGCGCAACCCCCATGTCCCCTGTCCTTTCTCCCCACACTCACCCCCCCTTCACCACCTCTTCAATGCCACCACACCCAGTCCCCTTTTCTACATCTTCAATTCCCCCACCTCCACTCCACTTAGCTTTTTCTGCCTTGTCCCTCTTCGGCGCCGGCAACACAAGTGTTCCCGGCACATCTGTGGTGCAAAAATTACAGTCATGGAAATGGAGAATGGACTACCTCTAGTTCCCTATTCCCCGATCCATGGCGGCCAACTTTTCTTGTCGTTTGTTCTCGAGTTGAGAAACGGTCAACATGCTCAACTTGAGAAAAATAAACTATTAGTACCTCAGTGCAACGTGCCGGAGTACTAATGGCAATAGAACCCTGGGAGGAGGGGCATTACAGGACTGATGATACCCCGGGACTATTGTTAACTGACACTCCGGGGTAGTACCAAACCAGTAATGCCCCGCCTCTGCGGGTTCTATAGCTTGAGTACTGAACGACATCCCCCAAGCCATGAGGCCGTCAAAAGGAGGGTGAAAGGACAGCAATTCAAACACAAGGAGGTTTATTAAGCCTTGAAAGCCATGACAACACATCAGATGGCAGCGAGGGGCTTGGTACAGTTGTGCCTAGCCCATAAAAAAATGGAAAAATCCATGGAACACAATAACAGCAGGCAAAGGAAAGAAACTGTACGACGACCACCAGCTAGACTACAACTTGAACAAGTAAGAGGAGGAAAGCGAGATCCCAGAAGGAATGACAGGAGAAGCACAGAACAGGGAAATGGAGGCCCCAGAAGACACGTACAGAGCAATTACAAAGACTATGGGCTTCATTGTGAGTTTGCCAGAATTTCAGCAGTAAAGCTGCTAAAATACTGCCAAACAGAATTACCGCTACAGCCACTTGGTCCGAAGGATTTACGGTGGGATTACAAGTGCTGGTCGGTGGTGTAAGTCCCCAGTCATGGGAAATTCCGCAGGATTACCGGCAGCGGTAATTCCGCCAATTTTTCTCTTTTGTAGTGGTCAGGTGTAGGATTTATCCTCACCCTTATCCCCAAAGTTGTAGTATGGTGGTGCGGTAATGCAGCAGTAGTGCAGCGGTCACAGATTTGTTTCTGCAACATACTCGTAATGAGGTCCTGATCAACAGTGTATTCCGTGGAAGAGGAGGTGACGTAGTATTGGTGTGCGCTCAGACGCAGCACACAGATGAGGATGCAGATGCGCATCACATGCAGGGTGTGAAGACAAGATGACCAATGCACAAGGGAATGGGTGTGAGGGAAGGGATTTTTGACATGCAGGCAGGGTGGTGGAAGTGGCGCTATGCTGCAAAGTCGCAGAATAGAATCAGGACAATTGAAATGTTAGAACATGTACACCTGGTCCAGGAACTTTATTATTTTCTTGGATGATAACCTCAGGCAAACATTATACACAAATATTTCAGCCAGGTGGTAATATTTTCTGTCTGCCTTCGCAGGCGGTAAATATTCCGTAATGAGGGCCATTGGGATCAGTCATTTCAGAAAACCTGCTTTGTATGTGCACTTAGCTGATGAGTTCTCTTTTAATATATTTATTTTTGCATTTTTATAAACTCGGGGGCATCAAGGCGCTGGATATAGGTTCCCAAACAAGGATGAATTTATTCCCAGCTATTTGCCTCATATAAGGAACATGGTTTTGGTGAAGGCTTGCATTATGTAATAGTGCACTTAGAACCTCAAAGACTACTGTTAATACACACACCTGTCGTGTTCTATTATCGCAAGTGTAGTTGCTTGTCTGCTAAAAAAAATCAAATTCTGATAGAATTCATTCTTTGGGCCTCATCACGAGTTGGGCTTTAGCCCTTAAATGTGGTGATAAAGGTATTACTGCCGCATTTAAGGACTGGCCCTATCACGAGTTGGGCGCTAAATGGGCTGTTTTACCTCCAGCTTTTTTCTGGAGGTGAAAATCCCTGTTTTCAGCTGTATTACCGCCGGCTTTATTAGCCCGCAGTATTAGCGCCGAAAATGCCTCATTGGATCCAATGGACCCAATGGGGAATGGGGATTTACCGTTAACGCCCAACCCGTGATCCGGCGGTAATATCACCAGACCGGTGGATGCTAAGGCGTTTACAGTTGGGCGGTATTACAGCCGGGATACAGCCCAACTCGTGATGAGGCCCTTGGAGATGGGGGCACTCGTACACTGCAACCTCAGTCTCTTAATTGACTGCTAAACTGACAATCCACCTGTACATGTTTTGTCAAAAAATATGAAGAAACACCTTATGGCTACCAGCGCTTTCTGCCTATACCTCTCATCTTGTTAAAGTTGTCATTTCTGAAGTTAGCACTAGAGACCGTGTATGTGTGTCAGCCACTAGGTACATTCCAAAGCCCTTCGAGGAGGGAGAGATCCCTGTCCTCTGGAAGATGAACCCATGTGGAATCTTTGTGGAGTACAGCACTGATGAACTGTAATGTCTGAATTTGATATCAATCAGGATTTCCTCAGGTTGATGAAGAGGCCATGAACTTTGAGAGAGTTGGAAGTCCAGAGGACATTGCGCTCCATGTCCACCCTGGAGGAACCCTGAAGCAACCAGCTGTCCAAGTGTGGATAAAGGGCTATGACCTCCATTTGCAACTTCCTTACCAAAGGGGCCAATACCCTGGAAACGAAATAAATGAGAGGCAGAATGAAGCACCAAGGCAAGAACACTGAACTGGAAATGATCCTGACCCACCGAAAACCCCAGAAACTGCCTACCGGACGGATGCTTAGAAATGTGAAGATAGGCATTGTGGACATCCAGTGTAGCCGCCAACACTCTTTGATATGAGAGGAATAGTCCACTGTAGAGTCTCATCATAAAGAGGTTCTTCTGAACCACCTCATTGTCGCCCCTCAAACTTATGACCAGCCCCAAACCTCCTGAATACACCACTTATTCAGCAGGGACATCTTCAACTCCACCTTTGCAGCCATGGGACAGTAGTTCCTTTACCAAAGCCCCCCTTTTCCTGGAATCACTTGGCGAGGGTTGTTGATCATACCTGTCCCTTCTGCAGTAGATGCCAAGTGTATCGTCTACATCTGAGAAATGATCTGCAGTAATGGCTACATGTGTCTCCCAGATCTGTGGGAAATTAAGATGTCTGCCTCCCACCTGTGGGAGAATGGAGTAGTCATGAAAGATGTGGGTTGACCACTGATGTCTCACGTTTGTTCTGGGAGAACAGGGAACCCCTAGAACTGTCCTTGAACACAGTACGGCTTTCTCCGGTTCTGTCACATGTCCAGTAAGAGGGTACATGTTTAACTTGTCTTGCCTGCACTCTTGATGTAGGTAGTGACCCAGCGTGTTTTGCTTGATTGTGGGCACAATCCACCTTTGATTTTATGTCATATCTTAACAACTTTGAGGCCAGGAAGTGAAAATGAAGGGCTGCTGTTTTTTTCTGTGTTCCCCATCTTTTAATCTTGAGTTTACAAATGCCTCCTGTCTGCAAGTGCGGTACTCTTGGCCAACAAGGTTGCTGTAACTTGGGCATAGGCTAGGTCAGAATGAAACTCGGCCTGCATGGGCATGGCCCCGATTAGTTCAGAAAAATGTGCCTCAGTCTCCATCCTATCATAAAGGGCCTAGAATTTACCAATAAAAACTTAGCTGTAAAAGAGTCATATGTCATGATGGTAAGGCCAGCTGAGCTTCTGCATAGGACTTTTTCAATGAGACCTCCACCTTCTGGTCAGTGGACTCTTTCACAGTTACTTTTTAGGATGACATTGAGAAATTAGCCGTTAAACTTGGCAGTAAGGAGTCCCTCTCTGCATTAGTGGGCAAGATAGCATCCTCCATTAATGGGTATAGAGACTCATCACAAGTCTGGCCGTAACCCTTAAAAGCGGCGGTAAAGAAATTAGCGCCAATAATACGGCTCAGCCGGATCATGAGCCAGTGCAAATAGCCGCAACAGAAAAAGTAGCCGGCGCTATTACAGCCTGACACACAAGGTGCAAACACAGCCGCATCACATTTCATGTTTGGCACTATTAGCCCAGAAACATGGCGCTGATACTACTGTAAACACGGCACAGTTACCTCCAGCTTGCAGCTGGAGTTAGATGAACACAGATTCCAGAAATGAAGCCAGAGGTAAACCCAATTCCCCCCAGAGGGCTACATCAGGCACACCCCTAGCCCAAACACTGTTTCCAACACCATGCTGCCATTAGTCACTGTGAGCTTGGACAGGCAGATGCTCATGCTGCGCCTGGAAGTAGAGAGGCAGGACAACCAGGCCAGGGTACAGGAAGTACAGGGGATGTGGGGAAGACGAGAGCACAAGCAAGTCGTGCACCAATCCCCAAGGTTAGGTCCTCACCCTGGACCCTCACCGACAGCCAGTTGGTCACCATTCCACACCAACTGCCCATCACACTATCCCCCTCCCACCAACAACTCTCAATCACACTATCCCACCTCCCCTTCCCACCACCAACGCTCCATCACACTTTCCTCCCTCCCCCCTCCCACCACCAACTCCCCATCACACTATCCAGCCTCCCCCCTCCCACCACAACTCTGCATCACAATATCTCCACTCCCCCTTCCCACCACCAACTCCCCAGCACACTATCCCTGCTCCCGCCTCCCACCACCAACTCCCCACTCATGGCAATTAATGTCTCAGAGTCCTTCACAACCGTGGCCTATTTCCCCCCTGCCAGCCCCCGGTGATTTTGGGAATTGAAGGCGCTGTGGCTGACACCTCGGCATGCCCTGCTTTGACCCCTCTGTGAGTGTGGTTGAAGTGGAAGGGACGGAGTCTGTCCCCAGGTTTTGTTGGCAGTGTACCTCCGTGCTCTGTCGGATGTCCTCTGCCAGTCTGGAGATGCCTTCTGTCATCTACCTGACCCTCTGGGTGTACAGTGTCAGGGCGGCCATGTTGGCTTTTGTCTCTGACCTGTTCCACGTGATGGTCCCCATTATCCTGTGGGTAGACCCTTGGGTGCTTTCCCTAATGTCTTGCAGGTGTTCATAGTGTGTGTTTCCAATTGCCTCCATTTCCCACTGCCTGTGCTCCATGTCGTCACGCTTCCACAACAGAATGCTGCATGCTGGTGAATGCTCTGCCAGTGAGTGGCTCTGCACTGGCCCTAAGCTGTATTCAGGGGAGCCATATGAGGTTGTATCAATGTCCGGCTCAGGTGTCCGCGCACGCTGGCAGCTTGGTGGGCTCTCTGAGGAGTGTTGATGCTGGTGGCATAGGGGGGTCTCCGGGGACTCTTAACGCTGGTGGTGTGGTGGGCTCTCCGGGGTCTGTAGTTCTTCAGCAGGTAGTGACACCAGACTGGTGTCCCCCTGAGCCTACTCAGTCGCTGTGGCCTCAGTGTATGTACCTATGTCTGCGTTTGAAGGTGCAGTGTGCCTTGCACTGCTCCTGGTGGCCTGTAGTGTGCGCGTTGGATTGGCCCTGCTCTGCTGCAGTGTTAAATGGATGGACATCCACCTCGGTGTGGCCTGAGTGGGCCTTTGCAGGGTGGTGGTGGTGGAAGACCTTGAGGGCCTGGATGCACTGCTCCTAGATGGGCCTGCAAACTCCTCCTCTTCTGATGTCTCTGGAAATGCATGAGTGCCTGTAGGGGACATAGGAAATTAAGTCAGGTATGGTTCCCTCATGTGTGATGGCATACAAGTCACAATTGCTATGGTAGAGAGTGGGACCCCACACATATGGGCAAATGGGCATGGTTTGTCAGGGGAGATTGCATGTGGGTCCAACATCATGGGGTTGCTTGTAGCGATGAGTGTGTGACACATGGCCAGTTGGTCTTTGGCGTGTGTATGGGAGGGGAGGGTGTCTGTGCTGGAGCAGTTTACGCCTGGCATGCATGCGTGTGGTCCTTCATGCCCCCACACCCCCTCCTTGGGTCATACTCGCATGGTGGGGATGCAGGTGGTGGCTTAGTCCATTGTTCTATTCACGGGCCGCAATAGTGAAGGTTTTATACATTGGCCTTGTCATTTGTGTGTATATCTGTGACTCTGCTTATGACCTGGTTTTACATCGTATCTGCCTCCCAGAGACACCAATATAAGAGGGTAGCACTACTTTCTACCAGACACCTCAGGCCCATCCCAGAGTTACCACGGGGTGGCAGCAGGCTCTTGTACATGATTACCCATTGTTTTATTTAATTTTTTAATTTTTTCATTATATATATCAATTTTATTATTGATGTTATATGTTTTCTTTCCAAGTTTAGGGGTTTCATATATTGATGTGTCCCATCTGTGTTTCTTTTTTTTTTTCCTTATGTTAGAATATACTTTTGTACTCCTGATGAAGACGTCACTACACTAAAGTATATACGTCGAAACCGGTTGAGTTTGGACTAAGATGAGGTCGTGGTCAAAAAATTCTGGGACCCATCTCAATCACTTATGCCACTGATGTTACCTGTTGTGGCTCTGATTTCATACTCTTTTCTATAAATATTTTAGATGAATTAACTGTGATGAATTCCTTATAGATTTTACATTGTATATTGATTGGTGTTTAGTATGAGTGGTTTGTCTAATGGATGGATGAGGTTGTATGCTTGGATGAGTGAATAAGATGAATTTTATTATATAGATGTGTTCTTTTTAATAAAAGTTGTTTCCTGCTATGTAAATTGTTTTCACAAGTGCAGATTTAATCACGATTTGGTTGATATATTAAATTAATATCAGGTTCAATAAAATCCTTGATACCATACTTCTTGAATCGTTTCCTTTGGATGTCTTTCCGTTATCCAAATCTAAAGTAATACTCCCATCCAAAGTGTGGGGTCCCCTGTGTCTTTCAGAGAAACACATTAGTCCATTGCACTGTCATGGCTCTATGGGGCACTGCTAGCAAGGCTGCACTGTGGTGCACAGTGATTGGCAGGCTGGACACATGTCTATGTGGGGGGCTCATACTTCCCTGTGGATTGTCTGCCATGCCAACATGGGGCAGGCCAAATGGGCCTGCGACATGCTGGTGTGACTGCTGCACGGTGTTGTGGTCACTCACGCACCTCAATCCTGTTGGCACAGGGTGCACCAATAGGGGCGTGGTGCACATGGCATTTGTTTGGATCACTTGCTACACCTTACCGGCTGCTGTGACGCTCAATGGTGCCCTGCCCCATGGCTGCTGTGGAGGGTGGCTGATGTGCCACCCCGTTACTCTGCCCTGTTGGTATGCCAAGCTTCTGGGTCTGCTGACATGTGTCCCTGGCCATTGGGGAATTTTAAACTGGGTTGTAATTTGTGCATGCACTTGTTTTGGGGTGGGGGTTGACTCACCTCCTGGCTGCTGGCACCCGCGGTGTGGGGGGCCCCACCAGCACATGGCTGGGAGGGGGCCCCAGTAAAAAAAAAAAAAAAAAAAAAACATTTTAAAAAAAAAAGTTTCTTTTGAAATTCACTCTGCATTCATAAAGAACATTTCTGTAACAGCAATAATTTCTTTATGAAGGCAGAGTGACTACAAAAAGAAACTTTCTTTTTGAAGTCTGAGGGCCCTCGTACCCCATGACATGGAAGGCCCTAGGCTGGAGGCCTCCATGCCATGGGGTGGGGGGGGGTGGTGAACCCTATGCCTTCAAAAAGAAATTGTTTGTTTTTGAAGCCACTCAGCCATCATAAAGAAATTATTTTGATTATGGTTCGGTCCTTAACTGAAATAATTTCTTAATGAAGTTATAGTGACTTAAAAAAGGAACAATGGGGCTCGTTCTGACCATGCCGGTCCGGAAACAACGGTGCTGGTAAGCTTACAGACACTGTTGTTTCCGGACCGGCATATTACAGGTCTGCCTGGTGGGGCTGCCGTGCCCGACAGGTCTGACCCTGCCAGGCACAGCAGCCACAGTAGGCAGACCTGTCACGGAAGCACCGGCACCGTTAACAATGGTGCAGGTGCTTCTGTGTCCCCATTCCCGTGGAGTCTGGGGTTTAACGAAATTACCGGCACCTGATTTCCCAGCCGCCGGACTTGAAATAGCACGGTGGCACCGGGAAGTCAGGCCATAGTAATTTTCTATGGGTCTGGCGGCAACCCGCCGATAGCACCGGCACGGTTACCGCTGGACCCGTAATGAGCCCCAATTTCTTTTTTAAGTAATAGGGCCCCCCCTCAACTCCATGAGGTGTGCGTGTATGAGTCTATGGTGAAAGGGTGCACACTCAAATGTATGGGTGGCTGTGGGGGTGTGCCTGCATGGTGAAAGGGTGCACACATAAATGTATAGGTGGCTACCTGTGTGAGTGTATGGTGAAAGGGTGCACACTTAAATGTGTGGATGACTGGGTGTGTATAAGGTGAATGGTGTGTGTGCTTGTGTACAGGGGCACAAGAAAACCTTCATTTCAGGGGGCTAACCCTTCAAATGTTGGGAGAGGCGCTAACTTCACATGCAGTGGGGAGGGAGAAACTTATTTGTGTGGGCGCATCCAAATTATTTACGCATTTTAATGAGACTATTCTAGTGCAGATTCAATGTTACAAGCAGTTAACTCTCTCCTATAAGTCTCCTGTTCCCTCTCTACCCTTCCAATCACTCCCCTGGCATGCAAGTACTAAACCCACATCACGATTTCAATCGCCTAAACAATGTGGCATTTGAATGCAGGTACTAACAGTGAAATGCTTTACGTTGGTAATTGCTGGGTTCTTGTTAACAGCAAAAACCAGGTGCCGTTTAAAATCTGTGTCCTGTTCGGTCTGGCAACTGCTCTAAAGGTTAGCCAAGTTGAGTCACTATAGCCCAAAATGTCAGGGGGGTAGTGCTGAAGCCCAGTCAACTCAATGGTGTTGCGCTACTACTTGTGTTTAATGCCTTGCTTACTCCTAGCCCTATTCTTCCTCGTCCCAGTACTTATATACGAGGCAGTACGTGTGTTTGAGGCACTCTGCCTCATACAAAAGTACTGGGAAGAGGTAGAGGTACATGGAGGTAATGCCTGATTTAGCTACCTGTAATCTTCATCACTCCTAGTCCCACTGTTCCTCATCCCAGTACTTACCTATGAGGCAAGGAGCCTCATACGAAAGCTCTGGGACAAGGAAGAGGGACGCAGAGGTAATTCTGGGCCAAGGAGCTGATTGTGGAGGTTGGGGCGGTGGGTGGGAGGGGGAGTGGATGTGTGGGGGGGCAGGATTGTGTGATAAATCATAATGGTTGTCCATGTCCAGGCTAAGAAGGCATGATATGTGGTATTAGTGGCTAGAGAGGCATTTTGATTTAGCCAGTCTAGTCATTCCTCAGTTTGGTATGACTTTCTTTTAACTGGACATTTCTGATAAAGTAGTCCTGCTAGCTTTAATTACCTGGCTAGATTGGCATTTGGGTGCTGCCAGTCTAGCCATTTCTTACTGCGGCATTTTTTTATTTTTTTGGGCATCTGTGATAAAATGATATGATGTGATTCAAGTCATTTATAATGCGCCTGTACACAAGTGTACACAAGGGAGGGATGATAAAGGGAGGACAAGACAAACGATCTCACTAGGCCTTGTGTCATTGTGAGAACGAGAAGTGCAAGGGAAAAGGGAGCAGGGAAGTGCAAGTGAGAGGGGAGGGGAAAACAGGGCAGCAATGCTCTCAGTAAGTGCAGCCAGGGCAGAGCAGCTATTGGTTGTGCAAGGAGAACAATGGACTGCAGGGTTACAGTTACAGCCCCTAAGTGCATGGTAGGCCCGGAGGCAGTGCAAGGGTGACCAATCAAGAAAGAGCCTGGACTCAGAGAGACTCTGAGGGTAGCCAAGCAGCCAGTCAGTACAGCAGACAGGTAGGTCAGGTAGGTCAGCAGGGGGGGAGAGAGAGCGAAAGCAGCAGAGAAGAGGAAAGCTTTTAGCTGCTTCCGAAACTTCAGGTTGTCCGCCTCAAGTTTGAGAGGGGCAGGGAGGCCATTCCAGTTGGAGGCACCAGCAGAGGAGAGAGGTCTACCCCCACTCTCTGCCTGGAGAAATGTCTAAGCCTTAGAGAGTTGGAGGTAGCTGAGTGAAGGGTTAGAGAAAGAAGGTATTTTGGAAGAGAGCATTGGATTTAGTGTTGGCACTGGCCACAGAAAGCCTTGTGGGCAATGCAAAGGTTCTTGAACTTGATCCTTGCAGCCAGTGGAGAGATTTTAGGGCTGGAGAAATACAATCCCAGGGCTTGAGGCCAAGGCTAAGTCTTGCAGTCCTGTTCTGGATTATTTGCAGATGACGGAGACTAGAGGAAGACAGATTGAGAAAGTGGCTGTTGCAGTAGTCCAGCTTAGAGACAGTGAGCTTCTGGTGGAGAGTGAGAAAGGGAAGAGTCCCTTTGAGGAGGAGCAGCTGGTAGTGGGACTTCTTGGTGATGTCCGAGATGTTAGGAGAGAAAGAGAGTGTGGCGCTGAAGATGACACCAAGGTTTTTTGCCTCGCAGGAAGGCAAAGGAAGAGGGCCCAAGGTGGTCTGCTATAGTGAGAGAGGAAACACAGTAGCAATGGTCCCAATGAGAAGGATCTCTGTCTTACTGGCATTAAGGCAGAGATTGTTGGAGGCGCACCAATCTTGAATCGTGGATAGACAGTCAGGAATGAGCAAGAGAGGAGAGGAGGATGAGGGGAGCCTGAAGGAAAGCTGAGTCATCCGCACAACACTGAAAGTTAGAGGATAAGGTAGAGATCAGGGAGGCCAAAGTGGCCAAGTAGAGGTTGAAAAACCAGCGTGAGAGGATAGCGCCCTGGGGAATGCCACAGGTAGAGAGAGGTGGCGGAGAGAATGGGACCACGATCGACCTGGGAGCGGAGTGGCGGTCCAAGTGGAAGTAGGTCAGTCACTCTAGGGTCTGATCTGTGATGCCCAGGTTCTCACAGAGTCGATTGATCAGGATGGCGATGTTGACCCTGTCGAAAGCAGAGGAAAGATGAAGGATGAGAATAGAAGGAATGCTGGAATCAAGGTTAGAGAGCAGCACAGGTGTTAAGGAGAGCAGTTTCCATGCCTCTGGCAGCTCTGAAGCCAGACTGATGGTCATGGAGACAACCAACAGATTCGGTGTGGAGAGTAAGCTGGGAGATGGCAAGCTTTTCCAAGAGTTTGCTCAGGAAAGGTGGAGATTGAGCGATAGTTTTCCAGCAGGTAGGATCAGCAGACTGCTTCTTGAGGAGTGGGTGCACAAGGGAGTGCTCAAAGGGAGAGGGGAACATTGCAGTGGCGAAAGAGTGATTACAGAAATCGGCCAAGGCTGGAGTGAGGGTGTCAATATGGGCTTTGATGGTTCTGGAGGAGCAGCGGAGCACCTGTTTGGACGACACTTTCATAGATCGGACTTGTCTAGAAACCTCGTCAGGTGTTGTCAGAGAGAAAGAGGAAAAAGGAGGAGGAGAGAAGAGATGGCCAAAATGGGCCGAGAGAGGAAGATGACATAGAGGACAGGATGTCCTGAGATTTAGTAGAGAAATGAGAGGCCAGAGCTGTACAGAGGGCATGGGAGGGAACAGAAGAGGTATAGACCACAACAGGATTGACCAGTTCCTTGCAGATTTTAAAGAGTTTGGTCGTGTTGTTCGAGGCCATGGAGACACATGCTTTATTGTGTGCTCTCTTCTTGATGAGTGTCATTGCTTTGACTGGCATTTTGCTGAAAACAGTCTAGGTATTTCTAAATGTGGCCTGGCATTCTGTACTATAATGTTATTACGTTTTTACAATGGTCTACATTGTGCAGCCAGTTGGAAGCATTAATGTTCCTGTGCACTGTTGGTGACTTGCATGTATTGGATTGTGTTACCCTACAAAACAATTGCAAACACTCTGGCTTTATAGCCAATTTATCTCAGAAAGTGTGCTGTATATTGCATTAAAACACATATTTATATCTTTTTCCTAGTGCAGTGTGCGGCATACCCCTTCAGCAGCACGTTCATGCGTATTGTGCAAGCGTGACAGTTTAGGCAGGCCCAGAGTGTGGCGCAACCCGTGATTTGTTGCCGAGTTGGGGGGCCCCCTCAGCATGGCTCGCAGGGGGGCCCCCACATTTTGTGTTACGCCACTGGCTCCACAGTGCCTATTCCAGTCGCCAGGGACTCATGCCGGTATTGGGACAGCAGCTCCTGCATTCTCACCCTCAGGTTGTCCCACCACTTGCAGCAGTCCTCTCCATCACAGGGTACACTTGCCACTGCTGTCACCTTCTGGCAGATGGCATTCCAGATGGCTGTCCAGCCTTGCCAGGTGGTCTTCCGCTGCCGACTGCCATAAAGTTTCTCACAATGGGCAATGGCCTTATCTGTGAAGAAACATAGTTTCCCTTTGACAGTTTTTGTTCCACAGCATGCATGTCCAATGGACTAACCAAAGCCAGGGGAGTATGGCTTCCCCAGCCTTGCATGGTTGATTGGGTATGCAGGCTGGGGAACTACAAGTTGGAATGTGTGTTGGGGTTCTCCCGTGCCTCCACGCACATTAAGACAGTTCGGGCTGTGACACTGTAGTTGTCTGGCTCTAGGAAGACCTCTTTGCTTTTTGGTTCCTGTTTGTGTGACACGCAAGGCAGGGGGCTTCTGTGTTTCCTTGGAGGCCGGCGTGGGGCGAGGAGGATAGTCTGGACCATTTCTTATGGTGGCAGTACATTTTTCATGGAGCACCTTGGATAAAGAAGCAAGCAGAAGCAGAATACATTTTATTATGTAGCTAGACTGGTATTTTGGTGCAGCAAGTCGGGCCATTTCTTACTGTGGCATTCCATTTTTTACTGGGCATCTTTGATAAAGCAGGCATAATACATGTTATTATGTTGCTAGACTGGCAATTTGCTACAACAATTCGAGCTATTTCTTACTGCGGCATGGCATATTTTATTGGGTGTCTTTAAAAAAGCAAGCATGATAAGTGTTATTGCCTGACTCGATTGGCATTTTGGTGTAGCCAGTCTAGATATTAATTTGCCATGACATTGTTTACTAGGCATCTATGCTAAAGCAAGGATAATGTGTTATTACGTGGCTAGACTGACTTATGGTGGTGCAGCCTGTCTAGCTAGTTCTTACTTTGGCATGACCTTATTTACCGGGTGTCTGTGAGAAAACAAGCATACTATGTGTTATTATGTGGCTAGTCTGGCATTTTGATGCTGCCAGTCTAACTATTTCTTACTGTGACATGTTTTTTACTGGACATCAATGTTACAGCAAGCATGATGTGTTTAAGTGGCTAGACTGGCATTGTGGTGCATCCAGTTTGGACATGTTTTCATATTGTGTATTATGTTCTTACGTGGGGACACTGCCATATATTGGTGGAATCAGTGTAGACATGTTTTCCTATAGCATCCTTACTGACATTACTGACAATATGCTTAGAGCAAACGTGAGTAAGTGCTTATAAGGGAATAGTGGCATATATTGATGAAGTCAGCAGGGGACTGTAACAGCACAGCCAGCGTGAACATTTTTGTTATGCTGCCAAGATTGTAAGCAAAGGCATTATGCAAATGCATTGGGAAATGCTCCTTTGCACTGTTGGTGACTTGCATCTATTGGATTTTTAAATAAGTTACCATTAAAAACGAATTGCAAACTGCATGGCTTTTTGCCCAATTTTCCACTTAAAACGTGCTGTAAGTCACACCATTTTAACACAGTGTTAAAAATGTGATGAGTCAGCCCAGGAGGCCTTTCAACTCAATCTTTAAGCACTGGAAACAATCAGGAAGTGTGATTGGGGACAGCCCATCATAGAAGAAGGGAGGGAGTAAGGGCTTGGGGCCTAGGGAAGATGAAAGACTTTTGAGGGGTTAGGCTGTTGGGAGGACGGCTTGCCTCCTTGACGTAGAGTAGGTACTGTCACGAGGAAGAGGTGCGTGGGGGGAATTGTGCACAATAAATGCAATATAAGTGCACTCATTGCTTTATAATCTCAGTTAACCTCATTTTCGGGTTCTTTTCACAGCATACAATTCCAAAGTGCTGAAACAGCATTTCTATTACCGTCCAAGGGGACAATTACTTGACTGCATAGGGTGTGGTGCTGGCGCGTGCCGCACGGTTTGCCAGTGACGTCAGCTTTCATGATTATGTGTCTCGGTCACAGCAGACACTTGTCAGCGATAGTCAAGCAAGCTACGCCTTCAGGCCGCACAATAGCATAATTAGCACCCTTCACTTTCTGTGTCATGGGGTTGGTTTGCTCCTCCTCAGAAAGGTGGGTGGCTTCTAGGTGGAGTCGAAAGTTTGTGCGCGTTACTCACGTGCTGGCGGGCAATAAGATAGAACGACAACTGGGTGATGCATGCATGAGGGTGTCAAACGTTGTAGGGCTGCTGGTGTTTTCAAGTTCAACAAACCAATCTTTATACTTTTAAGAGAAACCGTGTACATTACCAGCAATAATGAAAACAAGGCACACGTATGTATAGCTAGCAAATAAGAAGAGTTGGCTTGTACTTGCAAAACAAATTAAGCGACATTACATGCCTCTAGTACTTCTGACATCATCACAGGAAGAGGCACACGATGACCTTTGCCCTGTATGACTTTACAGTAAGGGATACGGAGAGCCTTTCACCCCGATGATATTCGAAGACTCAGGTATTGGGACCTGAAACGTGGCCAGCCCACCTTAAGGAGAGAACCACCTTAAGGGAAGAAGACGGAAGCCAAGAGCAAGGGGAAGAGGGGAGGAAGGGGAGGATGGAAGGAAGGGGAGGGGCTCATGCAGCGCGGAGGAAGAGGGCTAAAAAGGAAATAAAGAATGGTCGCAGAACTCCCTGTCTCTGTGTGTTTATGTACGTGGTGTGAAGGGCCCATGCCCGTGGTGCTACATTGAGGTGAGGCCCAGCAGGTCGCAACATCAGGTAAAAAGAAATCCTCGGAAAAAAGAGAAAGAATTATCCATAATTTCACAATGTGACAGGCCCAAAGAAAGGCATGCACTGGATTCACAAGGGCTGAGCCTGAATCCGTTGCTAACCTCCCTGCCAGCAGTTTCTATTCCTGCCCAATGGTAGGTCCTTCGAAGGGAGTGGGGTATGCCAGTGTGTCGATTATCTCTAGACCCTAAGTAGCTGCTCATCTGCAAGTTCAGGATCTCAGTAGCCTAGAAGATATAAGGGAACCCACAAGGCTTGCATTTGCAATACTCGATAACCCCAAAATGGCCTCCATGATATGTGAAATCAATCTTCCCAACATCGCCAAGGCCAGTTATGTCCGTTATTCACACCGATGACAATGTTGGCCCTGCACTCATGGGAACAGCTCCAATGCTTGCCGTGTAGGGCCGTTCAACGCAAAGCTGCATGCCGCATAACAGGAACTAAGACACATGACTACATGCCCCGTCCATCCTTTGAGAAATGCATGGTCTATCCATCCCTGCCAGGATATTCTTCAAAGGTGCTCTATCCTGAACACCAGCCTACCTACCAACAAAACCTATGAGCTTAGGTGGGACGCACGCCTCAAGGACCGTTGCACGGTTCAATGCTAAACTGGCATGCAAAGAGATAATAGGAAACCTCACTTGCTATGCCCCAGCCAGTGGGAAGAACATCTTCGCTGCAGTTAGGACCCCTCAAGCGCCCCCGTGATTTAGGAAGGGACCCGGGACTCTGCTCTACTGGAAATAGAATGGGATGACTTAGGACCGGCTTCCCTTAGCTATATACCACCCCTGCCGGATGGTATATGCCGGCTACTACAACCTGTCACCTCACCTTCCTCTCACCTCTGTTAACCCCTTGTACAGTGCTCCATCGCTTCCTAGATAGATGCACATTATATACAACCACCTACTATTACACATATACTCCAGTGTGAAACAAAACTCTTTAAATGATCTGCTGCTGCTCATTTGCTGTAGAGTTCATCAGAGACAAGAATACTCATTTTAACTCGAGACAGTTGCACGCTTGTTGACTGCGCAATCTCTTTTAGGGTGTAAATGACACCCTTTGCTCTGTGAGTCAAGGCAGGTTTTTTGTTTGTCCTCCCATCACAAAGGGAGGCTGTATGACTGCCTTCCTGATGTGCTGCTAGAAATACATTATGACTTCAGAAGAGTGTCACAAGTTGTCCTTTGTGCAATGGCTCTTCCTACACATTAAGCTTCAACCAGAGAGCCCAAAACCTGACCCAGCCAGTGTCATTTCATTAGCTGCGTTGTGCTTTTAAGGTACCAATAACTATGAAAGCATTACATAGCCATCAGGAACCAGAGTGATCTTAGCAAATCAAAAGTAGCAACATCAGTCACTTTGGCTTCAAGCTACCCATTGCTTGAGGTAAACAAATGCGCATTCAGATCCAATATGTGTATGCCTTAGATTTCAATAGAGAAGTTTAGAGCATGTGGTAAATGCCCTATTGCAGACCTTTCGTGTAAATGAATAGAACACTGGGTATTCCAACATTTTGGATGCGCTGCCAGAACAAATAATTAGAACAACTTGATAATAAAAAGTCCTCATGCACAATCAATGTGCAATATATGTTACAAATAACACGTGAATGAAAAAATTGCGAAATTTAATGTTCTTCACATCCAGTATGTGATATCATATGACAGAGTGATGTGCCAACACGTGTTTCGACCTCTCTCGGTCTTCTTCAAGGCCAAACTCGTTTATTTAGGTTTCCACTATTTGGGTGTCTGAGGGTGATAACCAACGGATTGACGTTGCATCGTGGCATTGCCTTAATTCATTTCTCCAACTCGGAAAATCTTCCTATTCGAAAATGTGGATTGGGTCGGACCCAAAGCCTGGATGACCTATGGTCACTCATGGACCCGCAAGCCACCCCTGGTTCCATGCACTTTCCGCATTCCAACCAGGTAACTGATATAAGCACCATACTACACTAACAGTACCTCAATCTCTTACGCTGACAAGATGGCCTTGATATGGTCAATCTCTCATCCTTGGACCACAGGTGAGGTTCTTTGAACTCTGAATCCTATGTTGTATCATGCCGTACTCAACATTCACCCACTGAACCATGGCTGTGATATGGCTAGTCCTAACAAGACTCAATTACACAAGCCTGTATCTCAGACTAACAGATTACCTAATGAGAAAAACTAAAAGAAGTGCAAAATGCATGGGCTAGACCAATATTTAGGATTCAAATATTTGAGCACATCTTCCCAGCACTTTGCATGCTCCATCGGCTTTGTACCAGAAGAGGATACATTTTAAAACCCTCTGTATTGCCCCCCCCCACTCCAACCATGTAGCAGGCCCACCATCTACAGAAAGATGTGTCAGAATATCAAGCCGTTCAGGACACTGAGGTCTAGTAATGCTATATGAGTCATAGTCTCAACCTTTAATAGAAATGTGGGAGCACCCACGTTTCTTCCTTTTAGCCATAACACTTTGGAACACCCTACCAAGATATCCTGAGATTTACTAAACAGTTCAAGACCTGTCTCTTCAACTAAGCGATCTGCAAGAGTCACACAACAAGTATCTACCTGATATTTCATCAGGCATCGTACACGGCTCCACTCTGCTATATCTGTTACTCTTGATATCCTTGCCCCCGTCATGAGAATCCGCCTGAAGCCCAAAGCCAAATGTAACTCCTGGTATGACTCGGATCTCGCCACCCTAAAACGCAAGTGCAGGGTTGCAGAGAGGAAATGGCGTGCTTCATGTTCATCCTCTGACAAACTGGCCTGCCGCCTGCTCCAAAGGCAGTACCGGCTCTCCGTTCTCACTAAGAAGAGAGCCCTTATCCAAGACCGCATCTCTGCGGCATCAAACAACTCCGCCGAACTCTTTAAAATCTGCAAGGAGCTGGCCAACCCTGTTGCAGTCTCTACCTCTCCTGTCCCCTCCCTGGCCCTCTGCACTGCACTGGCCTCTCACTTCATCTCTAAAACTCAGGACATCCTGTCCTCGCTCTCCTCCTTTCACCTCCCTCCCTCCCTACCCGGCCCTTCCTCTGGCCCTTCTGCGGTCACCCCTCCTCCCTCTTTCTCTGCCTTTCCACCTTTCTCTGCTGACGAGGTTTCCAGACAAGTCCGATCTATGAAAGTCTCGTCTAAACAGGTTCACCCCTGTTCCTCCAAAACTATCAAGGACCACATCGACTCCCTGGCTCCTGCCCTGGCTGACTTTTGCAACCACTCCTTCACCTCTGGAGTCTTCCCTTCCCCCCTCAAGCACTCCCTTGTGCACCCTCTTCTCAAGAAACCCTCTTCCGACCCCTCCTGCCCGGCTAACTATCGCCCTATCTCCATCACTCCCTTCCTGGGCAAGCTCCTGGAGAAACTGGCCATCTCCCAGCTTAACCTCCATGCTGAATCTGTTGGTAGTCTTCATGACCATCAATCTGGCTTCAGAGCTGCCAGAAGCACGGAAACTGCTCTCCTGAACATCCGTGAAGACCTGCTCTTGAACCTTGATTCCAACACCCCGTGTGTTCTCATTCTGCTCGATCTCTCCTCTGCCTTTGACACTGTCAACCATGCCATCCTGCTCAACCGTCTCCGGGAAAACCTGGGTATCACTGGTCAGGCTCTGGCATGGTTGACCTCTTTCCTTTCAAATCAACCCTCCCAGGTCCAACTGGGGTCCTTCCTCTCCGACATCTTTTTCTCCACCTGTGGTGTCCCCCAGGGATCTAATCTCTCTCCCTGGCTGTTCAACCAGTATCTGGCACTCCTTGCCCACCGCATCGCCGCTCTTTGCCCTAATTTCCAGTGCTATGCGGACGATACCCAGCTTATTTTCAGGCTACCCTCAGCCTCCCCCTCTCCTTCCCTCATCTCTGACTGTCTGTCTGCTATCCAAGAATGGTGTGCCGCCAATGACCTCTGCCTTAATGCCAGTAAGACTGAGATTCTACTCATCGGCACTCCCACTCCCTCCTTCCCTGTAGCTCTCTGGCCTGCCTCCCTTGGCCCCCTCCCTGCTCCTACCTGCAAGGCAAAAAACCTTGGGGTCATCTTCGACTCCACACTCTCCTTCTCTCCTCATATTTCTGACGTCGCCAAGAGGTCACACTACCAGCTGCACCTCCTCAGAGGTATTCTTCCCTTCCTCTCCTTCCCCCAGAAGCTCACTGTCTCCCGAGCCCTGGTTCTCTCGAAGCTGGACTACTGTAACAGCCTGTATCTTAATCTGCCTGCCTCCACTCTCCGCCCTCTGCAACTCATCCAGAACAGAACTGCGAGACTTGTCCTTGGCCTCAAGCCCGGGGACCGTATCTCTCCAGGACTGAAATCTCTACACTGGCTCCCAGTGGCTGCGAGGATAAAGTTCAAAACCCTCTGCATTGTCCACAAGGCCTTCTGGGGCCTGGGTCCTAAATACCTTCAACTCTCTCTTCCCAAATATCTTCCTTCCCGAGCCCTTCGCTCATCCTCCTCCAACTCCCTCAGGGTTAGCCGCTTCTCGAAGCAACGAGCTGGGGGTAGATCTCTCTCCGCGGCAGGGGCCTCCCTCTGGAACAGCCTTCCTGCCTCCCTGAAACTTGAGGAGAACCATCTCCGGTTCCGGAAGCACCTCAAAACCTTCCTCTTTGCTTCTGCTTTCCCTCTCCCTCTCCCCTGCTGAACTGCTAATTAATTTTCACTGAAACTGCACTGATCCTGCAACTGGACCACTCTAAATGGCCTCGGTCCTGGGCCCTGCCACTCTCCACTTGCACTGATGCCCTGGAACCCCTTTGCACTGCGGGACTGTCTCTGTATCCCTACAGCGCCCCCTCCCCCAGCACTTGTTCTGCACTTACCTCACACTTGCCACCAGCTGGCCCTATTTATTTATTTATTTATTTATTACGTACGCCACTTACCTTGTACTGCACTTTTCCCCCTCCCCTTCCCCTTGCACTTTTTCCCCCTCCCCTACCCCTGCACTTGCGCGATCTGAATGACACCTGGCCTAGTAGGATCGTTGTCTGTCTCCCCTTGTCCCCCACTCCCTGCCTCGTCGCGCCTTGAAACACTTGTGTATAGGAGCGTTACAAATACCATATCATATCATATCATATCTCACTAAACCAATCCAAATGTCAATCCGAACTAATAAGATTTTTCAATTTAACAAACGCAACTCCAAGGCCTCTCCATCCACACAAAAGGTGTATGGGCACCTCATCAAAACTTTTATCTAATATAAATATGCTCTTCAACTCTAAAATCAACATCCCTACTAAAGGCCCAATTTCTATTCTTCAAGGCACACTAACTGCAGACAGAATTCTCTATCCATAAGACATCCACTGAATCAAGAATCCCCTAGTTGCACAGAGCTTGATCATGCAGAAATCCCTGCACCCAATCTTACCTCCTTCCCATCCCTCTCCTTCCTCAACTAACTACTCACTACTAAAATCTTGCAAGCTTACATCTCACTGACTCCTCGGCATATGACCCTCTAGGTCTAGTGCACATTACCTTATTCATCTTCTCTCAACAACAATACACACACAGATAACAAAGATCTCACAATACAACCAGCCAGGGGGGTTGGTCATAGAGTAAGGACTTTGAAGAGTAAGAATGTCTACAGGCAACACTGTCTCCATGATTCCTATATTTAGCATATCATTGAGACTTGGTTTACATTATAAAGACTGTGCGGCTGATTCACAAAGAAATAACTGGTAGCATCTTTGACTTGAATTACTCTAGGACAGACAGTATTCTATTCACAAAGAAGTTATTTGGTATTAATCTGGATTATTCAAGTCAGCAGTAAATCTGGTTCACTATGGGTAACATCTTTGTGAACTGAATAGTTGCTCTCCAGTGTTACTACGTTCTTTGTGAGTTAGTCCCTTAGACATTTAGCACATTTTTAAATTACACAATCTAACTCCATGCCCCTTTGCAGTGGTGGAGGCAGATATTGGTGCCACGGGGGAGGATAATAGGGCTCAAGCGGGAGGCTAGGGGCTGCATTGGGCACCAGAGGGGAAAGAGGGGGTGGGAGGGGTCCCTAGCTGCCACCCGCTTACTCTGCCACTGACTAAAATTACATTTCTCAGACTGAAGGAGAAACAAGTCCAATCCACCTGCCAACGCCTATCATACCCACACAAGTTCAGATAGAGAAATATCTCAAATACTCATCCTTTCAACATTCAAAGACCAACACCACAGAGATCTCAAAGTGTCAGCGCACCATGTTGTCAACGTAAGGCAGCAATATGAGACGGTCAGTACAGTCACTCCAAAGTGACCGCATTGGCACATGTGCATTTACTGGAAATCTTTGTAGAGTGAAATTTGTTTGTTAAAGTCTGAAGGCTTAGTCTATATCCATGAGCTAGCCATCCTGCAGTCAATGAGCAAAACAAGCTGAAAATCATGACTTACTTGAAAAATCTCGCAACCCACCCTATGTTTTTCATTACTGTGATAAGGAAAAAAAACAGCTATAACTCCATGTTTTCCTATTTGAAAAATCTGTTTGACGTAACTGGTTGAGCAGAGACGAATGGTGGTTAATGGTGTGCCATGTTAAATAAATTGGGCTGAACCAAAAACTACCCACATTTTCACTGATAAGTCATAGATGAACATTGAACCACAATACCATAATCTCCCAAATTTCAGGTAGTTGGACCAGGTTGGACTCCTCGAATTTCTAAAGCATTTAAAAGAATTTAAGATTGAGCTTAATATGATACTGGTTATCACAAAAGATCCGGAACATCCCGGTGTGTGTTCCTTGAGGAGTGAGAAGCTTTGCTTTAGGTTTGATGATACATGTGGGTTCAGATTATGTCAAATCTCTATTTCGACGATCTCAAAAATAGTGCTTACGAGAATGTGGGTGTGAGTGACTGGTGGGTGAATGACTATGAATGTAATGGTGTGTTTTGGAATGGTCTGGGTGGGTGGGTGTGTGCCTGTGTAGAGAATGCATTGAGCACATGCAAGAGAAGGTGTGAGTGAGTGCTTGGTGAGTTTGAATGTTCTGGGTAGGGTTTGGTGTGTGCCTGTGTGGTGAATCCAGTGTCTGTGAATGCAAGAGGAGATGTATGGGTGAGTGACTGGTGGGTGAAAGGGGATGCATGTGTGTGTAAGGCCCTGGGAGACTGGGGATCACTGGAGCATTGTTGCCACATCCTTTATTGACTTTGCATGCTTTACCGGTATTTTTGCGCAAAGGCAAGTTCATGTGTGCCATTCCCTGGCTAGACTGGCATTTTGGTGCAGTCAGTCTAGCTAGCCATTGCTTACTGTAGTATGAGATTTACTACTTGGGATCTTTAAAAAGCAAGCATAATAAGTAGTGTTACCTCGCTAGACTGATGTGTTGGTGTAGCGGCCTGAATATTCTTACTGTATCATGACTTTTTTATTATCTGAGCATTTGTGACGAATCAAGCAAGATAGGTGTTCTTATGGGTCTAGACTGGCTTATAGCGGAACCAGTTTGGACATGTTTTCCTATTGTCACATGTCACTTTTAAAGGCCAAACCAACAGAAATATGTACTTACATAGGAGTACTGCCATATATTAGCAGAGCCAGTTCTATGCCCAGTGCCAGTAATGATACTATAGAAAATCATCTTAAAGCGAACATTAGTATGGTCTTATATGGGAATGCTAGCACATGTTTGTGGAGCCAGCATGGAAATGTATAGGCACAGCCAGTATACAAATGTTTTTCATACTGGTATATATTGCAGGCACCGGCATGATAATGCATTGGGAAATGCCCTGTGCAATTTAGGTGACTTGCGTATATTGTACTTTTTTCATGATTTAACCTACACCCTACAAAAAAGATTGTTGGCCGTTTACCCACATTTTCCCAGAAAGTTTACTGTGCAATGTAATGTTAACCCATTATTCAAAACATTTACCCTGGGGAAGGAGAAGAATCCCAGAGAGGACCCACCAACCCATTTTCGTTAGTTTGGGCTCCCTCGCTATGCTCAGTCACAATCACATACTTGTGACAAATATTGACACCCTCCTAAAAAACAACTCACCAGCAACCACTGGTGGCTGGTTTATTTGTGGACGAGGCAACGCCCCCTTCTCTCTATGTCACATTAAAGATTTAAGCTTTGATTGAAAAACATATTTACTTCTTTCACTTGCAGTAGTGCATGCTCCTGCAGCGGCATAATCATCACGGACATTGCGCACACGTTGTGGTCCGGACCGTCCCGGCCGGCGTGTGGCATGTCCTGTGCTTTGTTAAGGACCTTGGGGGGGGGGGTCTGCATGGGAGCTCCTAAATTGTGTGCTAAGCTATTGGGCACCACTGGGTCTGACAAAGGGGTAGTGTGCAGTGTGTGCATTGACGTCTGCCAATGATTACCCGGGTGAGAAGCAACTCGTGGGTGTTTCAATTTTAAATAACTGTTTGGTGCTATGAATTTATGTATGCAGCAAAGATATTACATTAAATGGTGTTTTTCTTTTTGTCCTCTGGCACCCAGTATTACACTTAGATAATAAAAATTATGTGGGGTCTTGGGTATACTGAAAGAACCTTTCGCAGGTAATATACTCCAGCAAAGATAACATTATCCGGGGGAACTCCTCTCTGTGCACGCAGACCAGTGTAAAAAAAATGTCTATCGTAGTGGTAGCTGAATCATATATTCATTTATAACCAGGGAACTTTGTTGATGCTAAATCCTGGTCAATGATTTAATTTTCAGGCCTTGCTCGTGCAGCATTTTACTCCTGGTTAAACAGCAGCACATGCCTCCCCAGGTCAGTGCTT
Organism: Ambystoma mexicanum; assembly: GCF_040938575.1. Classification (NCBI taxonomy): domain Eukaryota; kingdom Metazoa; phylum Chordata; class Amphibia; order Caudata; family Ambystomatidae; genus Ambystoma; species Ambystoma mexicanum. Next base: position 1,203,334,612 of record NC_090933.1, read on the forward strand.
TTTTGGCTTGGCTACCACAGAAACGCACGGTTACATGATGTTTCATACACTAGCTGTAGCCTGCGATACAGATTTCAGTTACCCTGTTAGAAATACTGCATTATGTATGTTTTATATGTAGATCCCACGTCGAATCTGATAAATGGCATTCCCCAAATGTGTAATCGTGGACAAATCATGTCTTCCTCTGTGCCTCGGTTCTTATATCTGGCTGAAATGAGATCACCTGGAAACACGGGTGCTCGGTGCATCTAAAAAATCTGAAGGTCGTTTGCTGTCACTTTCTGTGATGTCACTTGGCGGCGGGGTCAAATTACATCACTTCCTGTGATGTCATTGGGGGTCAAGGGTTGTTTGATGTCACTTCCGCTACTTGTGGCATTTTAGCGAAATAACGTCTCTGGGATGGACGGCATGATAAACATGGTGCACCCCCTCGTCACAACTACTTCTTTACCTGTTTTGGCATCGCACAACTTTCCAGAGTTTGTGGCTCTTCTGCTACTTGGATTTTTTTATTTGTATGTGGCTTTTGTGCATGAAACTCGTGCTCGCTTATGCACTTCTGCTGGTGCTTGTTTTCTGCTGCCGGTGTGTGGCGAGTTGCCCACGCCCTTTTCCCCTGCGCATAGTCCCTTTTCTTGAAGACCATATAAGGAGATTCATGGGATTAATGTAAACAAGCAAAGAAATAGGCGTAGGATGTTATTAAAGGCAATATTTATTTATTGAAATATTAACAAGTATTCAACTTAAGATCCTATTTTTTTTAATTAGTAATCTTTTTTTTTAAAATGAGAACGACTTTAGTGATCGAATATAAATAATATCGATATAGTTCAAGTGATACATTTGAAGTCCCCCTCTTTTCAGGGAAACACTATGAATATTAATTCAAATGACAGGTTAGATGTATGTCCTTTTACCCCAGTGAATGAATGATGGACATGTGTTGTAAATCCTCTCAATTAAAAAGACTATTCTTGCAATGAAAGCTATTAGAGCTGATGCTGGGTCTATGCATAGTCAATTGCCACTCATAGGCGACTCAGCAAAAGTGCAATTCATGAAAACATGCCTATCATTGCTGGATTTCATTTGCATCGGCGCCACGGTTCTCTCCAGCGTGTGAATGTGAGAACCCAGTAGCCTCACTCGCAAATCCAGGTTTCATAATATCTGAAAGTAAATGGCAAATGTTCTTGGCACTAGGTTTCGAACCGGATGCCAAATGTTTTATAGTAAAAGGCTTGGCCTGTTCCGTTTGCCCCTCGATTGCCGAGTGCTCATGCACATGACCCCGGGTTCAAGCCATCAGCCGCGCAGTGACAGCTGTATTTTCGTTTCTGTGTGAAAACCCCATTGAAGCGCAGATGCCAAATACTGAAAGATTCCCAGGAAAGCAGTTACATGTTTAGTGTAGATAGCCTTTATTCGGTTCCCGTGCATTAAACGAACATTTAACTATTCATTTCAGGAAAGCGTCAGGGGACCATGAAGCCACAGGCACACAACCTCCCCAAATGCCTGGGATACTCCCTCTGTGTGGGAAGTATTGCACCCAATGGCCCCTATACAAAGAGCTTTTTTCCAATGGGGTTTTGCCATTATAAAACGCTTCTGTGAATTAGGCCCATTAATAAGTATTTCTCAGCGCTGAACTGGTTCATTAAAATCAGCGCCTAGAGTGGAAGCCTTCACTGCAAGGCACATAACGCTGATGGTGGTGTGTAGCACCTACTTTGAAAGAAACTTGCAGGCAGTTCTTTATCCTCAATATGCTTATGAAGAGGTGATTGGCTCTCTCAGACACTGCTGTCCTGGGCCACATTTGCTTCTGTGCAGCACAGCTACCGAGGGCTGTCCACTCTTATCCAGAAACATTTTATCCGAGTCAAATCTTCTGGGGCCAGATTACAGAAGCTTTGCACTGGTGTAAATGCAGAATGTGCACGCTATTAGCTCTACTTTGCCCTATTTTTGAAAACCCTGGGAAATATTAGAAAACTATTACACCATGGCAAGTGCAGCTTGGGATGGTATAAGCATGCGGGCAAAAATAGCTATAGAACAATAAAGATACATTTTCAATGAGTTTTTTCACCAGGGCAAAGTTTGCCGTGGTGCTAATGCCATTCCATATTAGCACTGGGGCAAACTTTGCCCTGTTGCAATAATGCAGTGAAAATGTATCCTTTTTGCCCTGGTGCTTATTCCCTGTCAAACTGCACTTGTCATGGTGCAATAGTTTTCTAATATGTCCTATTGCTTTTAAAAATAGGGCAAACTTTGCTCCAGTGCTAATACCGTGCAATTTTGCCCTTGCACCGGTGCAAAGTTTCTGTAATCTGGCCCTTGATGGTCTGGTCCACCAACTTTTCTATGGATCTATGCAGTGCGGATATGCCTTGCATTCATTGGCGTCTACAGAGCACAGTGGAATGATTGGTGATTTACTAAGTGGTTCTGGGCATTGTGCAGCATGCTACAGTGCAGGGCGTGTCACGGGTGCATGGAATGGTCCTGCGAACCATAAGGCGCTCGTCTTTCCTGCAGAGCAAAGCTTGAATTCCTAAGGGCATTCCTTAAAGGGCCAGCCCTCTTAATTCTTCAAGCCAGCTGCCATATTTATTTTCACCCCTGACACATTTAGTGCAGCAGTGCACACACTGTGCAAGACGTCTGCTTGGTGCTAAGCCACGCAGGCAGCACGATTGACCCCCGTGTGGCGTGTGCCATTTACTGTGCAACATCTAAGCTGTGGCAAGTGGAAATTTAGTCAGGGAGTGTGCAACATGTGTGTCCCTTGTGAATAAACGACAATCTTTTTTATTTAATTTTAATTTTATTAGTGCGTCTGGTTATAGAACAAACCTTTTGCACCTTATAAAACAGTAGACAAAATATGAATACATTATATAGTGCATTAAAATACAGTGCATGTTATAACATAAGTTATAATACATTATAATACATTATAATGCGACCACAAATACGTGGTAAAATGTTGAAAAAATACAGAAACATTATTCCAAATTTCGCCATTAACAGCCATTGAGGTAGGAGACCGGTTGGATCCCCCCATTTCTGATGCACCCCCTGAAACCCTCTGTGTGTGTGTGCAACTGTGCACTTTTCTACCTTACTGGCCTTTGGCTAAGCATTCCTTTCTCTCTAATGGAGATATGATAATGATAATGATGTGTTATTTATATAGCGCCTTAATCCAAAGCGCTTTACAGAGCACTTACATACAATATCACCCAACCGAAATTGGTACTCATTTATCAACCTCAGAAGGATGAAAGGCTGAGTTGGCCATGCCGGGATTCGAATCTGCGACCTGCAGAACACGCTCAGATCGCAGATCATTTTGAGTATCTAAATATTCTGTGAGGCTGGAGGGATGATCTGCACCATGGAGGGGTACTTCAGGGATTTGAAAAAGAGAAGGAGGAAGTTAGGAAACAAACGATCAGGCATAGCGCTTTCCCTGTTCTCTGCTATCCCTCTCATGTCCACCATTTTCCAAATTGAGCAGGGGTTTAATTTCTTGCAAGTGGGCTATTTATAACTCCTATCAATCACACTTACAAGTCTCGCTGTTAAAGAGTATTGTCAGGCAATTGCCCCAAAAAACTACAGGGATTAGAAATGACTGAAGAATCGAATTCTACATAGTTCGATTAATCGAGCATACAATAGGTTATCAATAACAGTGCAATCCCAAAACTATGAATACTAGCCATTTTTCGTAGAGGAAACCAATGTGCCAAAGTATACCCGATTGCTAGTCAGGCACTGCGCAAAATCATAGCAGTCGTAAGACCCCTCCAGTATTCCATCGCATGCAATGCTAAAGGATTTTTTTAACCAAGATTTAAGACTTTGACATAAGTATTTGAACGCTAACCCAACAAACTATTAAATGTAGTCAGGTGTTCTGTATATTCAAAATTTGACAAATATGTTATGTTATGTTATGTTATGTTATTTTGCATTTATATAGCGTCTTATGTACCATTGGTATGATCTCAAGGCTCTGGTAGGTTGAACACCCTCGGGAACTGCAGTTCAAGTCACTAGAGAGAGAGAGTCAGAAGGTGCGTGTGTGCACCGGATATGTGTGCAGCAGGTGTGGCACTCGTATGGTAGCTGCTTCCTAGCGATAGGTGTGGTGATTGGGAGATCAGGAGCATGTGTTCGTTCTGGCAGGGTGATACCAGACTGGGTCTAGCTGTGTTAGGCCTGAGGAGAATGCCAAGGCTGGCGGGTGTGCGGCCAGTTGTGTTTAGTTAGGTTGATGGGCAGAATGTGGCAGGTGTTCGTATGAGAACAGCTATACCAAATGTGTCATAGTATCGCTGTGTTCTAGTTGAGTGGTGGTGTATAGGGGAGAGTACGCGGTGTGATGTGATATGGTGGTTTTCAGTAGGTGCATGAGATAGAGCGCCTTCATGCTCCAAGCATTCCATGCTCATCACTGTTCCATGCACTTTAACCGTTCCAAGCACTCCAACCGTTCCAAGCACCCCAACTGTTCCATGCACTCCAACTATTCCATGAGCCGTGACCATTCCATGCGCCATGACCGTTCAATGCGCCGCGGCCGTTCCATGCCCCCCAGCCGTTCCATGTACCCCAGCCGTTCCAATGTACTCCAGCCGTTCCAATGTACTCCAGCCGTTCCAATGCACTCCAGGTGTTCCAATGTACTCCAGCCCATGCACTCCAGCCGTTTCATGCACTCCTACAGTTCCATGCACACCAAACTGTTCCATGCACACTGAACTGTTCCACGCACTCCAACCGTTCCACGCACTCCACTGTTCCACGCACTCCAACCGTTCCATGCACTCCAACCATTCCACGCACTCCAACCGTTCCGTTCCTCCAACCGTTCCATGCACTCCAACACTTCCATGCTCTCCAACCGTTCCATGCACATGCACTCCAACCGTTCTATGCACTCCAACCGTTCCATGAACTCCAGCTGTTCCATGCACACCGAAATGTTCTATGCACTCCAACCGTTCCATGCACTCCAACCGTTCCATGGACTCCAACCGTTCCAAGCACTCTCCATCCCCACCACACTCTCTCCCACGCACCACACTCTCCCTCCGCACCACACTCTCTCTCCGCACCACGCTCTCCCTCCGCACTACGCTCTCCCTCAGCACCACACTCTCCCTCTGTTCCACACTCTCCATTCGTTCCACACTCTTCATCCTTTCCACACTGTTCATCCGTTCCGCACTCTTCATCCGTTCCGAAAGGCACCCATACAATTAAGTTGGGTTGGGATTATTTCGACATTTGTTGACCATTCTGAACTGGATTGCATCATTTGGGAGATCGACGACGCTGCCTTACTTCAATATTCTGAAGTGAAACATATTGAAGCAGCTGGATGGAGGGGTTCTGTGACCCCACTACCAGACAGGTGAACATCATTGCGGTTAAATCTGAATTGCCCAAGCGCCGATGTGAAATACTAAAGCAAGATATGATGTGTTAACATAGTTAAAGGCAAGCATTGTATATGACTCTTATTTTGTAAATGTGTCTTTACTTCCACCCTGTTGTGAACCCCTTATACTCAGATTTACAAAAATGTAGGAGCAGAGGTGAGTGAAGTTTTTTCCCGCAAAGCAAAAATTGTAGAATCCGCACTGGAATCCGCTTCCGCCTGTTCTGCAAAATCAGCATTATGGTTCGCTGCCTTTGAAAATGTGCGGTTTTCCGCGGTGCACAGTGTTTCGTTTCAATGTTAGTTTCATGTAGCACAATCAGCAACTTGGCACAGGTCTTTATTTTTTATCTGTGTTAATTTCCTGTAGTGACATGAGACATTTTGTGTGTTTTTTTTATTTGTGATAAGTACGGGCAGCGTCACGAGAAACTGTGTGCTGGTCTTTTTTTCGATCCGAGCTAGGATCATGACATGAGAAATTTTGTGCAGGTCTTTTTTTCGACCCATATTAATTTTGTGCAGTGGCATGAGAAACCTTGCACAGGCTTAGTATAGATCCATACTAGATTTGTGTTGCAGCATGAGAGCCGTGCTATGTTTGCACAGCAGCACGAGAAACATTGCTAGCCTTTTGTTTGATTCGTACTGGGTTTGCATAGCAGCACGAGAAATGTTTTGCCACTCTTTGAGATTCATGTTAGGTTCATGCGGTAGAAGGAGAAACTGCATGCCACTATTTTTGATTCGTGCTAGGTTTGCGCAGCTGCACGAGAAAGTTCTTGCCGCTCTTTTCGATTCGTGTTCTCGAAGCGGCACAATAAACTTTGTGTAGCTCTTTTTAGTCCAGGCTAGGTTTGTGCAGCGACACGAGAAACTTCACGTGGCTCGTTTTGTTTCGCGAGCTGGCATGAGACACTTTGTGCTTCTCTTTTTGATACGAAGGGGTGGCGGAACAGCAGACCACAGTGAAATGGATCCAAATCTTACAGATTTTGCTTTTGCAGGTTGCAGAATGGAACGTTACAATTTTGCCCAGCCTCATATAGGAGGACCAATAATGCAGAAATGGTATCTTACCTGTAGTTGTGATTATGTTAGTAGCCGAACGACAGCTTAAATAGCAGCCAAGACCCAAATGCAGATACATTAAATACATTTTTGTCTGCTTAACCATTATTAAGACCTCTTGCATTGACAGAATATTTAACTATACATTTATTTTCTGCTTCACGAAATTATAAGGGGATCAATAAGCCACATACATAACCAGAAAAGAAAAGTGAGAGAGGGAGAACAAAATAGAATCTAAAGCAAAATGATTCATTACCTTTGTGGACTGTGGATGACATTTGTTTAGGGTTTGTAATAATTTCCTTGTAAAAACAGTGTTCTTACTGACATTCCCTGAAGCTCTGTGGGTTTTTCTCTTTTCAATGATTAGCGATAAATAATTCCATAATGTTAATAAGTCAAAGAGTGTGTCTGTACTTACTGAAATCGAAATGGGTTGTGAGGTCAAGAAGAGTCAGCTTATTTCTTAGGCTGATAAAGACTCTGTTTGTCTGGGAAAATGCTTTGACAATAAAGTTCAGATAGTTTTGAAGTCTTCGCAATTGCTAAAAGATGTGGGTTGGCTGGCAATCACCATCAAACATTGAGCGCACTTGTGATCAGGTGTTCATTCCTTGGGAAATTATTTATTCAAAGGATATGTTAATCCTTGTACTGTTTTAGAATGCTGGAGTTTGTATTTGTATTTCTTGGTTGGTTGGCACCAAAAAGAACATCATTGTATTAATGAATGACAATTTTTTGACATGGTGTAAAGCAACACAGCCGACGCACGTTTCAACCTTAGTCTTTTTCAAGGCCAATTAAGTTTGAAAGGTGAATTCCGGAGAGTTGTGGGCTGATCCTCCCAGGTAAGGGCGTCAGGGGGGCTGGATAGCCAGACAGTGCCGAGTTCGGCCGAAGCTCGACGGGGTTGCGCGTCTCAGAAGCTTTGGCCGAACTCGGCACCGTCTGGCTATCCAGCCCCCCTGATGCCCTTACCTGGGAGGATCAGCCCACAACTTTCTGGAATTCACCTTTCAAACTTAAGTTGAACCGCGCGTCGGCTGTGTTGCTTTACACCATGTCAAAAAATTGTCATTCATTAATACAATGATGTTCTTTTTGGTGCCAACCAAGAAATAAATAACGATTGTAATGACAAAACATTAGACGTGATCATTGATTTAACCAACTCGCACAAACTGTGACAATATGGACTAACATATCCAACCAGCGCCAAACTAATCCACGGATTTGTCATCGCAACAAAAATATTCTAGTATAATTAGGTGACATATGAAATATGTTGTAGAGTTTGTAATAATGTCTGATGGGTCTCCCCATAGATGGGATAGAAATAATGGGTTTTCAATGATGTTTAGTTTGTAGCTAGAGCATATGCTCAATCTTTTGTTAGCGGCCCAGGATCCCTTGCCCTATGTTTGAAGTATGTCAGAAACGTGTGCCAGCACTCCAGTACTTACTGAGTCTGTCATTACTGCGCTAAATGACTCTTCTATATCCATGAGGTGAGTTGATGGGATATATGAAAAGCCGAGCACCATAGACATGGTCTTCATTCAATGTTGATGGTTTAGATAGTTCCCAATGGATACTTACTTTGGCACTTTTTTTAGTAATATAATTGGTGGATCTGTTTTATAAACCATGACCCAGAATCTATTTTCTCAAGTAGGGCCAATTTTAAGCCCAACTCTTTGCAGTCCACGCCTTTCATTGAACAATATAATGACTCCAGTGAGAGATTTCATTACAAACATGGAACCTTTGCATTGGAACAATATTCATATGAGGCAATTTGGAAATGAAGGCCAAATTATTCTTGACTTACTCCTGGCCTACTCAGAGTAAGTCAGAGTGACATACAGCAATATCACTGTGTTCCACATTGCCATATTAAGCTTTATGTCATGGATAAGTCAGAGTTACCCACAGTATCATCATTGTGAATTAAATCATTATCTGCCGTTTTAAGCCAAGGGAAAGTCAGAGGTACTCGTAGTATCACTTCTGTGAATCAAATAGCCCTCCGCAGGTTTAAACCTTTAGAAATTCAGAGTAACCTCTTGTAAATCAGCCCCTTAGTCTGCCCCACTGTAGGTTTACAGGGAATACAGTCATGGTTTATAGGGGAGTACAGATGGATGGTGTCACTGAACAGTTACCTAAGAGTTTTGAATATGACTTGCTGTTTGTATCCATCAACAAAATGGGTCATAATGATCTAGAAAAATAATATTTTGACATGACGTTCCTTTACTATGCAGCCATTAGTAGCAAAGGTGTTTAGGGCTGCATGTTTGCTAAACAGGTCTTTGGCGTGCTGATTTTGTCAGTGCAGGTGAATCTGGGTCATGAGAGGGTGGGATAGTGGTGGAACCGGGGAATTAAGGGGTGGTAAGGCAGTGGGAGATAATGGAGGAGGGAGGGTATTGAGGCTCCCAGTGGGAAAGGGGGAAAGTGAGGTAGGGTGCATGGGTGTGGGTGAAGCCCCCCGCGTGCCGTGAGGTAAGCTGTGTGTTGGAGGGGGTGCCCTTCGAGGAAAGAAAGTCAGAGCATGGAAGGTGGAGGGAGGCCAACGACTTGTGCTGTAAATTCAGTAGGAAAAACATAACGCGGAAAAGACATGGAAGAAATATAGACCAGTTCCTAGGGGTAGGGTGTTAGTGCATCTGTCATAGTTGCATGCAGCTTGCGTAGGAACATCGTGTTTAATGTATGAAGGCATTTCCCCCTTGGGTGCTATTGCTACAAGGAGATCTGTGTGCTATCAAAAATGGTACGATGTGATCTGCTTCTCCAACATCAGTTTATCGACTTGTGCCAGTTTGGTGCAGATAGTGTATTCGGTGCTGATTATTGCCGCCATTATGGGCATATTTGAAACATACTTTTTTAAGAATTACATGAAAATGATTTGTTTGGGAGCCAGCTGGCTAGTACGTAAAAGCTTCTTACTTTCCCTTCAAGCCTTGTTACTTCACCTTATCGCCCGTATCCCCCTTCCACCAACGATCCTCACCAGTTTCATAATGGCTGCGAAAGGGCTGGGGAAGGGACAAGATGTTCACATGCACCTTGTCATCTTCAGAGTGCCAGGGGACCACTCCGGTGGTGATAGTGCATGGTACAAATATCCTTTAACATTAACATTAACACTGCCTGTGTGGTCTCGGCGGATAGTGGCATAGCTGTCAGCAAAAGTGCGGGCCATTCCTGCCTTGAGAGCACTTCGTTAGTGCCAGGAGCCATAGATGTGTTTGTAAGCAGAGCCAAGGGGAATACAAGGGTAGAGGAGTGGTCAGGATGACATGACAGGGGCTTGACATTACTGAGGCATGGAGGGATGCACTTGGCATATCATGTCAGCAACTTCTATATGATGACTTTGACATGCATGTCTGGCTTTTGCTGCAAGTTGATGGTGATGTCAGGGGGATGTAAGGCGCCCGATGGACTTGATGGCATAGCGACTTCATAGGTGTGAGGCTGCCTTTAATGATGGCCTCACTGAGGAGATGCTGAAGCTGCATTTGGAATATAGTGGAAGAACGTGCAAGGCTGCACATTACATAAGGTGAATGGGCCCGGCATTAGATGGCATTACTGAGGCATTTGAAGTTGCACTGACTTTGAACATGGCAACTGCAGAGCTGCAGAAATGGAGACCATTAGGGTTTAAAGCATAGACAGAGCAATTTACCATTGAGCTATTGCAAAAAGAATCCCTCCAAGAAAGACTTTTTCTAGGGAAATAGTCTTCCTGCTTTGTCTTAGACTCACCATGTGGTTTCATTTTACGAAAGACAAATAAAAACAATATTGTAAATATGTTGTACCGTTTTATTTGGAAACATTGATTTTTTTACTACCTTTTAATTCATCCAGCTTTTCTTTTTATGGCTCCTAATTTTGTATGGTTGTTAGCCAAGGCCCCCTAAGGTAAAAGAAAACAAGGATAGAATAGAGCCCAGGTTTTAATATTATAATCATTATAATCCCTTCGCTCGATTAGTTCAGTATCTGATATTACCCGCCCATTTCCATCCTTGATAAATTATGAACAGAGCTGATTTTGAGCATAGTTCAGAATCAGGACTAGGATTTATCTGGATGTATCTTCCTGTTAATGTTAGGAGTCTCGCAAGTCACCGGATATAGTGTGAACTGTGGCTAAGATGGCATATATTTGATCCGCACTGTGGTCTTTTTAATAAGTAGCTTCCCCACTTTCACTACGGTTTGAATGGACAAGTGCCCTGGGCAGCCACAGCAATCTACCCTAGTGAACCTCATCAATATTGCCCTTGCCCCCATTCAATACCCATGGACCACATGCACATGCCCGCTCATGTTGATCAGTGCTCGCTCAGCATTCGCTCACGCTGCAGAGATCGCTGACCTCATCTCATACAACAACCTTGATGCCATGTTCATCACTAAAACATGGTTCACCCCATCCTCTCAAAAAACTTCCAAGAAACAAAGTGGGACCACTTCGTTAAGAAAGGCGCATCTCAGTTAGCCCCAAATAGGTTGCCAATATTTAATATATTAGAGATTAGGTATCCAGTTTATGATATAAAAGTAATGAATTTCAAAGAAATATTTTTACAAGAAATATTTTAACAGGAATTGTTTTATTCACATTCCTGTGATGTTTGCCGCCAAAATTTGTTCATGTAAATCACACAATGAGTTTGCATCTCCAATTGCCCATAATACTCTAGTGCCAATGCATTTCGGAATTAATCCTTCATCAGGGCGGTATCATAGCAACAAACAATTAATAAAACATGACTTATTACATTGTTAATAGTATATATACATACAACAACCATTGTTTAAGGGTTATTACAAAAAATCACATACCAATCTGCGAATCGCGTCCATTTGTAGAGATAAAAAAAAAAAGCAAAACGGAATACCAATTAGTTAACTGGAGCTAGTGTGCATATTCTCTCTTACAACTATGCGTGCGTCTCATACCTTAGTCATGCCCAACGCTGAAATCGTGGTGTTGTGCGAGGATACAACACGATCTACAAAAAAGTTTAACAAAAACACTATGTCATCTTCAAGTCTTTCCGTAGATAAAGCCTGTGAAATCTAACTATTACTCCTGTACTTACTAAGCTTCTGTTGTGCACAAAACGTGACCGCAGAGTGAACCGCTTACAACGCGCTAGCGTTAGTTTACCTTTCGTTTTAAAGGTCACCATGGAGACGGTGCGAGGCGTCGTGGTCCAGACTGGAGCACGTACGCCTCGCGCCCCACCCTCGGGCGCAAGCCAGGGGGCGGGGATGTCTCCATGGTGACCAACCCATTCGAAGTAGACGCGCGTGATTGTAATCTCATGTCTACTGAGCCAGAGCAATTAGGGGACTGGCAGTGTGTATTCATTTAGCGGATCATAATAAAGTGTGCAAGGTTAAAGGTTCAAAATGACTTAATTTGAGTAGTAAGGCATATAAAATAAACCATAGTGTTCAACTCTAGAACATGTATTCTATTACTAATAAATACATGTTCTAGAGTTGAACACTATGGTTTATTTTATATGTATTCTATTACTAATAAATACATGTTCTAGAGTTGAACACTATGGTTTATTTTATATGCCTTACTACTCAAATTAAGTCATTTTGAACCTTTAACATTGCACACTTTATTATGATCCTCTAAATGAATACACACTGCCAGTCCCCTAATTGCTCTGGCTCAGTAGACATGAGATTACAATCACGCGCGTCTACTTCAAATGGGTTGGTCTCCATGGAGACATCCCCGCCCCCTGGCTTGCGCCGGAGGGTGGGGTGCGAGGCGTACGTGCTCCAGTCTGGACCACGACGCCTCGCACTGTCTCCATGGTGACCTTTAAAACGAAAGGTAAACTAACGCTAGCGCGTTGTAAGCGGCTCACTCTGCGGTCACGTTTTGTGCACAACAGAAGCTTAGTAAGTACAGGAGTAATAGTTAGATTTCACAGGCTTTATCTACGGAAAGACTTGAGGATGACATAGTGTTTTTGTTAAACTTTTTTGTAGATCATGTTGTATCCTCGCACAAGACCACGATTTCAGCGTTCGTCATGACTAAGGTATGACACGCACGCATAGTTGTAAGAGAGAATATGCACACTATCTCCAGTTAACTAATTGGTATTCCGTTTTGCTTTTTTTTTTATCTCTACAAATGGACGCGATTCGCGGATTGGTATGTGATTTTTTGTAATAACCCTTAAACAATGGTTGTTGTATGTATATATACTATTAACAATGTAATAAGTCATGTTTTATTAATTGTTTGTTGCTATGATACCGCCCTGATGAAGGATTAATTCCGAAATGCATTGGCACTAGAGTATTATGGGCAATTGGAGATGCAAACTCATTGTGTGATTTACATGAACAAATTTTGGGGGCAAACATCACAGGAATGTGAATAAAACAATTCCTGTTAAAATATTTCTTTTAAAAATATTTCTTTGAAATTCATTACTTTTATATCATAAACTGGATACCTAATCTCTAATATATTAAATATTGGCAACCTATTTGGGGCTAACTGAGATGCGCCTTTCTTAAAGAAGTGGTCCCACTTTGTTTCTTGGTAGTTTTTTGTTGGATTAGGTCCTAGTGCCACAGGACCGTTTTTGAATCGGCAGCTCCAGGCAAGAACATTATGATCAACTCACTGTATAGTGAATTCAGTATATTTTTTTAATATAAGCAACTATTATAATATGTGGTGCCCTCCTCACCCTCTTTTTCTTGGATTCACCCCATCCTCTCCACATGTTTTCAACGTACTACTACAATGCTAATGCATCCAACATGCCGACTGTCCAGGAAGGGCAAGAGGTGCCGTGGCAATCATCCACAGGAGCGATTGGCCATGATACATCATGGCCGCTCCCAGAACACGCTCATTTGAATGATGTTACGTTAAGCTATGTTACAGCATTTCTATAGTGCAACCTACACCGGCTAGGGCATCATGGCACTAGGAACACTAGAAGAACATGAAGTAGTGAAAAAGATCGAAAATAGGTGAGTTTTAAGTGCACAGCGAAAGGCCAAATGGTCCTGGATGCCCTGGAGAGAGAGGGGCAAAGAGTTCCAGAGACGTGCGGCCGCCTAGAAGAAGCACCGATCCCCAATGCAGGAGTGCTTAAAGCGTGGAACAGCTATGCGAAAGGCTACCGAGTACCGAAGGCAGCGCACATGCACGTATAGGTGAAATTTAGCCCGCAAGTACTCAAACCCGGCTTTATAAAAGACTTGATGAACAATGTACAAGGCCTTAAAATTAACCTGTTTGGCCACTGATAACCAATGAAGAGATACAAGAAGAAAGGATGCAGGGGAAAACCGGGGGAAGACAGGAGGCCCCAGAGGCCACCCTAGCTATGGTACTCTGCAGAATCTGCAAATGTTGCAGAAGGTAGGCCGGCTGGGTGAGGCACAGTGAATTACAATAGTCCAGTGAGCCTGAGGTCAGAGATGAAACTACCAAAGGACAAAGCTGAGGAAGGTAGGGAAGAACTTGACGGACATTACGCCGTTTAAAATGAACAGCCTGACAGACCACACTCAATTGAACTTCTATGGAGAGTGAAGATGAGAACTTTACCCCAAGGTCTTTTACACCAGGACTGGGACAGGCAAGGGGCCCAACTCAGCAGGACAAAAGTCAGCAGACCAAAGAAGAGCGTCGGAGGGCGACCCAATCAAGAGAACCTCGGTTTTTTCACCATAATTCCAAAGCCAATTACAGGCTATCCAGGCATGGGCAGCTGACAGGCAGGAGCGCCAGAAATCTGTACACACTGTGTACAGCTCTCCCCTGCTTTTGAGCTAGGTCTGCACTTTAAACAATAAAATACAAAAATAAGCAAAGTCTCCTTCTCCAGTGACAGTGAAACTTACACATATACTTAGATCAGTCTTCTTCTAATATCCAAGAAATGATGTTGTTCCTTTTTGAAAGTTGATAAGTGTTTGGACCTTCCACTATGCTCACAGTCTCTAGATGTGTGGTCAATGTTTCTCCTCCGGCTTCTTTCCTATTCATGTGGCTCTCTGAAAACTCCCTGCAGCCCCTATTGTTTAACCTGCAGAAGCTGTAGGTAGAGGTATAGTTTCTTTTCCTCAGCAAGGGGCATCCATCAGGGCAAGCCCGTCCCAGTTTCCAGAGGTGACGGTATGGCAGCCTGAACACCATGCTGAAATAGGCTATTGATCTCTTACCACCATATTTACTTGCCACTTCTGTTCTTCTATAGCTCCTGCTCAGTACCATGCCACATGCTTGTTCCTCCTCCTATAGTGAGCTCACCACCTTTAGACCAACGTGTTCCCCATTATGCCTGCCTTGGACCAAACCTACCCTCTTTATTTGTCCTGTTCCAACTGGCTATAACTCTGTGAACTCCCTGAGCCTCTGTCACCCGGTGCTTTGCTACTGCTTAAGTATAGTGTTCTCCTAGCATCCCCTTTTAAGACTCTTCTGGCAACTCCTTCTGATATTCTGCTACCACCTCCTCCTGATATTGTCCTACCACCTCATTCTGATGTTTTTCTACCACCTTCTCCATATGTTCTCCTACCACCTCCTCCTGATATTCTCCTGTCACCTCTTCCTGAAATTCTCCCACCACCTTCTCCTGGCATTCTCGTAGCACTGTCGTTTGATGTCCTCCCACCACCTCCTTCTAACAGTCTCCTGGCCCTGATATTCTCCTACCACCTACTTTTGTCTGGTCTCAGGGGCATATCCAGCTTAAAAGTGTTGGGGGACTGTATGCCAGTTTTCAAAGTTGGTCGTGAATATGCCATTGGGTCGTCAACCTTCCTTCATCTGACTATAGGAGTCTGAAGAGCTATTACACCACCCTTTGCCTGATTAGATTAATCTTTCATCCCCATTCAGAGGATGCTTAGTTTCACATTTGGATGCATGAGCCATCTAAAAGTGGATGCCAGTAGTGAACACATTATTTATTTTATTTATGTTTTATTTGTGTAGCGCCTATACACAAAGCCAGTGTTTCAAAGCCCTCAAGGAGGGAGGGAACAAGGGGAAAAAACAACAGTCATTCAGAGCCCTTAAAATTCTGAGACAATGGCATATAATACATATAACAGTAGAGGTAACAGCAACTATGTCTGACGACAATTCTGCAGTTTTTTGAAGTGCCTCAAGGCATCACCATGCAGGGAGGGAAGACAGGAGGAAAACAAGAACAGACGATCTTCAGGCATGGTACGTTGGGATTGTGCAAGTGCACAGACGGCTACAGGGGGTAGCGAGTGGAGCGGGGGCAAGTCAGTAGTGACAGCGGTAAGTGCAGAGAGATGCCACTCTCTTGGGTCATTGACCAAGTGCAGTGATGATGAGGCGAAGTGCAATGCCCGGAGGCAAGTGCGAAAGGACTGGCGTGGGTGCCAGGGACCTGTGAGACTCTGAGGTACACCAGGCGGCCAGTCAGCAAGCAATATGGAAAAGGAGGCATTGAGAGAATAGAGCAGAGAGATAGGTTAGTAGGTTAGAGGGAGAGAGAAGGAAGAGGAGAAGAGGCTTTATCATCCCGAATATATAGATAGCCCCTTGGCAGTACTTTGTTCTCCACTACTGTAGGTTTCCTGCTGCTGCCCTTTTAGTGAATGTTTAAAAGTAAATACTCTGCTCTCCCAGATGAGAAATTTGACAGGCTCTTGAGGTAGCAACCCTTTACATTCGGCACCCCTGTGCTCAGCGTCATACAGAATTCTTCCTCCTCCCTACATTTGGGAGGGTTTAAGCCCTCCCAAGACAGGTGCTGGAACCACCCCAGCCTGACCTCCACCCCCATTTTCCTTCAACACCTGCCCCCCTTTGGTATCCATCCTTCTGCACTTCCTGCTCTTGCTCCAAACCCTTGCCATCTCCTCCATCTCATCCATCTCATTCAAAATGCCTGCCTGCTCTTCCTGCTCCATACACCCACGCCTTTTCTAATCTTGATCATTGTTATCATACTCTGCCCTTTCCAGCACCTGGGCTGGATGCCGGGCAAGAACCGGCCACTGTATGAATAATAATTATGTGTGGGCATGGATTGGTAATCGCTAACATGGAGTTTATTCTCAGCTATGTTTTCACTTTAATAGCATACATATGACCTCTATAAAGGAGGGTCTTATACACATATTCTCTGCTATGATATGATAGGTTATCTATAACACTAAGTGTGGACCGGGGATCGAACCTGTGTTGGTCTGTGTTGTCTTGCTTGCAAGGCGAGCACGTTGTCCCTAAACTATCCTCCTGGGACTATGTTTACTTGACCTGGGAATCAATAAGTGTAAATGAGTGTGGTGGCATCAAAAGCCACTTTTTGCCATCTTGGTTTGACAGAGCTGAAGATTCTGCACATGCATGGCAGTGCCCAGCTTCCAAAGTGGAGCTGCATCTTTCTTCATGTGTGTGGGGAGTCTCTCACTCAGGCCTGTGATCCCTTGCCCAATGTTTGCCCGATAAATGTTTGTGACTTGTTGTGTGGTCTGTTTTCTGGTAATGGAAGGCCCACTATATAGGCCATCAACTACTGCCATTGATTCCCATACAGGGCCATTGTCTCCATTATTCAGTGACACATTTAAAATGACACTATCACTACTTGATGGGTTCTCTATTTGAGTTGTACCTGTATGTATTATTAAAAATTCCCTGTACCTTACAAGCGATATGTTACATGAAACACAAGGCCTAGCACAGTGCTGCATGTTATTGTCAAATGACCAGTGTTTGGGTTTTGGTGAGGGTGACCAGCAATGTTCCCTCTAATTATTTTTCTCCATGTGCGGAACTGGTTGGCTGTTGTGCGCACATTATTTTCCATGTGCGCAACTGACTAATGAGGTAAGACACTTTGTGAGCATGTGTATTTAGTGAACTACCATCGCAGAAGAGTTTGAAAAGGAATTTCCTCTTCCCACCCACTGCAATTCTTGAAAAATCTTACAACACTTTTTCCAAACACATAGGCTAAAATAAATATGGCATATGTGATTATACAGAAAAATCATCAACCAGTCCAAGACTTCAACATCTGCCACAGTACCTTGCAAACCTTTTAGGCCACTGGTAAATCACACATGAGTACTACAAAACACAAATATCTCTTGTCATAACTGATGTGGCTGTCAAGAAATTCAGACAGAATACAAAATCTGCCCATGGATTAATGGCATTTAAAAGAAATGTGTCAAAAACATGCTGATAGGAGTTCAAGTGCCACTTTAATGAAGTAATTCAGGGGCCAGGAGAACATGTTTCTAATCATGTTTGGAAGGATGATAATTACATCAGAATGACTGCACCTCAGAATATGATGATCATAAATTCCTGTGCCTCTGCTTACGATCCACATTACGTTCTTCTGTGGGTAGTTAGAACACCAGCCTACAGCTAAGAGACATATGCACCATCCATTTTTACTCCCTAATACATGAAAATTTGCCTAACAAAAACGAGAAACAATTAACATATCGTTGTTTCAACCCACAAAGCTCCACTGATATTTTTTCAAATTAGTGACCAGTAAAGCACTGGCATAGGAAGGAACACTAATATTAATGCCCAAGCTCAAGAGGAATTTTAGGGGGAAGAGAATATTTTAATAAACAGAAAGTATCCCTATTGGCAAAGCTAATTACTTTTTTACTCTCCAAAAAATCATTTGAATCCAAGTAGGGAGCAAAATCTGATTAGAGCCCTGACATAGGAGGTGAAATGACAGGGAACATAATAAAGTCCCTAGTTTTGCCCAGCCTTCTGCACCACAGCCTAGACAAAATTAAACAAGAGCCTTACTGAGGTGTATTATGGAGCCCTGCTGAAGAATATATATGCCTTTTAAGTTAATAGCATCAATTCATTAGAGATACAACTGATTGAGTGCCTCCTTCAGTAACTATGGATCCCTCTTCTATAATTCTTTGTGACCAGTTAAATAAGATGGAGGAGGATGCTAGAGACGATCACACAACACATGGTTATATTGTAAAGCCCTCAGCAGCTGAGCATAGAAAGAAAAATAAGGTACTGTTGTCTAGACAGGTATTAGACTTTCCTATCCTTTAGCAAACAAGCAACACATTTCCTTCAGTGTGCTGCCGGAACGTATGACTAGGTTTTTAAAAGTGCTGCTTTGTTCATCATCTCCAAGGAGTGATGAACTGTGCTCTTCCACCCATACCCTTCCCCAGCTCCTGTGCTAGCCTCCATTACTAGCTGAAAGAGCACTGTAAAAAGTGAGGGATTGTAGTAGTGAACACTCACTGGGATATTTGCAGACCCACAAAACTTTGTAAGCAAGGCATATTTAATGCCTCAACATATTGTGTGCATTTTAAGAATTGCAGGACTCTGCATGTACACAATTATTTTGCAGCACATACAAGATTGTTTGCAGCATACCCCACCCTTATATCATTGTGTAGGATGATGTAGTGGTCAGGGAAACCATTTTTGGATAGCAGCGAGTTGTCATATAATGTGTGATGGTCTATAACCAAAGGAACTCTGAACACGATGCATATTGTGTGAAAAGCATTCTCCTGTCTGAATATCCGGTGCCATGATACTATGGACAAGTAATCCTAGGCATAGTCCATACACATTATCCATTGTAGGCAAAGAAAATGACATTGCAATGTTGCTCTCCGCTTATAGGGTAGTGTTAGTGATGCTAAAGTAGGACACCCTGAGCATCACATTTGTCTTCTCAAAATCCTAAGAGTGCAAATGAATATTTGATTTTAATAATGCGTTAACTTGCAAGGGGGCCGCTTCAAAGCACTTGCTTGACATATGTACAAAGAAGTGGAAGTATGGGATAACGTTACACATCCAAGTAGCCTGCTTACTTGCAGTCATTATTCGATATTTGAGCTAGTAGGTGTCTGTGTGCGCTGCTAAAAATCTTCTGTGCGGCACCCAGAAGGAACCTGGGCAAGCGCACATGCGCACAGCTTAGAGGGAACATTGGTGACCAGGGAATACTCCTCAGACGTACCCCTTGTTAATAATCCACTTGCTTGTGTAGGCTTCTGACCCTTTGGTCCCCCCACTAGATAATCCCAGTATTAGGCAGAGGTCCTAATCCCAGGCTGTGTTGCCCCTTTATCAATATTTTGCTCTCCAGTATGCTTCTCGGATTGCTTTTTGTATTAGTAGATGTGTTTTCTTTTATGTATCTTTCCCTTTTGAAATGTTTCCCTTTCCCTAATGAACATCCAGGCCCACAACCAAAGTCAGAGGAGCAAACTAATAGAGGTGAATGCAGAGATGTTGACTGGTTTAGAATTGAAAGAAAAGAAGAGTCACGATAGTTGCTAACTTCGCTTATATTTGAATAATAAGAATATCCAAAGATTGCACCTAGACATGTCAAGGTCATTGCTATGTTTATATCTGCATGTGCAGGAATGTACGATCAATCAAAAGGAGAAATGGGCAAAGTCCTGCAAGTAGATGTTGGATAGGAGGGAATACCCAATTTAACAGCTGCTTCCTATCAGGTGCATCATGGATAATATCAGCTTGAGTAAACATCTCGCAATTCTCCACTTGGTCTGCCGAGTTAAAGACACCATGGGCCTCATTACAAGTATGGCGGTAAGGCCACAATGGTGCCGGTATCGCTACCGGCACCGTTGCTACCGTACCACCATACTACAAGTTCTGCTCGAGGGGCCCTTGCAGCCACCGGCACCAGTGAACAGAACATGATGGTAGCACCGGTACCGTTATTTACGGTACCGGTGCTACCACCCTGCCCATTCCCATTGAGCCCTATGGGGCCGAATGGGGATGGGGAGTCCCTTATTACCGGCACCCGCGAATGGGCAATTACTTGGTCTGCCAAACTCGGCATGACCCGGTAATTGCTCATCCACGGGTGCCGGAAAAAAAATGGATACCGCCGGCAGCCGTGCCTGTTCTACAGGCACAGCTACCGGCAGCCTCGTGATGAGGCCCTATGTTATTTTCAACAGAAAATTGCTAAAATAAGTGAAGAAGGGACTTGATGGATGATTTTTGGGTTCCGCCTGAGCGCTAGGCTCATTGGAACTCATATTCAAAATCCCATTCCAACAATTTAGGAAAGGATTTAGGGCCTGGCCTCATTACAGACAGTAACGATAAATCAGTTGGTGGTATTCTGGTGGATTTATCTGCTCCAATACTACCGAACTGATTTATCATTACCGCCACTTGATTTGGCGGAATTACTGCCGGATCACAAGTGGTGGAATGGCAGTGTTAGTCCCCATTTATGGAGTCCATGGGGATTTCGGCGGAATTACCACCAGCAGTAATTCTGCCAATTTTGCTGATTTCTGGCGGCAAGGGGGTCTAATTATCTCCAGCATTTTGCCGGAGGTTTTTCCTCCACCTCACTGCCAAACCTATAACATTGTGGTGTGGTAATGCAGCAGTAACAGATTTACCTCTGTTTTTACCGCACTGCCGTACTTGTAAGAAGGCCCTTAGTAATGATATTATGATTGTTTGAGGGTTGCTGCCTTTCCCTTGAACAGAACTACAACCCCTACCTTGGACCTCACATAAGTGTTACATTTCCATTGAAATTCCCTCTTAAATTGCTTTTCAATTAATTCTTCAGACATGACACCCAGTTCTCTAGTCATCTGACAAGTAGTCCCTTTTATTTTGATGTTGTTTGATTTTGCCCAGTGTGTATTTGAGTTCCAGAAAGTTGTTGTTTCACACGTTGTTAAGACTTTAGGCCTCATTCTAAGTATGCCAGTGTGGTAACAAAAAACAGTAAAATGGAGGTAACTCTGTTACCACTGCATTACCGCACCGCCATACTATAGGTTTGGCGGTGAGGTGGAGGCTGCAGCCTCTTTGCCAAAAATCAACAAAATCGGTGGAATTACCGCCAGCTGTCATTACGCCAAAATCCGATCGACTCCCTAAATGGGGACTAACACTGCCATCCCATGACTTTTGATCCTGTGGGAATGCTGCTGGGGCAATTGGTGGTAACAGTACATTTATTTGGTGGTATCCATAGTGATTTACCGCAGGAATACCACCAAACCTGTAATGAGACCTATTGCGCCTCATTATTAGGTTGGCAGTGTGGGAAAAATCAGTGGGAATGTAGACGTAATTCTGTTACCATCGCATTTCAGGCACATTCTACGAGATAGGCGGTAGAGGGTCAGATTTAGCTCCAGGAAAATCTAGAAGTAAATCTATCCCTCTAGTACCAATTTTTGGTGGAATAACCACAGGGAACTACCGCTGGTGGTAGTTCTGCCAAAATCCCCATGGAGTCTTGTGGAATTGGAATTTACACCACAATGCTGCCACTAATCCTGTGGTAAACCTACTGTACCAAGTGCTGGTACCAGTAATCAATTTTGGTGGTAGTTTGGTGGGAATACTGCCATGATCTGTTCCAATTGTAGTTGTGTTTTAAAGTCCTTGTGATGCAGTTTGTCTATAGTGACCAGAGCAAAGATTTATGTAAGTATAGTTTTTTTGCTTCGGCCATGGCCTGGAATAGAAAACAACTTACTTGGTAATTCATGGAATAAATGTGCGCTGAAAACGGGGGTGCAAGCGTGAAAAACGCAGTGCACGCGTGCGAAACGCGCGCGATCGCCCATTTCCCAATCCATGGACCACATTGCGTGTGGCTTACCCTAGACCTGCGCCGAATCTGAGCGCCTTCCACATGTCATTGAGACATCACGGAAGCCCTGCACGAGACGCCCAGAGAAGGCGCCCACACCTAAAAGGGTGTGGAACATGTGGAATGGGAGACAACACACGAAAATGGGGGCATTATGGGGTAAGTACCGCTGCGAAATCCTCGCAACGGCCACACGCGTGCTAACAACATGTATTCATGGAATCCAACAGGGCAAACCCGTGCACGCCAAAGACGCTCAAAGCTGGAAACACATACGCCTTGCGAAAGCTGGCGTAAGCACCCCGTGCAGCATAAAAGTGCGCGCAAACAACAAACAAGCATATACAGCTATGATGAATGTACCATTTCTCGCAGCAGTGATCGTGGGACATTGCAGGAGGAGGAGGATAGCCAGGCCCTGCATTTTTTTACCCATGACCAGCCTTTTTGGGATGCCTGATGACCAGGTCTATGGCAGGTATAGGTTTCCACCACATATCATCCTAGACCTGGTCACTGAGTGGGAAGATGACCTCACATCACCCACCCTGTGCTCCCAAGCACTGAGCCCCTTGGAAAAGGTGCTCAATGTCTTACATTTCTTTGGCCACTCGGTCATTTCAGCGGACAACTGCAATAGTTGGGGGCGTCTCACAGCCCACGCAGTTAAGCTGCCTACACCAGATGTTGGCAATCATGACTGCACACCCCTCAGTCCACAGGCATATATACATGCCCGAACACCCACAAATAGGCAGGCCGTGGTCCAGGACTTTTATGGGGTGGCATACTTCCCCAAAATGCTCAGTGCCATTGATTGCACACATATGGTCTTACGTCCACCTAGGGCCACTGAGCACATCTATCGCATCCTCAAGCACTGGCATTCCATCAACGTGCAGGTTGCATGAGATGCCGAGGGAATCATCACCTCTGTCTATGTAAACTAACCAGGGTCCACCCATGACAGTTTCATGTTCAGAATGTCAGCCCTAAACCGAGACCTGGAAGCTGGGAGGCGTAGCAACACATGGCTCATTGGTGAGTACAAATGCCTGTGCACATGCATGCATGTCACACGCAACAAATAGACAAACCCAACCAATGACAACCATTCTCAACTCCCCAGGGGACAGTGCCTACCCTCTGGGCACTTACATGATGACACCAATACGGAACCTCACCACACCCCCCCAGGTAAGATACAACACAGCACATATTGCAACGAGGGCATAGTGGAGCGCACATTCGGAGTGCTCAAGTCACGTTTCCGCTCCCTTGACCGCTCTGGTGGACAGCTACTATATGCACCCCAGTAGTGTGCAGGATCATTGTGGCAGCATGTGTCCTGCACACTGTTGCAACACGGCAGGGCAGACCGGTGGACACGGTGGTGCTCCCACATTCACAACCACACGTATGGCCGCTGCGCATGGGAGGACAAAGGGCACATGGCGAGGCAGCCCGTACCCAGCTTGTGCCTTCATTTTTCACCTAAAATCCAACCCCTGTGGAGTGCACACAGGCCTGGCACATTCCAGGTGACAATCAATGATGACAAATGGACAGTAAACTGTCATAACCTTACCACCTTGAGAATGTGTCCTTGGAAGTGCTACATTGTGTGTATCCTTAGCTACTGAAACAAAAACAATCCCGTGTGACCAAAAGGCACACATGCAATGTGCATAATCCACTACCCCCATGCAAAACAACCCATCTGAATCCTGGTATGTCACCTAAACCCTCCCAAACCCCATGTCACCGCCCGAAACACCATGGTATGGCATGCAATGTGAAAACTCCAAAATAAATGTACAACACATGACACAACTGTCACAAAGTGCCGTGACAAATGGAAACAGGCCAGAGACAATTCCCTCGGACACGGAATCTGACAAAATTACCAACCAAAAATGTCCGACCTACACTAAAAGGACTTAAATGCATGCCATCAAAGGTTGGAACACCCAAAGTTTGAACTTTGGTGGCATGCATTTCAGGTAATCAAAAAATGAAAAAAAAAATGCGGGTGCTTTGGGGGTGTCCCCCACAACACCCCGCTCACTACACTACACAGTATAGTGAGCGGTGGTTGTGGGGTGGAACCCCTTGCACCTGCCCAGAAAATACAAATATAGGAGCATGCAGCGCCAGTTCCCGATCACGGAAGTAAAAGGGAAATGGCACTGCTGGGACACAGCATGTCTCAGAAGGTAAGTAGGGTGTCCGTGGGGGTATGTTGTGGTGGTGTTGGGGGTGGGTGCGGGGGTGTGTTGTGTGTGTGCTGTGGGTATGGGTGGTGGTGAGGGATTGTAGGTGTATTCAATGCATGTTTGCATGGGAAATGTACAAACCTTCAGTGTTGCATACATTTCTCATTAGAACTTCTCAGACTTCTCTGGGACGCAAAAATCACGCCGATCCCTTGACACATCGAAAGCAAACCCAACACAGGACTATCTATTCACCAGCATAACATATCATGAACACATGAACCAACAGTGACAATGTCAGACAGTGACCAATCACTATAGCACAAGTGTCTCAATGTGACATTGCTACCACATGGCCCCCTTCCATCGTGAGTGTGTCTCTGACAGCTAAAGGGGGGCATGGTACCACATACAGCATGAAGTGCATCAACGATGTAGACATTCAAGGCAATACATGAATAAGCAACATGAATCTCCACTAGGAGTGTATACACAGGTTGGACTTCAGACTGGCCACAGATATGATGGAAGCCCAATGCCTCTGTGTAAGTTACTGTCACATGGTGCCATCCTTTGCGTGCCCATGGAAAGGGGAAGCAGGAGTGGCATATGTGTCCGGACCCCAAGCAACAAACAGCAACACAAGACAAGCCTGTATGGGCCCAGCCGGAACACACAGTGGATGCCTTTGGCTGCCACACAAAGCAACAAACTGTTACATGAATGCACAATGGACAAATAAACAAGAAGAAAAATGGCCGGGGGGCACGGTGGGGGGTTGGGGGGTGTTCGGGGGCAACGAGGAGTGAGGAGATGCAGGGTTCACGTCAACACCCACATGCGTTGATGTTGAGATAAAAAAAAATCCTACATGGGCTCAAGGTCTGCACGGCTAGGCCATAGTGAGAAAATCGTCGCTGTTGTCACCCTTTGGTTGAATATCAGGAGGCGTGCGTGGTAAGGGTGCCTGCCCACGCATAGCCCCGGCATGCCCCTCCATGGCAGAAAGCATGCGGGTCTGGTAAGCCTGGTCCTGCAGGAAGATGGCACAGAGGTCCCCATGCAGCACCTCACGTGTAGCACATAGTTCCTCCTGCAAAGTCTCACGTGTAGCACAGAGTTCTGCCTGCAAGGCCTCACGTGACAGACGGACCTCCTCACGGCTTGCATGGAATTCAGCCAAGATGGTGTGTTCCAGCTGCTCCATCCGCTGTTCGGCCTGTGTACCCTGGCCCATCAAACGTGTAGCCTGAGTAGTTTTGAGGGAGATGTTCTCTTCCCTCAGGGCTTCCCAGTGGGCCTCTGCCTTAGCAGCAATGGCTGTGTGCAGAGCCTCCAGTTCAGTCCGTCGGTCCCTGTTGGCGGCCAACGTGTCCAGCCTGTGTGAGCGGCACGTGGATCGCGTTGCCTGCTGCTGGATCTCCACCTGCCTTTCAGGGTGGAGAATGGGATCGGCCACATGTTCCACGCCCTGAGCCATCATCTCACATGATGCCCCCTGTTGCTGTGCAATGGCACACATGGAATTCTCCCACAGTGTGTTTCCCGGTGGCACATGGCCACCGCGTTGCCGGACAGCACACCTGTTGGGCCCAAGGACACCTGGTTCTTGCTGCGCTGGCACTGCCTGTGGCTGCAGGACTGCATTCCTCTGTTGATCTGCTTCCCCAGGAACAGGAGCAACTGGTGTGGAGCGTGACCCTGCATCTGTTACCACATTCCAACACTGACTGACTGGCCCCTTCATGGGTACACCCCCTCTGCAGGTGTGTCGGACAGAACAGCACCCACTGTAGAATCACTCACCTGCAACGGCATAGATGGATCAATATCCGATTCGGCATCAGAGGCAAAGAGATCCTCAGAGCCCTGGACAGGATTGTCTGGAGCACCAATGGATGCTCATGGGCTACCACACCATGCCCTCCATTGGTGCCTGGTTGGTGCCCTGAACACTCCAACCTCCCTGCCATCTCCTCCTCCTCCTCTGCTCCCAGTGCCTCATGACCTGCAAAAAAACTAAAGAACGCATGAGCACACATGTCAAAAGCATATACCACACACATAGGCATCACAATGTTGACAGCCAACATATGAAGCAGCCATGTCACACATGACACAAACTCTGGCATGCATGCCGTGGCAATGAAATGGAAGGGGACCCTGAAAGCAGACATGGATGTGTGTCAAATGTGAAGCCAAAACATGTACTGCATGTTGCATAGCACGTGCATCACACCAAAGCTTCTGCCTGTCATAGACCTTACACGAAAATGACAGATGCCAAAAAACAGATGTCACATAGCATAGCCATGGCAGAACTGCCAATCAGCCCCAGATGGAAGTTAAAGAGTACTCTCTGTGACAAATGTAAAATGCATGTCACCATACAGTACATGTAAATCACTACGACAAAAAGGACACATGTGTCACAGGATGCAACAGCCATAGTGTGTTGCAATACAGTGAAGGAAAGCACATGGATACATTAATGGTAGGTCACTTTGACATCACACAAGTGAATAGGCATGTAGAAGGGTGAAACAGTGCTCAGAAGGGTATGGGTGCAGTGCAGTACAGCCTCAACCATCAACATAAACACAAACAGAGTAATGTCAATGTCGTGTCATGATGGCAGTGTAAGGGAGTGTAAGGGCAAGTGCAGTCATCATGTGCAAAGTGTTGGCAGTGGGTTGCAGGGATACAGTACCCCCCCGGCCCTCAAAATCGGGTAATGGCTGGGAGGCAGTGCATGGCTCAGGATGGTGAATCAGAGTACTGTGTTGTAGCAGACAGTGTGGGCACGTGTCAATTGCATCTCAGTCATCTGAGACTACAGCAGATGAGAGTTGGACAGAAAGCACAACAAATGAGGAATCATCAGAAGTTCACCCAGACATGGAGAAGCCACAACACCAGTTGCATAGAGGCAGGGAGGCTGTACCAGAGGAAGGCTTCTGCTCGACACAGACGAGGACACTCCAAAAATGGGCGTGATGAGGAATTGACCCAGAGTAAGCATGAAAGGGATGACCAAATACCGTGAGACGGATGAAATACCGGAGATGGAGTAGAATGAATAGCTTGACACTGACCCATAGGGGCTTGCTGGGAATGGACATGGTCTATGAATTAACACTCATATCCACCGTGAACCTGTGCCATCTGCACAGTCCGAGAGAGACACCCGTCATCAAGGACGAAGGATGTACCACACAGTACAGGTCTGGCAGAGTTGCAGAGGGAAGTGTGTAAATCCACAGAAATTCCGAACAGACCGTTGCAGTATTCCAACATGGGAATCACCAGTACCATGGAGACAATGATCTGCTGGGGGATAGAGAGGCAAGGAAGCATGCCCCTGAGGAGGACCAGCTTGCAGGGTGACCTCACAGAGATGTCAGTCATGTGATGACATAGGCCGAGTGTTGAGTGGAAGATCATCACAGGCTATCCGCAAACATGTCTGGGAGCAAGAACATGGACTAGAGAGGCTGCAGAGTGATTGACATGTACGTAGGGTGCAGGTGTGGTGATGAGGATTGCCTTCATGTGCAACACATGGCCTGTATGCAGACTGCATCACAACAAGCACGTATCAGTCAAGCCCTGCATGGGTCACACATGGCAGTCATTACTACATCACCTGACTGGCAGTCAGTCACAACACATCACCCAAGCAAAATACACGTAGGCTGGACACACACGCATCAACACTCACCGGACATTGCATCATAATCCAGCATATCTCCCACTTCTTGGATCTGACCCTGCAGCGATATCCTCATGGGTAGTGAGTTCATCGTCCACTTGTGCTGGCCCACTGCCAGTCACCAGAGTAGAGGTGTAATTAGAAGCTCGCTTGTTTTTTGCTCGGCGTCTGAGGTCAGTCCAACAATCATCAGCTGTGCGTTTCTCAAATCCCATTGCGCTGACACATTCCGAAGTGCACTGCCAGTGGGCCCTACACTGGGCAGGCGTAGTTTTACACCCTGCCAAAACCAGCATTTTGCGTTTGTGTCCCAACACGTAGCCCACAAGTGCGTCCATTTCCACTTCTTTGAAACTCTTCTTCCTTGACATGCCGGAAGCCTGAGCCGTGTATGGGGTACCTTGCCTCTTGCGCAGGTACACGCTTCCTCCGCTTGGTAGGTGGTGCGGACCCTGAGTAGCTTCTGCCGCTGAGGTCAGTAGGGTCAGGAGCGCAGGTGGACTGGCCAATGGGAGCAGGCAATGGGAAGACAACGGAAGGTCTGACTGGAGGTATGGCTGCTCGGTGCTGTCGCCAGGACCCAGTGTCACAACTGCATCAGGGCCAAGGGCTGTGACCAACACAGTCCTAGCTGGCTGACTCACAGCCGGGGTGGTGTCGGCTGATTCTGCCCCTGCAGCTTCCTCAAGCTGTCTGCTCAGGGCAGCAGATGTCACCACTGCCCTAGATACTCGTAGCTTGGTCACAGCAACCTTACCAACATGTGGCTTGGCCTTCCCCACCTGGAAATTTCCCTGGGAGTCATCCTGTGCCAATGCAGCATCCGCTAGCTGGCCCGAGCCTGGGTGGTGGTAGCCGCCGGTGCGCCTGCAGCTTACACAACCTGGGGGCCCGTGACAGCAGATGACACTGCCTGTTGGGTCAGAAAGGCACTGTGGATGACTGCAGCAGCTGCATCTCCCTGATCCGCTGGATGGGGGTGGCATAGCTGTCCCAGCATGTGCCTGGACATCATCCCTCATGGACCACCCTGGCCACGTCCCCCACGGTGACCACCTTGGCCTCCCTGGCCACCCTGTCCACGTACCTCACCATGGTCACCTCGGGGAGGTCAGCCAGCTTTGCCTCCCTTACCACTTGGTGGCCTCCCAACTATGGCACTGATGGACTTGAGCGAATGGGAGATGCACACAACAATTTTCCTGGGCAATTGAGGTATAGGGGCAGGGTACATGATGGTAAATGTACCCCTGTGCTCCGGCGAGGCTGTCTGTGACCCCTGGGGAAAAATGATAGGTCATACAATGCTCAAGTACACCAAAAACTAAAACAAATTATGCATGCGACCCCTTGATAGCATGGAATTAATGTCCAGCAATACGCCGTGGCACCCAGGAACACAAAAAATGCATACGTGTGGACCTCGAAAATGGGGTACGCGACACATAGGGGCAACCACAGTGGGGAAACAGCATACACGACTCACTATCTGCCTTGAATAAAGAAGAAAAACACACGCCCAGGTGCACGTAGGCAAATCCCCTGCCAAAACAAGAAGTACGAACTGCAACCATAGTGAAGATATCGTGTGTGAACCGACAAAAGAGCAGAATCTCACGCGTCGGTCCCCACGAAAAGCACGTACAGCGAAATGGTGTCCTACGTGGACCTTTAACCCGTAGTGAACGGCAACACCCACGCGTGCCACGTAACTTACGCGCTTATGTGCTAAGGGCCTTTCCTCGGATTACATGCTAACGCACTGTTTCTGCACGTGCAGAGTCACTCTGCATCAGGCTGGCCATGCAAAAACACACAAAAGTCCAAGTTACTGCCCACAAGGCCATTTTCCTGCCCCCTATGTCCCCAGCTGCCTCCTACGAGCCATCTGCTGCTGCCAGCGCACTCAGTGTGCCTGCTGCCTACGTGCCCTGCAATTTGGTGCCTGCACAGAAGCCATTGCCAGTGATCCTGTTGCTGAGACCATCTCTGCTGACTCAGAAGACTCCCAACTGCTGTTTCATCACTCCCCAGCCCAGCCCCAGGACCCAGTTGCCCACCCACACCTGCCTCGGGGGTTGCCATGTCAGACCAAGCAACATCTGGGGCTAGTGGCTATCCCCCTGCAGAGAGGCAGAGGGCTGCCAGCTTCAGTGCCAATGAAGTTGGCATCCTAGTGGAGCAAGTCCTGGGGCATTATGATGCCCTCTTCAATGCGACATCGCGCCTCGACAAGGAAGGATGGAGTAGGATCTGGGCGGATATCATGGGTGCCATCAACGCGGAGGGGGTGGCACCCCGCCACTACGAACGCGTCTGGAAGCGCTGGGAGACTTCAGGTCCAGGACCCTCAGCAAGGCCCAGTGCCTCGTCGCATCTGGTGAAGAAGTGGGGCGCTGGGGCCGGTTGTCCAACAATCAGATGAGAGTCCTGGAGCGCATACAACCAGTGCTTTACCACCAGGTCCTAGAGTTGCAGCTCCGTCTGGAGTCGAGTGGTAAGTGTCCATGTGTTCTTGTCCTGCGTAGTGCATGTTGAGTTGTGGCTAGAGTGTGCACCTTGGCCTTATGTCTGGCATGACTCATGTACAGATGTGTGCGTACATGTCCATGGCGGTGCTGCATGTGAGTGCTATCAAGCGTGTTCCACATCAATGGTGTCTGTGTTGCAATGCATGATGCACACTGGCATGTAACCAGTTGCACATGTTTCCATTCCTGTGTCTGTACTTGGACATGAGAGAGGTGTGAGACATGGATGTATATGTCACCTTCACGGCCATGCATGGTGTACATGTGCGTGTGTCTGAGTAGTGAGTGTTTGACTGACAAACCTCATGGATGCATGACACATGAGCATATCAATCCGTGATTGACTGATGTGGCCAAGTTGTCCACGAGTGCACTGTGACGGGAGATCTACATGGCCTGATGCATGACTGTCTGTGAATGTGTGTGTATGTGATGTGCATGTGCCATGATGCATGTGAGGTTCAGCCCCTCTTCTAATGTGCCCGCAGTGCCTTGTACATGGATGTGAATGTTTGATGCACGGAAATAGGATGACAGATGATGTACATTTATCTTTTTACATATACCAATAAATGTCTCAGTCACATTCAATTTTTTTTTAAATTATTACAATCATAACAAAATGAATCACCAAACATAGTATACCTACACAATAAAATTCAATATTTGAAACAAGGACTCAGATACAATTAATTCCCACCATACATTCAATCTCACTCTTCCTTAAAACAATTCACTTCATACCTATATCCGTGATCCACTTGGTCACCATAAACAATATTCAATTTTGATACTGCTAAATTCAGTTTGCCTGTTGTCAAGTGTAGACATTGTAAATACTAGACCAAATTAAAGGTGGTCATGTACATTGTATCCTTGTGGGTGGGTCCATACAGAGTGGGACACACATACAGATGTGATGAGGATTTATCCATGGTATCAGCTGTTTTTTTTAATGAAATAAGAAACATTGAAAAAGGCTGATGATATGATTACTTTTGAGAATCATGTATGTGCACATTGAAAGTGATGTTTAAGTCAGAGAGGATGACAATATGACAGAATTTCCAATACGTTTTTATTGCTTTGTAGGTGGTGTGGCTCACCCTACTTTGTCAAGTGTTTTTGTCCTGATGAAGGTTGCGTTAATAATTGGACACTATTGTTGAAGTCCTTACAGACAACTGAAACACGTGTCAACGATCATATCTGTGAAATCAATTGTACACAGATTAAATCACCTGACAACAGGCAGAGGGAATTTAGCAGTATCAAAATTGAATATTATTTATGTTGACCAAGTGGGCCACGGATATAGGTATGATGTGAATTCTTTTAAGAGAGACTGAGATTGAATGTAACGTAGGAATGAATTGGATGTGAGTCGTTGTTTCAAATATTGATTTTATTGTGTAGGTATACTATATTTGGTGATTCATTTTTTTATGATTGTAATAATAAAAAAACAAATTAGAATTGTGACTGAGGCATTTATTGTTATATGTAAAAAAATAAATGTATATGATCTGTCATCCTCTATCCTATTGGTCCATTGTTGTGCTTGTTTGAAGTATTGAGCCTGAGGGACCAGGGATTATAATCAGGCACCCCTTTATTTGTAGAGGTTTGATGCACAGGCCATGCTTTTCTGTACATGTGTGTTGCTTGCACTGACCTGTGTGTTTTGGAGGGTCATGATGGTTGTGACGTTTGTCAGTGCCACTCTTGTGCATTTGCTTTCTGTCTGGCAGACATTTTTTTAGTGCACAGATACTTGTGTTCAATGTCTCCATATCTACAGCGGCGATGGATGAAGAGGGTGGAGACTGCACTGCGGAGCACAGTAGCGGGGATGCATCCAACAGGCAGAAACGCATGGCCCAGTCATCTTCCCATGCTTCAAAATCTACCGGGAGCAAGGAGACTGGTGCCGCATCCGCAACTACAGCCGCAGCTGCTGAGGGGAGGCCCAAGAGGTCGAGGTTGGACACGGGCTTCTTGGCAGTGGAAGGGACAGGTGAGCCACCACAGGTTCAATCCAATACGGAAGATGGTGCAGAGGCATCCAGGTCGGTGGTGGGCGAGCGGGAGAAGGAGGCCGCATCAGGCCAGCACATGAGCCTGGAGGGGGTGATGTCACTGGTGCAATTGGTGCAGTCCAGGGGCAGGAGGCAGCGCAGGACACCACGGAGGGGTCTGTGCCTAATCCTGTCCCTGATCCTGTGACTGCATCAGTGGGCACCTGCAGGCATGCCTCAGTCCAGGCCGTTCCGCAGGTAGAGGATGGGTGCACGTCAACTGACCCTCTTCTACCTGAAGACCTGGCAATCCGTCACAGGGTTGAGTCCGTGCTAGTCGGTGTCTCGATGCGCACAGCCGTCGTTCGTGATGATGTGCGTGCTTCCGGGCGGGCACACGCAAGTCATCATAAAGAGGTCTGTGCCATCCTGAACTGGCTAGCACAACTCATTATTGCGGGTTTGCTACATGTGCTGGGCCCTGCTGCGACCCCCTCCTCCTCTCCGTCCACTATGCGCCAGTCATCCTCCCTGCCGTCTTCCTGTCCAGATGCCTGTGGACCTGTCCCTGCCACTGCGGCCAGTCTGTTGGAGATCACATCCCTGCCGCAGTCGGGAGCCGGAGGTTCAGCAGAGGTGGTCACACCAGCAACAGGACCACTGGCAGTTCAAAATCTGGAAAACCATTGAGTCCCATGAAACCAGACAAAGAATAACCCACTCAAAGTCTGACAGAAATTAAAAAAAAGGCAAACTGTTATTTTTGCCTATTCAGGTAAATGAGGGGGAGGAGCCTGAGCTCGCCAGAGTATGCCTGAATAATGAAAGGAGCTTCATCTGCGAAGGATTATTCAGGAAACTCCCAAAAGATCAGACCATTCCCACATTTAAATTGATTGACAAATGGGAAGAAGGCCTGGAAACTCCAATCCCCAAACATCTCCTGCCTAGCAGGTGTATGCTAAAATTGTCCATTGGCAACAAAAGCATAGAGCATATTTGTTGGGTTGTGAGAGATTTCCCTTCTGCCTTTTATTTAGGCAGTGACATTCTCAACCGATTTGCAATCAATTTAGATCTAATTAATAATAAATTCGGGTCACGACTGGGGGGGGGTAACCCCATAGGTTTTGACAACACTCAAATAACATTCCGGTCAGCTGAATTTCTGCCTTATGCGGTTGAAGTTAGTGTGAAAAGAGGTTACCATCCCAGTATAGGTGCGACAATTCACTATGCCCCTCAAAGTTAAGCGAAGACAGAACCTCAAACATCAAGAAGCCTAGATAAATTTAAGTTCCCACCTCCAACAACAATGTTTGTATGTAATTCTGACACCTCCAGTAGGCCTAGAACACAACACCATTTGAATATTACTGGATTACAACGACTCTTGAAGTATCAATTTGGGCACAGGCAACTTTATTGGATTTGCGGTTGATGCTCAACATTACTCTATTGATTTAGGAAATTATATCATTGGACTAATGCCAAAGGACTGTTTCTACATCAGTGATGGTATTCCTCCAGAAAAGATGTTTACTAGGCATGGGGTGAATTTCTTGGTGTACTCTTCCTGCCCCTAAGCGGGTGGAAGAGCTGACCTGTGATATCAGGATGGAGGAGGTTATATTCATGGTCAGTGACCTCTACCTTGAATCCCTGGAACCCCATGCAGAGGACAATACCATCAAAAGATATCTCTCCACCCAACTGGAGGATACTGCTGAAATTGCCAAGCCCTGAGTCTTTCCAGGTTTCAAGCAGATGGTCGAGGTAATGATCAATCTTGCTGATACCTATGAGAGAGAGGAGCAAAGATAAAAGCTAAAACAGGTCTTCCTGGAATTCCAAGATATATATATATATATATATATATATATATATATATATATATATATATATATATATATATATTTTTTTTTTTTAATTCAATTTTATTGGTTTTTCAAGGCAACAAAGCATTAATACAAATAATGACAACAGGGCACCGGCCCGTGCCAACTTCAATTAGAGAACCGTAATACTCTGCTGTATACACCCTTACACCCTCCCTCCCCCTCCCGCACAAGACCCCTAATGATGGGGCACACGATCCACATCTCCATGAATAACCGTTTCGGGCAGCTCCAACCGGGCATACAAGGAATAAACATAAATGGACTTTACTTGGAGAAGTGCAATGAGTCTTATACCACAACCAGTTTTTGGGCCGGGTGGGGTACATCTGTTAAGCTCCTGTATCGTCCACAACATTGGCGAACGATTCCATGAATTGCAGCCAATCAGTCTCAACCTGCGTGCTGGAGCCGTGTATTGCTGATTTTAGTCTCTCCATGAAATAAATGTCTTTGGCCACCATCACCCATTCCCTCTTAGAGGGGAGAGATGCTCTCTTCCAAGTCCTGGCCCGTACAGCTCTGGCTGCCAATAGCAGGAAGTGTGTCAGGTCTGGGAGTTTCTCCAAGTGGTCGTCCCTGTGGCGGAGACCAAATATTAATAACAATGGGTCAGCTGAGCACTTCTGACCAATAGACTTGTACTTTCCTGCAGGACCACCACATATGCCAGTAGTCGGCTCTTTCCTCCCATCCGTGCCAACACAACAAGACAGTGTCTGCGAACATCCTAGAGAGGGAGATTGGGTCATACTGCCACCTATGGAGAAGCTTGATGGCGTGGGACTTGTACTGGCATGCAATAGAAGTCTTAAATGCCCTGCTACATAGCCTCCCCCAGTGCCCATCCCCGATGGTACAGCCCAAGACCCTTTTCCATTTCCCTCTGAGGCTCTTAGTCGTTCCCTCGCGGGAGGTTAACAGAGCTCTGTACAGGAGGGAGATGAGACCTTTCATTTCAGTGTGGGAGTCTAAGATTTTCTCAACCGGGGTAAGCCCTCTTTGTACGCATGATTTTAGTTTCGGTTTCATTAGGATGCCCTTGAGGTGCAGGTATAGGAGCGGGGAGAGCCTGCCGATTCCCAGTGCCGCTTCGAATTCCTGGATGATTATGAAAGTGTCTTCCCTTACCAATTGGCCTACCCTACACAGGCCCGCGTCAAACCATGACTGATAGTGTTCGTGGCCTGGGATTTCTTCCAGGACTGGTGTAGACCAGATGTCCCTCAGAGGAGAGGGCCATGTGGTGACTTTCTCGCTACAGCTTTTCTCTTTTCTCTGCTAGTGCTTTCCACATTGAGCCCAGTATTGGGTGGTCCCTAATTCTTTTAGGGAGCTTTTTCAGTGGGACCCATAGCCATTCACCCGCGGTAACTGGACGTAAGTAGACATTTTCAATGTATACCCATTGTTTATTGGTGTCCTCTCTAAGGTGGGGAGCCAGGGCCCTAAGTTGGACTGCTCTATGGTAGGCATTAAGGTCTGGCAAGGCAACCCCTCCTCTATCAGTGGGGAGGGTGAGAGTCTCGTATCCAATTCTATATCTCTGGCCCTGCCATATGAACTTCACTATATGCCTTTTGGCTTCTCCGAGGTATGATTCAGGAGCCTCAAAGGGGAGCATCTGGAAGACATACAACACCCTGGGGAGCAAATTCATTTTTATGGTGTTTATTCTTCGCATCCAGGAGATCTGCCCCTTTCCCCAAGCCTCCATGTCTCCGAATAGTTTGTCAAAGAGCGGGGGGTAGTTTGCCTGGCCTAAATCCCCGTCGGGGCGGACTATGTTGATCCCGAAGTATTTTATCTCCTCCGTACAAATTCGGAGGCCCAGTGGGACGAGTTCCGCCAGATCTCTATCCACATCGGGTGCAAAGGGAAAGATCATGGACTTCCCTACATTTACCTTGAACCCGGAGAAGTGGCCAAACTGTTGAATCACCTGCAAAGCCTCTGGGACCGACCTTGCCGGATCCCGTAGGTGGAGCAGGATGTCGTCTGCATAGAGGCCTAATTTGAAGGTGCGTTCGCCCACCTCAATTCCCCTCACCATTGAAGCGCCCCTGAGGTACTCTGCCAGAATCTCCATTGTCATGGCGAAGAGGAGAGGGGAAAGGGGGCAACCCTGCCTCGTACCTCTCTGGAGATGGAAGACTCGTGACAGACGCCCGTTGACTGTAACTCTGGCGGTTGGTGACACATGTAGGGCCTTGATGGCTTGTTTAATCCCCGCACCGAAACCCAGCCTCTCGAGTACCCCCTGAAGGAACCTCCAGTCAACCCGATCAAACGCCTTCTCAGCATCAATGGACACCAGGACGGGGTTTCCACCCTTCGGTGCTGCCTCTCTCATCAGGTGCAACGTCTTGCGCAGTGTATCTGCACCTTGCCTTCCCCGTATAAAACCCACCTGATCTGAGTGAATTAGCCTCGGCATGTAGCTACCCAGTCTCGAGGCGATAATCCTGGTAAATAGCTTTGCATCTACATTCAGAAGGGAGATGGGTCTATAGGAGCAGCAATCCCCTCCTTCAGAATCACCGTGATCAGAGCTTTACCAAAGGAAGGGGGTGCCCTCCCCGTTCTCACAATATTCGAGAAAAGGTCCGCAAGGAACCCTGCTAGGTGGCCCGAGAAGGCCTTGTAGAAACGTGCCGTGAACCCGTCCTCGTCCGGGGCCCTGCCCAGTTTCAGTCCCTATATGGCTCTAAGCACCTCCTCCTCAGTTATGGGGGTGTCTAGGGACGATGCTTCTAAGGGATCAAGGGAGGTGAGGGTGACCCCATTGAGATATGCCTCTCTCGCTTCCTTCTCTATCTCCCCTTCCCTCCCATAGAGCTTCTCATAGAAAGAAGCGAAACTCTCGACTATCCCCTCCGGATCAGATCTTTCCCCCTCTTCAGCGCTAACCACTCTTGCCACCCATCTATCAGCCCTTTTGCCTCGCAATTTTGCTGCCAGCATAGCGTCAGCCTTGTCCCCCTTCTCATAGTATTTCTGACGTAGATGTTGGCGCCCCGCTACAATGTTCCCTTTCTCCATTTCTCTCAATTCTAGTCTCTTCTCCCTCGCTATGCTCTGGTCCCTCTCTTTATCTGTCTCCACCTTCCCCTCCGAGCTTTCTAGGAGGATTATTTCAGATCTCAATCTGTGGGTCAAGAGGGTCCCAATTCTTTTTTTGGATGCCCCTTCGCTGATCAACCTTCCCCTCCAAGTGGCCTTAGCTGCCTCCTACACCATCTTTTAGTGCGACGGCCATTTCTTCCTTAAAGACCACGTCCCTCAGCAGGAAGTCATTGCACCTCCCAAGAGACTCCCTGGGTTTCAGCCCCGCTATGCTGACATCTGACCAGACCATGTCGTGGTCTGTCCAGCTGACTGGGCGGATGTCACAGGCCTCTATTCTGCTCATATGCTGACTCCCCATGAAAAGGTAATCTATCCTAGTCCTGGTGCCATGGACTGCTGAGTAGAAGGTGTATCCCCTTCGTCTAGAGTGCAACTCCCTCCATATGTCCACCAATCCCTGCTCCCACATTAATTCCTGCAATCCGCCACGAAGTTCAGCTCCTCTATTGCCTGATGTGGCTGAACTCCCACTATGGTCCAACTCTCGATCTGCCCACATATTGAAATCCCCACCCAGGATCAGGAGCCCTTCCGTTTTAGCCATCACCTCCTCCAAGGCCACTTGAGCAAATTCTCTCTGGCCCACGTTAGGGCAGTATATCACTGCTAGGCTGACTCTGGAGTTATTTAGGTTGCCGGACACTACCAAGGCTCTTCCATTCTCCTTCTCCCACCGGGACACCTCTGTCAGTTTCTGGTTCCTTTGGAGTAGGATGCCCACTCTGCCTTTCTTTACATGACCTGATGCCCAAAAGGTCTGGCCAACGTGAGATCCTGGGATGGCCCTCTCCTCCCCCCTCACTGTTCTGGTTTCTTGGACAAACAGGATATCCACCTTTCCATTTTTCGGCGAGTTGAGCCCCTTGACGTTGAGCGAGCCCACCCGGAGTGACTCGACTCGGCCCTTTTTTTCATTGACTGCCATTGCTTTCCCTTCGTAAGTATCTTGTCCTCCCGGGCATGTCGGGGCTGCCCGGTGCCCATTTGAAGTGTGGTGGATATCGTGTCCCAAGCCCCTTATCAATTCCCACCCCTCCCCCCTTCCTCCTCCCTCTTTTGCCCAAGACGCCTGCCAACGGGCAAGCCACCAGGGTATGTGCATGTTCCTGCACCGCAGTTCTCTTGATAAACTCTGTGTCCCCAGCCGGGGTCACCTACGAGCCAGACTTAATCTTTTAGTTAAACTATCTTTACACTCCTAGACCCCTTCAGCCTCGGACGTCGGCGTGTTAGGTTTTCTGAATTTTTTTTTTCTTAATTTTCTCCTGCCCTTTGTTTTCTTCTTTGTGGACCAGGCACCCGCCGGTTCTCTAACGGTATCGCCTGGTTCTTGGGTCTCCATCATATTTCCCCCTTCCGGGGCGTCCCCCTTGAGCACTTGTAGTACTTGTGAGGCTTCTTTGCCACTAATCACTCTATAGTCTACCCCGGCACGTTCAAAGGAAAGGGCGAAGGGGAAGGACCATCTATATCTGATGTCTTGGCTTGTAAGCCACTAGGTGAGTGGACGACAATCTCTTCTGCGGTTGAGCGTGAGGGATGATAGGTCCTGGAATATCTTAATTGTATCACCTTCAAAGATAAAGCTCCCCAGTCTTTTTGCCTTCTCCAAGACCTCCATTTTCTCTCTATAACGGAGGAACCACACCACGATGGACCTCAATCCCCTGCCCGTATCCCCTCCACCTCAATGCGCTCTTTCCAGCTGGACCTCCTTGCCGCCCACCAGAGTAAAAAGCTGATTTATCAGGCCCTGGACCTTCCTCCCCAAGTCCGCCACAGTTTCACCTCTCTCTTGAGTCACACCCATGATGCGCAAGTTGTTTCGGCGTTCTCTGTTTTGAAGATCGTCCATCTTCAAAATTATATCCTCCTCTCTCATTTCCAAGTCCGTTAGCCTAGCTTCGTATTTCATGTCGAGCAGGTCTGCCTGGAGGTGATTATTTTCCATGCCTTCCATTTTATCCTCCAGGGTCTCCACCTTCTCCTTGAGATCCACTATGGAGGTTTGAAAGTCCGTGCGAATCACCTTAATCTCTTGGAGAATGTCCTTGAGATCCTCTTTGGTGAGTGCAGCGGGAGGGGGTTCGCCGCCCGCTGCCATGGTGGTTATGGCATTCTTGGGGGCCGCACCCATGGCCATGAGGGGCCGGCAGAAGCGCTGGAGGGATGAGATGGCCCTGGGTACTGGGGGTGCTCCAGGGTCCAAGACTTCTGGTGCACCTCAGGGCGGTGCTGCTATACCCCTTTTGACGGACGGTGTCAGGGTCAACGGTCCAGGGCCCCCTCAGTGGCCGGACCACTAGATACTCGGACGATGAGGGCACGTGGTTCTGTAAGTGGCGCTGTGCCCTAGGTGGGGTAGTAGAGTCTCAGAGATACTGGGCCTAGAAGAATCCGTAGAATTCAGGCAGCCCCGCCCTCTTTTCGTTGCGCCCCGACCGGGTGGCATACCTGCATGCAACCAAGGAGAAGGCCCTGAGGGGCTGCCCCTAGATGGCTCATCCACTCGATTGTCCCTGCCCCCCCATGTTCTCCTCACCTCAAACTGCTCCATGTCACTGTGCTGGGCTCCACCGGGTAGGGTAGGCCAAGGCGCTTCCGAGGCATCCACGGGGCAGATGCCTCCGTTCGGGCGGTGCCTGTCGCAGAGCCTCCGTGCGCTGGCTGTGGGCTGGGAGCGAGCTCTGGGCCCCAGGGTGCTGGAGGGCGCCCCTCTGTGCTGCCCCCGTTCCTATGCGCTAATAGAGGGCAGGAAGCCTGGGCCGTGTCCTCCTCGGTTCTCGGCTCTCATAGGATTCACTGTGTCCGTGGGGGCCGCGTCCGTATGCGCCCCACTCCAAGTCCCCCACGGTGCGGTGTGTCCCCCAGCACACCTCCGCGAAATATGCTTCTGCAACAGGAGGGGTGGGGCCTCTTCGCGGGGCCGCGGGGGCGGCGGTGTCTGGTGTCGCTGGTCCGCACCGGTGCCCACTGCTTGTGTGCACTTTCTCAGGACACCTCTATAGTCAGGGCCCCGGGCCACGCTGTGGTGGGTCTCAGCGGGGGGGCCCCCGGTACTCTCAGGGTGGGGCCCTCTGATCAGGGGACAGGTCTTCTCTGGCTCAGTCTCGTACTCCAGGCCGGGGAGTAGGAAAGTCCACTAGGCCTTGCGGTGCTTTCAGGAGTGGGATGCTTACGCGTCCTGCATGCTCCGCGCCCCTGGTGGTCTCCCAAGATATATTTTTAATGGACTCCTATGACTGTGGACGCACATCCATCCATTCAAACTCCATACCCACAGGCCCCCAGATGGCTCCAGAATTTGTTAAACAATACCGGTTACCTCTCACGTCCATGGAATCACTCACAGAGATATTTTAAAACTTCATCCGATCCACAGTGCCTTCAATTACCAGATTACCAGATTACCAGATACTGGGGATACTGAAACCAAACAACCAATAGAGACTATGTGCAGACCTGAGGGGATTGAACAAATGGGTCCAAATGTCAAGATGGCCACTTCCCTACATCGATTGGGGTTGGCACAGAGCCAATGGTCAACGGTGTACACCGCCAATGATCTGACCAACGGCTACTGAGCAGTACCTGTGAGTAGGGAAATCCAGTACAACCTTGCCTTTACCTTCAGGGGGTAGCAGTACACATGGACTTGAACCCCCTTTGGATACATAAACTCTGGCAATGAGTTCACCATTTTTCTACATAAGGCCATTCCCGACTTGGGTTAAAGGGGAAAACTGGTCTATGTAAATGATGTTCTGATCAAGAGCTCAACTGTGGAGGAACAGAAATCCACTATCTTCTTTCTGATCCAGGTGCAGAATGCCAGAGCAAAACTGTCCTTTAGAAGGCACAGTGATGTATGACGCGAGTGAACTTCTTAGGGGAGGAGATCACCATTGAAGGTCTTAATCCTCAGGTGAACAAGGTGGAAGCCTTAATGAAATTAAAAGACCCTACTACTCTTTGCGAATTAAGAAGCCTTCTTGGACTCACTAATAACAGTTGAAAGTTCATTGAAGACTACACAGAGGTCACTCGACCTTTGGTCCATTTATCAAAGGCTAAAGTCAAGTGGCAGTGGGGTCTGGAACAAGCCAATGCAGTTAAACAACTGAAAATAAAGTTTTCCCAGGCTCCTTGTTTGGCTTACCCCATGAAGAACAAGGAGCTCTTATTGGACACTGGGTTCTCAGATACTTGCCTAACAGTGGTACTGTATCAGAAGCATGACAAGGTCAATATAGTCATCTCGTATGCGAGCAATACTTTATCCTATGTGGAGAAACAATTCAATGACCGTGAGACGGTACTCCTGGCAACAATGAGGGCTTTAACAAAAATGCTGCCTATTCATCCAGTGGGAGCATATCCTTGTCAAAATTCCTCACCAACCCTTGCAATATTTACAAAGTGACAGAATTCAGGTGGGGAATGTCAGTGATTCCAGAATTATTTCCTGGATTCTCTCCATGCAAGGATTTCCGGTGCAGGTCAGATATGGGCAAAACAAGAAGAGTCCCCTAGCCCGAGGTTGGCAGACTTACATGATTGTGCCCAAGGAAACTGTCTCGAGGACGAGAGTATAATGACCAACAATAACATGGAGGCGTTCTTAACTTCACTGAACAAGGTCTATGAAGAGGACACGTATCGGGGATACCACCATTTATGTGGATGGGTGCTCCTACCATGTTGATAACAATGGCGAAAAAGAACTAGTGGCTGGCATTGGCAATGCCTGGGTGAACGATACCCCAGAACCCCCTGCTGGTTACAAAATAGGACCTCAAAGTAGTCAGGTTGCAGAGTTGATGGCCGTTCATCAAGCCATCCTCACTGCAGTGTCACACCAACTCAAAGAACTGGTCATAATCCCTGACTCTGAAGATGTCAGGAATGAGTTTGTGGCACACTTGATCAACTGAAAGAAACAAGGCATGCTTTGTGCCAACAACCAACCATTAAAGCATGCCAAAGTGATGCTGTCAATTGAGAATCTATTAACCTCCAATGAGATGACCATCTATTTGAAGATAATAAGAGGTAATTTGAAAATAGATGGCCCAGATAAGACTGGGAATTACATGGCTGATCAGATGGCTAAAACCGGAGCTCTGCAGGGGGATTTCATAGAAACAGAATCTCTACTGTGTAAAATCCAAGTTGCCACCGTCACCAAGTCACAAACAGTGAATTCTCGACTGCCCAGTGGAGTAAATATACAGCATATGCAGATTTGATCACTGCACAGAAAGAGGTCCCCAACATTGGAAAATGTTATCGACATATTGAAGGCCCAGAGAGTTTCTCTCTAACAGAGCCAGATTATGCCAGTAAAGAGGATCTCCAGGTGTTGATGAAGTTCTCCAAGATGTTCCAGGATCCAATCCAGTTTGTTGGTAAGGAGAGCCCTATCTGACTGTGACCAGAGGGCGGCACCTACCTCATTCCAAAGCCTGATGTTGAGTGACACGAATGTCACAGCCACTGCAGGTCATAGGGGTTTTTATACAACATTCGAAATCTTGCAATCTTGCGTGAGGTTGCTTACTGGCCAAACATGGGCCAGGGCCTTGACATTGACCTAAAAGGGAGCCTTGCGTGTGCTCAATTTCAACCCAGTTCACTCACACACAGCGCTCCCGTTCAAAAAAGGGGAATGACACTGCCTCGGTCATATTGGCAAGTCGATTTCATTGTGTCAGTGATTCGCTCCTCTAGAGGAAACAAGTACATGTTGACTGTGACATGCTTGCTATCAAGTGGGTAGAGTGTCTTCCAGCCCAAAATTGTAAGGCATAGATAGCTGCTGCATTAATGATCAACCACATCTTCTCCCGTTTTGGCTTCCAACAAAGGATTGAGTCAGATCAAGCAAATGATTTTACCAGTGAGGTTATGGCAAAGATGTGGGAGATTCTAGAGGTAAAAGGAAAACATTACATTGCCTAATGCCTAGCCTTGAGCAGAGGTGAGGGGGGTAGAGAGATACAACAAGACAATTGTGAGCATCTTAAATGGGTTTGTGGCAGACTCTGGAGCCAGTTGGGACATTTGATTACTGCATGTCCTGATATCCATTAGGTCTACATCATCTTCTGTAACTAAAATGTCTCAATTTGAGCTCATGACCGGACGCAAAATCATGTTACCTTAACCTCTGCTCTCCAGAACTCAGGAGCAGAGCAGACACTGATAAGTGCAACTTCCACTCACGAGTGCATTGAAAAGTTAAGGAATCACTTTCAGCATGCTTTTACTTATGCTGAGCACAATTTAGAAAAGTTGGCTGAAGGGATGAAAAAATATTATGATCTAAAGACCACCAAGAATGAGTATGAGGTAAGTGACAAGGTTTACCTGTCAAATTTTTAAAGGAAACAGACCACAGAGCTGAAATTGTAGATAATTATCCAATTGCCTACAAGACCTGCATCCCAAAAGAAGAAAAATGGGTCCACATCAATTTGTTGAAAAACTGTCATCCCAGAGAAGCTTTATGACTGATTGAGGAGCCCCAGGAAGGTTGAACTGAG
Source organism: Ambystoma mexicanum (assembly GCF_040938575.1). NCBI lineage: Eukaryota > Metazoa > Chordata > Amphibia > Caudata > Ambystomatidae > Ambystoma > Ambystoma mexicanum. Next base: position 1,203,378,930 of record NC_090933.1, read on the forward strand.
GAACTATTTGAGGAATGAAAAGGAAGAATGAAAAATTGAATGGAATCTAAGATACATTTATTAACAATAACATTGTTAAAGGGACGTTATGGTTAAGTTGCACTAGCAAAAACCACGAAATTCGATGGAAAAACGTTGTTACAGGGATGTTATGGTTACAAGTAAAACTGAAAAACCCATGATATTCAACAGTTATGGTAAGCTAAGCAACTATAACTCGTGCCAGCAGTGTGCACTGCAAGGACTAACACCCATGACATCAAAGATTGCATCACAAATCTCATTCATGACCACTCATGTTTTTTTGAATGGAGTTGGTGTATCGTACCAATTACAGATGTACATAGTAATTGTTGTTTAGTGTGTCAGGAGGCTCTCTTTTTCTGTTAACAGTGCATGATAAATCTGTACCGCACACTACTGGTTGAGATAACTACAGATGAGCCATATGGACGTTTCCTAGGGACACTGCATCTAGTTGTCGTATGTGCAATCACACTGCAGCTTTCCGTAGGACTTCATTAGTAGTGGCATGTCTCCATCTTCCAATGGGCTTGTAAGTAGTTGGGCAATGGCACGTGTTTTTCTGTTCCACACCTAGACCCATGCATAGGTCATCTACTCTATGCTGGTAACACTGCCCCTGTCGCTAGCCCTATGGATTCATGCAGTAGGCTACCGCATTTAAAGTACTTCTGCTGACTTCCTGGGTGGCTCTGCAAACCTACCAATGTGTGGCTAAAGTACTCCTAACTGTATAACAGCCACTGGTGAACAAGGAACAGCAACCTGCAGTGTCACGTGGGCATGGTAAATGTCCCGTTATTTTGATGTATCTGCTGCTTGCCTTTCCATGACCTGTTAAACAGATACATTGTGTGTGACTGAAAGTATCAAGTGGTCGCCTGCCAGTCGTGCAGTTGAAGAAAACATGTAACTGCAGGTGGCACAGTTTGTAAAATGGCAAAGCTGGTGCACCTTCCTCATGCACATAGTAGTGCATGTAAAGGCTAATAAAAAAAGCAGAATATGCAGAGTGCAAATAACCTTAGTGGTGGTTAGAAAAGCATGTTAGCTGCATTGGTCGCACACAATAAATGGCTTCCTGTTGCACGCAATGAAGCTGACTTTCCCCTTGTTGTAAACATTCATGTATTCCACAATGTATGAATATCTGTGAATGCTACCCCTAACACTAATGGCGTAGCATAACGTTTTTACACTGCATGTGACGATTACTGAAAAGAAAGCACAGGGGACCAGTGGACAGGCTACCGCCCTTCCAACAATTACGCATCCTACTTTCATATACAGCATTACCCACATCTGCTACAGGCAAAAGAGGGGCAATCCTGTAGGGCAGCAGAGCTCTAAAAGAACCTTAGCAAACCATGTGCTACACTACAGACCCTTACCCGGCAAAGTGCAATGTATTGTGCATGTAACTGGAACGTGCTACTGTACAGAGGGAAGGTACTGTGAAGTACCTGGGAATGGTCCTTACGGGAGCATTACAATGACTGACGTCTATGTATGTGAGTGCCACCCAATAATTCTGTTTCCTGGCACGTCCCCTATAGTATCAAGATAGGTGCTGCCCCATCTGTACCTGACCTTTGCTATCGTTCCTTCTGTGGCATGTGTGAGAACAGCATGATAAATGAAAATGAACTGGGAAAGGATCAAAAGGTAAATAAAGAAAGCACCTTTCACAGATCAATAACGGAATTGCCAATGTACACATGCACGGCTGCACGTGTGGCAGTGTGGTAAACACTGTAGTGGAATCCGTTAGAAAGGGGGTCTCTATGCAAATAGGTTTGTTTACGTGTTACAGAGCATTTTCAAGAGAGGCAAAGCACAACATGAACTACAAAAAATATGAATACTTTCAAAAAGGGCATCAAACCAATGTAGGTGGGGTGTACAAAAATCGTTCTTGCTGGCATTTTAAAATGAACGTTATAACCGAGGAAATGTATTCCTGCTGTGAAACGTCATTTTCCCAAGGGCAAAGTATGTCATTGGCACATGTCAAAGAAAGGCAGAAGTAAACTTCTTTGCAATGTACCATGCTGTCTGCATTCACGGACCAAATAGAAAATAACGCACCCACATCGGTGACTGCATAAGGCGGTAAAAACGTATGCAAAAGATCGGAAACAAACGCATGAACTGGGAAAGTGCCTCCTTCATTGCAAACGGCACTGAAACTTGTGTAACACGGTGTGCAATTTTCCCTGCACAATCAACAACAATAATATAGGCATGATTGCTTGCCACCAAAGTGTCACACAAAGAAACCAAAATCAGGCACTTCATTGTAGCTACTCCATAGCACTACACATTCACATCATAGATTGCAAAATGAGTAGCCACTGCCCAGTGTTTTCCATTCACTTTCAGTCAATGTATGTTGGAATTGCCTAAAACCTGCACGCTGTGCTTCATGAAACACACAGCCATAGCCGCACCTCTGCATTTCTATCCACAAATACACTGTGTACACTGTAGCACAGTCTGTCAGTACACATCACACCCACAAACCTTGTTACCCAATCCTGTAGTCTCTGAAGGTCCATTGCTACGAGCGTCATCTGCAAAAGGGGTGTATGTAACACGTGCCACCCTGCAACTATCGCGATATTCGCAGACGTTTCGTGCTGAGCGGGCATGGGAGTGGGATAATAACTTTGAACCAGGGGAGCGGACGTCATTAGGTGTGGTGGGTCTGAAAAGGAACTTTGGAGTCTTTGTTGGTGTTTTTTTATTTTGTTTTTTTTATTTAAAGGTGCTTCCCTAGAAACACAGTTTTTTCTGTTTTCATACGTAAATGTGTGTTTTTAACAATAGCTCACATTCTTACAATAGGCTCTTCAGTGCAGTCTGTAGATTGTGAAACAACATTTCATTGCCACTGTTCGACAAAGACATGGCATTTGTCGTGAAAAGGTGTATGTAGTGCGAACCAATGTTCTCATTCTCACAGTAGAACATCCCAGCTGCACTTAAAAAGTCACAGATGCTTCTGTTGATGAGACCCCTTTCGACCTCCGACAGGAATCATTGAAATACTTCCACACTATTCTCGGGTGTATACCTGAGAAAAGCATGTTGGTAGTAGGAAAAAAGCACTACACTGCTTTCATCATAATCTTCAGTTGACGGAACACACGGGAACAAGGCATGCAACCCATAAAGAAGGCTCCAAAGTGCACGATCACTACATGTACAGTTGATGACGGAGGCCACACGTCGACATTCTAGAAGCAGTCCACTGAAAATGCACAATTCGACACTACTCCAAGAAGCGTCCACTCCCTCCAAACCGAAATTGCCAGACAGGTCTTCTTGGAGGGCATGCACGCACAGATCTTCTACAAAGCCATCACCCACCACGAAAACTGTACGTCTTGCCATGTTTTCCAGCCGCAGTACACAAAGTAATGGGGAAAGTGAATGCCTCCCTTTCCTGTGCGCACACCCAAAGCACCTGATTGGCCAAATACCATAGTCCCATTTCTATTGGTCGGCATGCTCACAAGCGCAGAATATGGCACGTGCATTTCTCCAAGTACCGCCATGGACACGCCCCAGTAAAGCAGGAGGAGTCCTTTCTACCTATTGGCGCGCTTTCCTCTGACGCACACCCTGAGCAGCACCTGATACGACAATCGCTACAGTCCCATTTCCATAGGCCAGCATGGTGAGGACTGTCGAATGTGGCACATGCGGTCCCCAAGTTGGTTCGAGGGCCAGTCCCAGTGCAGCCCCTCTTCCTATTGCTGTACATCCTAACCAACTCATTGGACAATCCCCACAGTTCCATTTTCGTGGCCGCCACCCGCAAAATCCCTGCATGTGGCTTTAATGGTGTGTGCGGGCTTTGACCAAGTCAGGTAACCCATATGCATGCTGCCGTAATTAATTACAATAACATGTACTACTGGAAGGGTGGCGAGGTCTTTGCAAAGTGCATGTATATCGAAGAAATTGCACTCATACACATCGTTCCACAATGCATCCACTCCTTCCAAATCAAAATTGATGTCAAAGTTTCTTTGCAGGCATGGTTGTGCAGATCTATTACACTGGAATCACCTACAGTCAACACAATACGTGTCGCCATGTCAGCCACCCTCAGTACGCACAGTATAATGTGCAACCGTTTCACCTCCCCTTCCTGTTAACCACACCCACACTACCTGATTGGCTAATCCCCACACTGCCATGGCAATTGGGCAATGTGGTGTAAAGGACAGATTATTGGCACATGCGCCTCCCAAAGTAGCACGTGGGCCGCACCCCTGTAAAAGTGGAGCAGTCTTTCTTCCCTTTGCACTATCTTTTCTGCGGCTCTACTTCATTGGGCTACTAGTAAATAGGCAGAAACGCATCCACCAATTGCATGAAAGCCACCATCATCGAACACTGTCACTCCTGTACAACACTTGAAATGTACCATTACACATTTACAGTACAAATGTCGTGCCATTCCAAAGCACGTCCACTACAAAGTTCAATGAAAGAATGAACAATTTCTTCATCTGCATACATCTACATAGCCACCCATGAAGGGGCACGTGCAATCCTGAAAGTACAGCGTAATCCACTACCTTTTCGTGATAGTGACGGTGGTGGGGGGATAGGTGGTAAACAATATGAAACTGGGTAGGGGATTCAGTTTTCCAGCGTTTATGTATAAAATGTTTTCTTTTTTTTATTTCTTTTACATGCGTGCAAACAATTTTTTTTGTATTTTATCTTTACTTGCGTTTCTGTTTCACTCTCCTCACATTTTACAACATTCTGGTCAATGCTTCTTGCACAGTGTAAAAGAAAACAGCATTGCCAATGGAGCTCAAATAAATGCCATTTCTTGACCTCATGATCTCATAGTAGGTGGAGAACATGCCAGCAGTCTACATAAACTGATGCATAATTCTGTTTATACCAAACCTTCCGACCTCTGGCTGACAACAAATTACACCGTCATGGACCCACACTGCTCTTGGTGTTATGCATGAGAAAAATACATTGGCAGTAGGAAAAATATGCTTCATTTTGGTCAGCAACCTCTTCAGGAGACGGATTAATCATCCACACGACATGTAATCCAAATGTACACTTCCATAGTGCACCATGACACAGTCCACGTTCATGACGGACGCAACATATCTGAAAAGGCGAACCATCCCGCCAAAAATTGCTGTCCCCCTAACAGGCCCAGAAAGTGTCCACTCCTTCCAACTCAAAATTACCAGCAACGCCTCTTTGCAGCAACACCTGTGCAGATGGCGCACAAAGTTTATCACTGACGATAAGCACTGTATGTCTCTCCATGTCAACCAACCTCACAACGCAGTATTGTGATGAAATGGTACCCATCCTTCCTATGAACCCGCCCTAAACTCCTAAATGCCTATTTCCCACAATTCCATTTCCATTTCCACCCTGCTCATAATGGGAGGATGTGCACGTGTGCTTTCCCATCTACAGTCAGAGCCACTGCCCAGTAAATATCTTACAATACTTCTTCCCTTTCCACAGTCACTTTTTGTAGCACTCCTCCAATCGGATGCTGTCACATTTCAAAACATGCATGCACCAATCGCATACAAAACCTCTGCATTGCACAATGTCATTTCTATACACCACTCCTTATTTAACATTAAACACTCTCAGTACACGTTCCGTTTGATTGCAAAGTCCCTCCACCAAAAACCTTTGCTAAAGAATGCACTATTGCAGCATCCACAAACATCCTAACACGCACCAAGCACACCTTTGGCTATGCACACAACATTGCTACCCTTTTCACACCCACCACAACACTATACATCCAAGCAAGCGACCATGTGGGCACCTAACATTATGCACGTGTCACACTTAGCAGAAGCCACAAACATAGCGCAGCCTGCACCACCCTTACGCAATACCATTCACACACTATTGTGTCATTGCCAACCTATGCACAGCACCTTCACAACATTGGGCCTACTTCAATAAATCTGCACACAGCTGAGTAACCAACCACATATAAACTGCCCTCCAACCATACCCACTTCCATAGTCACATTATGTACACACTGCACCCTGTGGCCACACTACACAACTTCTCACTGTACTATCTCCTGCCGCACACCAAATACTGTAGCATGTTCCAACTATCACCACAACCATACAATGCACAATACACGCTTTGCAACACACTTGTGCTCCACACACATTCTTCAAAGATCACCACCCTGTCCCTCATACACTGCCAAACCTGCACTGCTCCAGTGGGTCTGCTCCTTACACACATTCCCCACACCGTAATTCAACAATTCATGTCAGCATATCACCAACTACCACTATGCACATATGCACCACTGGCACCAGCACTCCTAACCAACTTCGACAAAGCAATGGACATGCACATCATTACATACAACTGTTACCATAATGTATAAACATTACACTGTCGCCAGCATCCCTACGCACAGTCATTCACATACTATCGTCTTACCCACTTCCACTCAGAAAGGATTGTTTCATTGCCAATGTAACCAAAACATGTTTACAACATTGCCCATACTGCAAGCATTGTGCACACAACACACTATGCAAGCACATATAAGATGCCCTTCAGCCATACCCTGTTACATGCTGACAGTATACAAGCATTGGACCCAGTGCCAACACAGTGTGACTTTGCACTGCAGCATCTCCAACCAAAGGGCACCGCCATGGAGCTAGCCAGTAACAAATTGCAACAGTTACCATAATGTACAAACAAGAAACTCTCTCCTGCATCCCTGTCCACTTTCAATCACATGCTATGGGCGTACCCACTACCATTCACATTCACAATGTATTGTGCCACTGCCAACCTACCCACAATCTGTTTCCAACAGTGGCCTATAATGGCTTAAATGTGCTCAAAACCCATTTCTTACATGTCGCCACCCTCTAACTGGTGCACATTGAAAAATGCATTACTACCGTGCGTGTCCTCAAGGCCTAGGCTTTTCAATGCATGGCCTATGGCCTTCGGCCATGCATCCAATAGTCTAGGCCTCAAACACAGTCACGGCAACGTCATGCCACCATGCATTTCTACATATCGGCAACTGCGACAATCCACATAGACAACACTGCCAGCAACACTCCTACCCATCCTGTATACCTCCATGGCGCTACGCAGCAACACATGGCAACAGTTAACATGATGGCCATGTCGGCAGCTACCATTTTACACAAACGTGCCCCACGTAGGTAGCAACACTTCACCCCAACTCCCCTACACCATAAAACACCCAATCACAAACACAGGTCATACTTACCATAATGCACATACCACATCCTCCACCACTTCTACCCACAGCCATTCACAAAGTATTGTGTCACTAACTGCAACATTTTCACAACATTCGGCCTACTTCAACAATTCTGCACAGAGCATAGGCCTTGAACTCACCTACAGCAATTTAATGCTACCATACATGTCACCATTTCACCAACTACGATCGTCCACATACATACCACTGCCACCAGCAGTCCGACCCATCCTGTGCACCACCATGTAGCTATGCAGCAACAAATTGCAACAGTTAACACAAAATAGAAATAAAACACTCTCTGCTGCACCCCTTTACAATTTCATTCACATACTATGGGCGTACCCACTCCCATTCACAAAGTACTGTGTCACTGCCAACCTACCCACATTCAGTTTGCAGCACTAACGCTACTGCAACCAATCTGCACATACTGCACTATGCAAACACCACCCTGTACTGGATGCAGAGTCAAACATGCCTTCCTGCGGTGTGTATGTTGCAGCCCAATGCTCCTCAGTGCATGCCCTACAGCCTACAGGCTACGGGCTTCGGCCATGCACCCAATAGTGTAATCCTTCCACAGACCCACTGTCCCTTCAATCACCCATCATGCCTCAATGTGTCCAACTATCGCATTCAGTCCACAGAAGACCGCCACCCACACTCCCACCCAACCTATGCCATGAGCAAATCACTCTTGCCTCCACTCACCACGAAAAGAGTTTGCCTCAAACAGGTCACGGCAGAAGCTATGGTACCGTTACAAACAGCTGACTCCAATCGCGACAGAAAATACTCACCTACATATGTCACATGAAACGCTTCTCACTCCCCCAGCAATTCCCTCCCTTATTGCTGCCAACACAATGCGTATGGTACATTTTCCAGACCCTTCCGCTGCCGCACTGTCCTCCGATACACTATGGCGGCTTTCCCAAAAAATGTTGACACACAGCACGCTTCCCTTCCCCCAACCACTGGCCACGTCCAAACTTCTCCGACACCACGCCGTTCCGCGATCCAATGACACTTCTGTCCGCAGAGCGAACAGGGATATGGGTCCGCAAAGCGGACCCAGATATCACACATTTTTTGGGACCTACATTTCAGTATTTTACAAAGAAATTATTTGTCGGATTTCCACCAAACACACAAAAGCATGCTTTCTGGCCCAAGACCCGCTCCTGCCGCAAATTTGGTGAATATCCGTCTAGTCGTTCGGGCTGTAGCCATGTGCAAAGTTTTTCCCCATTGAGTCTATGGAAAAAAAAATGTGGGACCCCTTCTATAACTTCCCCCCCGCACGAAACCTCACCCAACTTGGCGAAAAGATTCAGAGCAAAATTTGGTAAGGAGTCGTCCAGGGGGAACGGAGTTATAAGCTGCCATAAAAGTGCTCTTCCTATAAGTTTAGCAACTTAACCATAACCACACAGCCGCTACCACGGGCCGTGTAATATATACAGGGAGTAACTTACTTAGTGCTCATTGTAAAGAGAAAATAAGATTTTGTGAAATGGTGTAAATGTCTTGGGTTATAATTTGGGTGATGTTGTTGTTTTTGTAAATTCCATGTAAACATTCCAGGGGCTATATTGTGTAAAAAGTACTGAACCTTTCGTTTCATTCTATTGCTAGGTAATTAACTTCCTTCACTTCCAACCTGGGGGCAAGAGAGGCCTCTGCGGAGGACCCCAGGGACCCTGGGAAGAAGGAAGAAAAGGGGGTTTCGTCCTACACTCCCTAAACCAGAGACAGAGGTGGAAAGCTGGACTGGCTCCAACCAAGAGAAAAAAAATTAAAAAGGAAATAAAAGAGGGACTTTGTAAGAAAACCCCACTCTGCCCTGCTCTCCACTACAAGAGACTCATGGTAAAACTGGGGGGGGGGGGAGTGGGGTTTAATCAAAGGCCTGAAGAAACATAACTTAAAGGCCCACTGGAAAAATGACCTGCCAGCCTGAAAAAAAAGACAACCTTCACATTGAAAATGAAAAATTAGCCTATTTAGTACGACTGTGTGGATTTGTCATGATCTCTGCTTCCAAAAGGTCAGGGTTTTCCCAACTCCCTTGGAAGCAGATCCATAACCCAGGTTCCGAGTGCCAACCAGTCCCAATTGGGACCTTTTGGACCCAGTCCTGGCGCCAGTGGCACCAGGCTCATAAATATGCCCAGTCCCAGCGCTGGAAGCGCCGGGCTCATAATGCTTGGGTGGACTTACCTGCAGCAGACCATGCTGCTTACTTGCCTGCCAGTTGAGTCTCTGATCCTCTTCTGTTTGGAACTACTTTTCCTGTTGGGTGGGGCAGGAGCCACTCCCTAGATTCAGAACACTGGAACTCTTCTGGAAAGCAGGAACTCTTTTCTTACCTAGGCGTGGCTGTGGAAGGAGACACCTAAGCACTACAGGAGGCTATTTAAACCACACCCGATGGATGAATCTTGCTTTGCATTATTCTGCATCCTCTGCAGCAGAACGCTCATCGTGTCTTCTGCATCTGATCCTGGGCCTAAGGAAAAAGGCTTACCATCCTGAATCCAGTCTTCAGCAACACCTATAAAGACAAGAAAGAACAGGTTAGCATTCCGGCATCTGAAAGACAAAGGCTTACCTACTCTTCGTGCGCTCCGGAGGTCTTCACACTGCATTCCGGCATCTGAAAGACAAAAGCTTACCAACTCTTCGCACACTCCGGAGGCCTTCGGCGCTGCATCCCGCATCTGAAAGACAAAACAAGGTGCGTTTAAAGACATTGGGGAACTTTAATACTCACGTGCCATTACTCCTTTCCACATCTAACCCAGTAGGTATTCCGGCACCCTGCAGCCGCTCCGAACTTGTACCTGCAAAATAAAAAGACAGTTAGAGCGCATCGTGAAGCAGGCAACAAGCGCTTACTTACGTGCTTCCAGGCGCTTCTATTCATCACACGGGCTCCATCTTCAACTCACTTCAGCCCGTCATCCGCCATCGCCGGAACCCTGCAAAACAAGAAACATCATTACTAAAGACTTTAAAGACATTAGAATTACTCGAAACTTACCGTTCAAGCAGTAAACGACGGACAGCAGTCCTCTGAAGTCAAGAGGCCTGCTCCCCGTATCCAGTGAAGAAACTGGTTACAGCACCCTGCCCCGAGGCAGATGGAGAGCACGGCGTTCAGTTACCTAAGGTGAGAGCGTTAACCTTTGGGGTTCTACAGGAGAAGAGAAAGGGAAGAAGAGAGAGACATTCAATAACCCAGTTCCTTAATCCCATATTTTCTATCTGCAGACATCTTACCCTTCAAGTCAGACATACAGTGCACAGAGGTCCAGCCCAAAGAGCCAGCCGTGTGTTACACATCACCTTTGAAGATACGGTATACGCCCAGTCAAGACCGGCGCCTCTACGGGAATCAGATGAGCGTTACAGAACGCAAAGCCTACCACAAAACTCCCGTCCAGGCGCTATGGAAACCTCGGATACCGACCAGCTAGCCCAGTTACTTGGGGAACTAAGGGCAGAAGTGCATGCAGCCCGTCAGGAAACGAACGCTCTAAGAAGGGAACTGATTATTTCCAAGGAGCGAACAGATGATCTCGCTAGACAATTGCTACAGTCACAAGCCGGACAGACCCCGTTACCTGCATCTGGGGGAAATCTTCCTTCTACATCCTCTATGAATCCAGTGCAGATCAACCTACCTGGGAATGTACCTCTGGCTCCGCCCGAACGATTTTCTGGTGACCCAAAGAGGTTTGCAGTATTTATCAATCAGTGCCGGTTGCATTTCTTATGCCGGCCAGCAGCCTTTCCAACTGATCAAGCTAAAGTAGCTTTCGTGTTTTCGTACCTTAGTGGCAATGCGGCAGACTGGTCGATCCCTCTAGTAAATCAAGATGATCCGGTCCTCCATGATTTTCAAGCTTTTCAGCTCAGTATGGAAAAACTGTTCGCAAGACATTCACAGGGGCAGGCCTTGGACAATGAGCTTCTTTCGTTGCGACAAGGTAATCAAGACCTTTTGGCTTGTATTGCGTCTTTCAACAGACTGATAGTGGAAACTCAATGGCCTGAGGACAAAAGGATTACGCTGTTTTATAGAGGTCTACGTGGAGAGCTCAAATATGTGTTAACCCAAGTAGTGAATCCCCCACAAGATTGTTCGGACTATATAGACTTAGTCGTTCAAATAGATCACAGACTGCAGAACAGGAAGGCCGATCGTTCCAAATTTGATGCTCGAGTATTTTCCAAACCGCCAACTCCTTCCAAAGGAGTAGACTCCGGGGAACCCATGCAAATAGGGGGTCTGAAAGGTCCTCTAACACAAAAGGAGCGGCAAAGGAGAAAACAGTTGCAATTATGCCTCTATTGCGGAAACTCAGGGCACTTTCTTCGAGACTGTCCGGTGAAACCTGCCAGGAAGGCAGTAGGAGCTGCAGTTACCAAAGTTACAAACTCTGAGCAGGGAAACGACCTCGCCCGACAAGAATAGAGGTCCTCTTGCCGAGCGTGAAAACCAGTTCCGTGACCTCGCATTTCGTGATACCTATGGTCCTCATTAGCCCTGATAATCCGGATCGATTACATGCAATTGAAGCTTACGTTGACAGCGGTGCCATCGGCAATTATGTGGATCATGAAATGGTTTTGAGGATGAATCTAACTCTTTGTCCCAAGGCTGTAAAGGACGTCATTACTACGGTGGATGGTACGGAGATAGCCTCCGGGCCAGTAACGCATACCACTCAAGAGGTGACGCTAGTAAGTCAAGATGGACACCATGAGAAGATCGTGTTCGATGTGATCAAGGCCCCTCAGTTTCAGATAATTCTAGGAATACCTTGGTTAGAGAAACACAATCCTCTGATCGATTGGCGAGCAAGAACGGTCCAGTTTCCAGAATGTGTCTCTACTTGTCACCCTCCACCTGGTGTTGCACTGGCAGCAATTTCTTCAGAGACTCCCCAGTTACCTCCCGAATACCTAGAATACCAAGATGTTTTCCGGAAGGATCAGGCTAACTCTCTACCTCCTCATAGGTCTTATGACTGCCAGATAGACCTGATACCTGGATCTACTCCTCCTTGTAGTAGAATTTATGCCCTCACCGAGCCTGAGAACCTTCACCTTCGACAATACCTGGATCAATACCTGGCAAATGGGTTTATTCGTCCTTCCAAGTCCCCTGCTTCTTCAGCTTTGTTCTTCGTTCCAAAAAAGGAAGGAGACCTCAGAACTTGTATAGATTATCGCTCCCTGAACCAGATCACCGTTAAGAATAGATATCCGTTACCTTTGATCCCTGAACTCCTGGACCAAGTCAGAAAAGCATGCATATATACAAAGCTGGATCTTAGAGGAGCTTACCACTTGGTACGAGTAAAAGAGGGCGATGAATGGAAGACGGCCTTCCGCACCAAGTATGGGCTATTTGAATATCAGGTCATGCCCTTCGGACTTTGCAATGCCCCGGCCGCCTTTCAATATTTTATGAACGATGTCCTCAGAGAGCTCATAGATGTGTGTGTTGTCGTTTACATTGACGACATCCTCGTTTATTCTTCATCGGAATCTGAACATCGGAAACACGTGAAAATGGTCCTCGAAAGATTGCGTCAACACAAACTTTTCGCTAAGTTGGAAAAATATGTTTTCAACGGGACTGAAGTTGAATTCTTGGGATTCATATTATCACCTGGCGGAGTGCGTATGGATTCAAAGAAGGTCGATGCAGTTCTCAAATGGCCATCACCATCCTCCGTAAAAGGTGTGCAAAGCATGTTAGGCTTCGCTAACTTTTACCGCAGGTTTATCCCCGAATTCTCTCGAATAGTCCAGCCCATCACTGCCTTGTTAAAGAAAAACAAACGTTTTGAATGGTCTACCGAGGCGGAACAAGCTTTCCAGGATTTGAAGTCTAAATTTATCCCTGCACCAATCTTAAAACACCCTCGCCCCGAACTCCCCTACATCGTGGAAACTGATGCTTCAAGCCTTGCCATGGGGGTAGTTCTATCACAAAAGGACCCGGTAACCAACCAGTTGCATCCCGTGGCATTTTGGTCCCGCAAATTCTCGCCTCCTGAAATCAATTACACGATTACTGACAAGGAACTTCTGGCTATCAAGTCTGCCTTTAAGGCTTGGCGGCATTATCTGCTGGGGGCCCGACACACCGTTACTGTGATTACGGATCACCGAAACCTGCAATATTTGAAAACCGCAAAAGCCCAATCCTCTAGACAACTCCGTTGGGCATTATTCTTTGCCGAGTTTCACTTCATAATTACCTATCGACCTGGTACAAGGAACGGTAAAGCTGATGCCCTTTCTCGGATGGGAGTGGAAGAACACTTGATCAACCCTAAACCTGTACCAATCATTCCCGAACAAAGAATTCTGGGTGTAATCGCCACAGAATCCATAGAGGAAGTTAAGGATAAAGCCAGGCAACTTGTAACTCCAGCAGACATACAGAATTGGCATCTGCAGGGAAAGGACTTTGCAGTAAAGGACAACTTATTGTATTTCCAAGAACGATTATACCTACCCAGCACAGATTTACAGAACAAAGTAATCTCTTGTTATCACGATTCTTTAATGGAAGGACATCCCGGTATGGCCAAGACCTCAGAAAAGATCAAGCACTACTTCTGGTGGCCGTCTTGGAAAAAAGATATCAGAGACTTTATAATGTCCTGTGGAGTATGCGCCCAAAACAAGAGTCAAAAGGAAAGACCAGCAGGCCTCTTACGCCCTATTGACATCCCACCTCGCCCTTGGCATACGCTTTCTATGGACTTCATCACCGATCTACCTCCATGCTCCGGATACAATACGATTCTAGTAATCGTGGACTTATTCTCCAAGATGGCGCATTTCATTCCGCTCAAAGGCTTGCCAACAGCAGCAACTCTGGCCCGAGAATTTCTCGAAAACATCGTCCGACTGCACGGTTTTCCTTCGGTTCTAATTTCGGATCGAGGTAGTCAATTTATTTCTCATTTTTGGCGAAGTTGCTGTCGGTCGGCTCAAATTGATGTGAGACTATCGACCAGTCACCACCCTCAGACCGACGGACAAACCGAGAGGACCAATCAAACTCTGGAACAGTATTTACGCTGCATGCTGCAACAAACTGAAAAAACTTGGAAAGACATCCTTTGGATAGCCGAATATGCCTACAATGACTCTGTCCATTCGGGAACTGGGAAAACCCCGTTTTTTCTTTTGTACGGCAGTCACCCTCGAACCTCGGAGTTGGATCCCCTCCAAGATCTTGAAACACCAGCAGTAGACTACCTGCATTCTACAATCACCCAAGCCTTTAAGGAAGCTGTTTCTCACCTTCAAAGGGCTAAAGAACAATACAAGAAAGGAGCAGATCAACATCGGAAGGAAGCCCCTCAATATCAAGTAGGGGAGCAAGTCTGGTTATCCACCAAATATCTACCTCTAAAAGGGCCACGCACATTCAACCCAAGATACCTTGGTCCCTATTCCATCACTACCATAGTAAACCCGGTAGCGGTCAAGTTGGACTTGCCCCCGCACATGAAGATACATCCGGTCTTCCACGTCTCTCTATTAAAACCCGTGCAACCTCAAACCCGACTAACTAAATCTCCAAAACCTATCCTAGTTGATGGAGAACTCGAGTTTGAAGTCAAAAGCATTCTGGACTCCAAGATCTCCAAATCTAAACTATTTTACCTAATTGACTGGAAAGGCTACGGCCCCCAAGAGAGATCCTGGGAACCTGCTGAATATGTCCACGCTCCTCGCCTAATAAAAAGATTTCACCGAACATTTCCTGACAAGCCAAAACCCCCGGAGAAGCCCGGTTTGGGAGGGGCCTTGAGGGGGGGTACTGTCATGATCTCTGCTTCCAAAAGGTCAGGGTTTTCCCAACTCCCTTGGAAGCAGATCCATAACCCAGGTTCCGAGTGCCAACCAGTCCCAATTGGGACCTTTTGGACCCAGTCCTGGCGCCAGTGGCACCAGGCTCATAAATATGCCCAGTCCCAGCGCTGGAAGCGTTGGGCTCACAATGCTTGGGTGGACTTACCTGCAGCAGACCATGCTGCTTACTTGCCTGCCAGTTGAGTCTCTGATCCTCTTCTGTTTGGAACTACTTTTCCTGTTGGGTGGGGCAGGAGCCACTCCCTAGATTCAGAACACTGGAACTCTTCTGGAAAGCAGGAACTCTTTTCTTACCTAGGCGTGGCTGTGGAAGGAGACACCTAAGCACTACAGGAGGCTATTTAAACCACACCCGATGGATGAATCTTGCTTTGCGTTATTCTGCATCCTCTGCAGCAGAACGCTCATCGTGTCTTCTGCATCTGATCCTGGGCCTAAGGAAAAAGACTTACCATCCTGAATCCAGTCTTCAGCAACACCTATAAAGACAAGAAAGAACAGGTTAGCATTCCGGCATCTGAAAGACAAAGGCTTACCTACTCTTCGTGCGCTCCGGAGGTCTTCACACTGCATTCCGGCATCTGAAAGACAAAAGCTTACCAACTCTTCGCACGCTCCGGAGGCCTTCGGCGCTGCATCCCGCATCTGAAAGATAAAACAAGGTGCGTTTAAAGACATTGGGGAACTTTAATACTCACGTGCCATTACTCCTTTCCACATCTAACCCAGTGGGTATTCCGGCACCCTGCAGCCGCTCCGAACTTGTACCTGCAAAATAAAAAGACAGTTAGAGCGCATCGTGAAGCAGGCAACAAGCGCTTACTTACGTGCTTCCAGGCGCTTCTATTCATCACACGGGCTCCATCTTCAACTCACTTCAGCCCGTCATCCGCCATCGCCGGAACCCTGCAAAACAAGAAACATCATTACTAAAGACTTTAAAGACATTAGAATTACTCGAAACTTACCGTTCGTGCAGTAAACGACGGACAGCAGTCCTCTGAAGTCAACAGGCCTGCTCCCCGTATCCAGTGAAGAAACTGGTTACAGCACCCTGCCCCGAGGCAGATGGAGAGCACGGCGTTCACTTACCTAAGGTGAGAGCGTTAACCTTTGGGGTTCTACAGGAGAAGAGAAAGGGAAGAAGAGAGAGACATTCAATAACCCAGTTCCTTAATCCATATTTTCTATCTGCAGACATCTTACCCTTCAAGTCAGACATACAGTGCACAGAGGTCCAGCCCAAAGAGCCAGCCGTGTGTTACACATCACCTTTGAAGATACGGTATACGCCCAGTCAAGACCGGCGCCTCTACGGGAATCAGGTGAGCGTTACAGGATTTCTGTGCAAAGTGACACAAGGAAGAGCTATGTGAATGGCCAAGCACAAGCATTGGAAATTGGAAGGCCTATCTTTCATTACAAAAGGGAAGGTCAAACTGAAAAGCAGCATTGTTCAGGGAAACTGCCACCAATCAAAAGGCAGTGCACTATGACAACTCAGACCGAATTTCCAGCACGGAAACAAACAGCTGATAATTAAAAATGTATTTTATGAATGACTGAAATAAACAGGCCTGTACTGTCAGCTGCCACATTTAAAAACCAATGCTATGGCCAAAGAAAGAGGAAATTCACCGTTGCTATAAAATACACAATAGTTGAAGGAATAAAGGCTAATGTGTGAAAATGCAACATATGGGTTTTCTGGGCAGAATTCACAAATCGCTTCCCCGAATGCAAGCCTGTTGGCATCTGGATCTGGAAAGGGAATACCTTTGAAGCTCCTGCATCACAGTTATTTACCACTGTAATAGAGTGTCTAGCAGCCCTGTGTGGGGGAAATACAAGAAAATAGACGATTTTAAGATCAAAATTGTGGTCAACTTCAGATAATAGGACCAAAAGGCAGATCTGAGTATGGCCTAATGGCATTACAGGGCATAGGTGAACAGTCGGTTGCTTGGTAAGGATCTCCTCAACCAATCAACTTTTAAGAAAAAAGAGACGATTTGCTTTTACTCCAGCTTTAGAAAAATGTTCAGCCCAGGAGGCTCTGGTCACATACTTGCATAGAAATGAGAGCTGTTATGTGAAACTAAATATTATATTTGTTAATGATGTGGCCCTAGACTTACATTGGACATGTGATTTTATTTAGCAATTGTTTTTATGGTTATAGTTACATACTTGTGGAAGATTTCATTTTAAAAACCATTTCAGAGCGATTTTGTCGAAATAAAGGTTACCCAAATGAGACTTATGAAATTGCAATAGCTAATAAGCTAAAATGTGTTTCTGGGTGCCCTGAAAATCTCCCGAATATAAGAATTAGCGAGCTGGTGCAGGGTAAAATTAGGTATTTGGAGACTAAGTTCATAACTATTATACTTTTTGCGTAAATGGAAAACAATTTCAATTTTGCCAAAATAAAAGTAGGCTTCACTGATACATCAGACAGAGAGGAATATTAATATATATATGTATATATATATATCATGGCATTTATTGATACATTACAAACTTTTGCCATGTAGCTACTTTCTGGAGAAAAGGGACATGGAAAGAAAATGTGAATTTCAAATGGTAGGTGCTATATTTCGGATCTAGAATCCTCAACCAATCCTTAGACAGGGGTTGGGCTTGGGGGTGGGAGAGAAATGTGAATGCCCAATCATGTGTGTGAGATCATAATTTAGCACCTTCTGATGTTGAGAGGGGCTTAGAGGGTAAAAAGGTCTTCCAACATTGAAAGGCTCCCTCTGCCTTCTCTCACCTCTTGATTCCATCTCCTCTTCCTCACCTCTCTAGGTTGTCTCTCTTTTCACTCCCAGCTCAAATTCAAGTTCCTCTGTCTTGTTTTCAAATCCCTCTATGGTCTTGCCCCCTACCTCTCCTCCCTTCTTACTTTCTATACCGCTTCTCGTTCTCTCCGCTCTGCTAATCTTTTCCTACTCTCTCCTCCTCCACCTCCCTGTGCCTCTCCCACTTTCGCTCTTTCCAACTCCTTGCTCCCTTCCACTGTAACCGCCTCCCCCTTCACATCTGCTCTTCCCCCTCCTACCCTTCCTTTCGCTCTTCTCTAAAATCTTATCTTTTTCACTCACCTCCCTTGCACCCTTTGTTTCCTCTCGTTCATCTCCCTCCCCCTCATTCCTCACCTCCTACCCTCTTCCTTACCCTCTCATCCTCTCTACCTCCTTCCTCCCCACCCCCTGCTCTCATCTAGTCTTACTCTTTCCTCTCTTCTTCCTCACACATTCTTGCATTCCCTCTTACTCCCGCTCTTACCTCCACTAACACCTACCATACCCTCACACACCTCTGCCCCTCCCTAGGCCCTCCTCACCTCTGCAATATTGTACATTGTTCTTTATACTGTTTTTGAGTTGTGATTCAAGTGCCATCTTATGCTTGTTGTATTTTGCTTGTTCTCAAGTAATGCACTTTGGATGAAAGGGCTATATACATTCAATAAAATACAAATACAAATCAAATGATATGACATGAGTCATTTATAATGCGCCGGTACACAAGTGTTTCTAGACGCGACAAGAAAAGGGAGGGAAGATAGAGGGAGGACTAGACAAATGATCATACTAAGCCTTGTGTCATTTAGATTGTGCAAGTGTGAGAACGAGAAGTGCAAGGGGAAAGGGAGGGGACAAGTGCAAGGGAGAAGGGAGGGAAAAACAGGGCAGCAATGCTCGGAGTAAGTGCAGCCAGGGCAGCGTGGCTCTGGGTATTGCAAGGCGAACAAGGGACTGTAGGGTTACAGTTACAGCCCCTAAGTGCTTGGTAGGCCCAGAGGCAGTGCAAGGGTGACTGATCAAGAACGAGTCTGGACTCAATCAGACTCTGAGGGTAGCCAAGCAACCAGTCGGTACAGTGGACAGGTAGGTCAGGTAGGCCAGCAGGGGAGGGAGAGAGATAAAGCAGAGGAGAAGAGGAACATTTTGAGCTGTTTCCGGAACTTCAGGTGGTCCAGCTCAAGTTTGAGAGGGGCAGGGAGGCTATTCCAGAGGGAGGCACCTGCAGAGGAGAGAGATCTAGCCCCACTCACTGACTGGAGAAGTGTCTAATCCTAAGAGAGTTGTACGTAGCTGAGCGAAGGGCTTGAGAAGGAAGATATGTTGGAAGAGAGCACTGGATGTAGTGCGGGCACCAGGGCCAGAAAGCCTTGTGGACAATGCAAAGGGTGTTGAACTTGATCCTTGCAGCAACTGAGAGCCGGTGGAGAGATTTCATGGCTGGAGAGATAAGATCCCTGGGCTTGAGGCCAAGGATAAGTCTTGCAGTCCTGTTCTGGATTAGTTTCAGAGGTTGGAGAGTAGAGGAAGGCAGATTGAGAAAGAGGCTGTTGCAGTAGTCCAGCCTAGAGAGAACCAGGGCTCTGGAGACCGTGAGCTTCTGGGGGAAAGTGAGAAAGGGAAGAGTTCCTTTGAGGAGGAGTAGTTGGTAGTGGGACTTCTTGTTGACGTCCGAGATCTGAGGAGAGAAAAAGAGAGAGGATTCAAAGATGACACCAAGGTTGTTTGCCTCACAGGAAGGGCCCAAGGCGGGAAGCCAGAGGGGGGGAAATCAGAGGCAGGAGTCCAAATGAGAAGCATCGCCATCTTACTGACATTAAGGCAGAGATCGTTGGAGGCACAACAATCCTGAATCGCGGATAGACAGTCAGGAATGAGCGAGAGAGTAGAGGAGTCTGAGAGGAGCCTGAAGAAAAGTGGAGTGTCAGCTGCATAACACTGAAAGTTAGAGGAGAAGGTAGAGTTCAGGTGGGCCAAAGGGGCCAAGTAGAGGTTGAAAAACCATGGTGAGAGGATGGAGCGGTGAGAAAGGGACCAGGTTGTTCCTGTGAGGAGCTGTCCAAGAGGAAGGAGGTCAGCCACTCAAGGGCCTGATCCGTGATGCCCAGGTTCTCATGGAGTCGATTGATCAGGATTGATCAGGATGGCGTGGTTGACCGTTTCGAAAGCAGAGGAAAGGTCAAGGAGGATGAGGACAGAAGGAATGCTGGAATCAAGGTTAGAGAGCAGATCTTTACAGGTGTTCAGGAGAGCAGTTTCCGTGCCTCTGGCAGCTCTAAAGCCAGACTGAAGGTCAAGGAGACAAAAACAGAAACTGTGTCGAGAGTAAGCTGGGAGATGGCCAGCTTTTCCAACAGTTTGCCCAGGAAAGGGGTGATGGAGATACGGCGATAGTTTGCCAGGCAGGCAGGATCTGCAGATGGCTTCTTGAGCAGTGGGTGCATAAGAGAGTGGTTAAGGGGAGAGGGGAATGTTACAGTGGCAAAAGAGTGATTACAGAAATCGCCCAAGGCTAGAGCGAGGGTGTCAATATGGTCCTTGATGGTTTTGGAGGAGCAGGGGAGCACCTGTTTGGATGACACTTTCATAGATCGGACTTGTCTAGAAACCTTGTCAGGTGTTGTCAGGGAGAAAGAGGAGAAAGGACGAAGAGCGGTAGATATGGCCAAAGGTGGGTCGAGAGAGGAAGAGGGCGAGGAAAAGAGATGAAGGACAGGAGTTTTAGAAGAGAAGTGAGATGACAGAGCCATACAGTGGGCCTGGGAGGGAACAGGAGAGGTAAAGACCGCAACAGGATTGACCAGTTCCTTGCAGATTTTAAAGAGTTTGACCGTGTTGTTAGAGGCCACAGGCTTGAATGTGTGTTCTCTTCTTGATGAGTGTTAATGCTTCCACTGAGATTTTGGCACAACCAGTCTAGGTATGTCTAAATGTGGCCTGGCATGCTTTACTGTAACAATATTACGTGTCTACACTGGTCTACAGTTTGACATGTTTTCATTGTGGCATGGCATTTTTAATCGAAAAGCATTAATGTTCATGTGCACTTTTGGTGACTTGCATGTATTGGACTGGTGTTACCCTACAAAACAATAGCAAACACTGTGGCTTTTTAGCCAATTTTTCTCAGAAAGCGTGCTGTATATAGCATTAAAACACATATTTATATCCTTCTCCTAGTGCAGTGTGTGGTGTATCCCTGCAGAAGTACGTTTGTGCGTATTTCTCAAGCGTGATAATCTATGCCGGCCCAGAGTTTGGAGCGACCAGTGATTTGTTGCCAAGTTAGGGGGGCCCCCCTCAGCATGGCTCGAGGGGCTCCCCCAGATTTTGTGTTACGCCAGCGGGACTGTGGGGAGATTTTCAGAGGTTTGCACCTGGGATTACTTTCAATGGAAGGCTTGAATTGCTGGGGAAAGAGATTGAGGTTGTGCTTGTGATCGTTCCACTGCTAATGTCAGTGTGAATGTTGGATTTGCACCTGGACTAAGAGCAGCTTTTGGAGCTACTGCTGTCAATGCATGGAAAATTCAGCAACTTCACTTCCCCCACTAGCTGGGAGTATCAAGATACAGCAATCCCTTCACCCCCAATGTGGCGGTCGGTTGGCATTAAGAGAGTCAAGCCTTTACCATCGCCCTGAGACCGAGTCTGTCCTTTCTCCAGGAAGGTGTTCTCGCAAACCCTTCTGTTGCCGGGAGGTCTGCATTCTCCTTGTTTCAGTGTGGTTCTCTAACAATAGTGAACATCAGCCTTTACGCTTCAGGTTATGGCTGACCACTATTTTAGATTTTCGGCTTCTTTAGTGCTCTTTCGTAAAGTCTCCTTTTCTTCATTTTACCACAGACTGTGTTAATTCTTTATCCTTCTGCCCAGTGTATTCTTGATATTTGTCTGTGCTTCTTAGAGGCCTCCTGCCTGGAGCCCTGCTGTGGTACCTTTTCTTCTGCCATTTTCCATTTGGCTCCAGCTCCCCTTACGATTTGTTTACCTTCCTTCTTATAATCATAAGGTCATTAACATTTATCTCTTTTCGGCTGTTCACTGCCAGTTTTCCAAATGCTCCTGAAGACTTATGGAGATTGCTTCAGCCAGTGGAATTTTCCATCACTGTGCTATTTTTATAATAGTCTCAGTGCTAAGGCACATTACCTTCAAAGGCCTGGGTTCTAATCCCTTGAAAGGAGGAAGCAAAAGGCCTAATTGTTAATCAAAACCATTTCACATTCACAATTTCTGAGACAATAACATTTAGACAATTTAGCACACACAAGAGGAATGGGCTGAGACTCAGTTTCACTTTATTATTGATATTGATCAATGATAATGGCACTGTCCTGAATAGGACTGGGCAAACTTCCCCAAAGGTGACCAGTAAATATCAGCGGGTCACAGTGCCAAACGTTCTATGACTTGCAAACGTTAACAGGCAAGTTTTGTAGTTGCAAGCAGCAACAAACTACAAAAGCACCACTATATTGCTATCTAGACCCTGCACCCCACTGTTTCCCATGTGGCCTCCACAAGAACCGAAAACTAAACTGCATTAGGGCAGTGGGGTACAATGTAGGGCCGGGTGGGGGGAGGCAGTAGCTTGCCCTTCTCTTCTAGGACACTCACTGTTATCTCTTGGTCACCTACCTATTCAACCAGCATTAGTCCTCATTAAAAAAATGGGCCAAATTACAAGTTGAGCGGTAAAACACTCAATAATTGACAGTCCAGTACTTCCTGTTACCGCATGCAGTAAAATCAGTCACTAAGCAGTATTACGCATTTCCAGCAAGCATGTGGTAATGGAAACTAACAGATGTGAAAAAAAAATACTGACACCACCTCCGACATTATCAGAAGTTCCGGACCACATGCAGTAATAACGATACTGGAAGTTGATGTAACGGACAACAGGCCAATAGCACACCACTAGGCAGCCATCCCTGGATCAGAAGGTACTGCAGAGCTCACACAGAGCATGCTGTCTAGGAAAAACGACAAGCTAACAGCAATGATGGCCCCCCAATGGAAGGAAGGAAGCTGATGGACTCTTGATGAAACTGACGTTCACTCACTGACCAGGGTCTCACTGTACTAACAAAGGTGGGCGACACAGAGGCACCCAGGCGCGTGGGCCTCCTGATGGGCAACATGTCTACCTGGTGTGCCCAGCTATTGGAAAGGATAAAGTTGGAGCTGTGTCTGTGCATCCATGTATTACCAAAGACATCAAAAAGAGTTGGGAAGACCTGAGGAGGCGGGTAAGCCCCATGACATCCACACACAGGTAGTAGTGTATAGCCACTGGAGGGGGCTCTCTGCCAGATCCGTGCATGGACTCCTGGAAGGGAAGACTGCTGCCGTGGTGGACATCCCAGCCATGGGCGTAGGACATGGGGGCCATGGAGGGGACAAATACGCCTCACAATTATAAGTGGGGAGATATAATAGCTTTTATCCCCCTCACCCCCAGATTATTTGTGTATGTGCTGTAAAATATGACTGCAGGCTGCAGATGTCATGCAAGTTTGCAAAAGTTAAAGTAGAATCTTCTTTTACTTTTGCAAGTTTACAGTAGACTGACTATCTGCAACTTCTGCTTCTGCCCCACGCACTGGCATAACAATCTCCCCCCGCAGCCCCCACGGTGCAGGGGGGGGGACACACCAGCGCATATCCTGGGAGGAGGCCCCCACTTTGAGAAAAGAAAATGAAAAATGTTTTTTTTGCAAAAAAAATACATTGTTTTTCTTTTTGATTTTACTTTGCATTCATAAAAAAAATATTTCTTTAACAGAAATAATTTCTTTATGAAGGCAGAGTGACTACAAAAAGAAACTTTCTTTTTGAAGTCCGTGGGATCCCCCCCCCAACCCCCATGCATTGGAACACCCTAGGCTGGAGGCCTCCATGTCATGGGGTGGGGAAGCCCTATGACTTTAAAAAGAAACAGTATCTTTTTGAAGTCACTCTGCATTCATAAAGAAATTATTTCCATTATGGTTCAGTTCAAAGTGACTTAAAAAAGAAACAATTTATTTTTGAAGTAATAGGGCTCCCCTCAACCCCATGACGGGTGCGTGTGTGAGGTAAGGTGAAAGGGTACACACTTAAATGTATATGTGGCTGCCTGTGTGAGTGTATGGTGAAAGGGTGCACACTTAAATGTATGGGTGGGTGCCTGGGTGTGTGTGCCTGTTGGTGAAATGGTGCATACTTAAATGTATGGGTGGCTGCCTGGGTGTGCCTGTATGGTGAAAGTGTGCACACTTAAATGTATGGATGGCTGCCTGGGTGTGCCTGTATGGTGAGAGTGCACACTTAAATGTATGGATGGCTGGTTGTGCATGTGTGTATATGGTGAATGGTGTGTGTGCTTGAGTTCACGGGTGCAACAAAACCTACATTTCGGGGGGGCAACCCTTCAAATGTTGGGGGAGGCGCTAAATTCACGGGCGGTTGAGGAAGGGCAAACTTATTTGTGTGGGGAATCTAATTTCTGTACGCATTTTAATGAGACTATTCTAGTGTAGCTTCAATGTTACAAGCAGTTAACTCTGTCCTTTAAGGTTGAAAGCTCCCACTTATGGACTGCGGCGAGAATTGAGTGGTCTCCTCTACCCTTCCAATCACTCCCCTGGCATGCACGTACTAAACCCACATCACGATTTAAATTGCCTAAAAAATGTGGCATTTGAATGCAGGTACTAACAGTGAAATGCTTTATGTTAGTAATTGCTGGGCTCTTGTTAACAGTTAGACCCAGGTGCAGTTTGACATCTTTTTCCTGTTCTGTCTGGCAACTGCTCTGAAGGTCAGCCAGGTCGAGTCAACATAGCCCAACATTTCGGGGAGGGGGGGGAGTGCTGAATCCCAGTCAACTCAATGTAGTTGCACCACTACTTGTGTTTAATGCCTTGATTACTTATTGTAATCTTCATTACTCCTAGCCCTATTCGTCCTCGTCCAAGTACTTGCGTATGAGGCACTCTGCCTCATACACAATTACTGGGATGAGGTAGAGGTACATGGAGGTAATGCTTGACTTACCTACCTCTAATCTTCATTACTCCTAGTCCCACTCTTCCTCAACCCAGTACTTACATGTGAGTCAAGGAGCCTCATACGTTAGCTCTGGGACAAGGAAGAGGGACGTGGAGGTAATTCTGGGCCAAGGAGCTGATTTTGGAGGCTGAGGTAGGGGTGGGAGGGAGAGGGGTTGTTTGTGGGGGGCAGATTGTCCGACAAATCATGATGGCTGTCCATGGCCAGGCTAAGCAGGCATGATATATGGTATTAGTGGCTAGAGAGGCATTTTGGTGCAGCCAGTCTAGTCATTCCTCAGTTTGGCATGACTTTATTTTACAGCTGGGCATTTCTGATAAAGCAGTCCTGCTAAGTGTAATTACCTGGCCAGACTGGCATTTGGATGCTGCCAGACTAGTCGTTTCTTACTGAGGCATTGTATATTTTTCTGGGCATCTGTGATAAAATGATATGATATAAGTCATTTATAATGCGCCTGTACACAAGTTATTCTAGGCGCGACCAGACACGGTAAGGAAGATAGAGGGAGGACAAGATAAACAATCTTACTAGGCCTTGTGTCATTCAGATCATCCAGGTGCAAGAACGAGAAGTGCAAGGGGAAAGAGGGGGGCAAGTGCAAGGGTGAGGGGAGGGAAAAACAGGGCAGCAAGGCTCTGAGTAAGTGCAGCCAAGGCAGTACGGCTCTGGGTAGTGCAAGGATGACAAGGGACTGTAGGGTCACAGTTACAGCCCCTAAGTGCGTGGCAGTCCCAGAGGCAGTGCAGGGGTGACTGATCAAGAAAGAGTCTGGACATAGTGAGACTCTGAGGGTAGCCCAGCAACCAGTCAGTACAGCAGACAGGTAGGTCAGGTAGGCCAGCAGGGGACAGGAGAGAGAGAAAGCAGAGGAGAAGAGGAACATTTTGAGCTGCTTCCGGATCTTCGGATGGTCCGGCTCAAGTTTGAGAGGGGCAGGGAGGCCTTTCCAGAGGGAGGCACCTGCATAGGAGAGAGATCTACCCCCCACTCTCTGCCTGGGGAAGCATCTAACCCTTAGAGAGTTGGAAGTACCTGAGAGAAGGGCTTGAGAAGGAAGGTATTTTGGAAGCAAGCATGGATGTAGTGCGGGACCTGGCCCAGAAAGCTTTGTGGACAATGCAAAGGGTCTTGAACTTGATCCTTGCAGCAACCGGGAGCGAGTGGAGAGATTTCAGGGCTGGAGAGATATGATCCCTGGGCTTGAGGCCAAGGATAATTCTTGCATTCCTGTTCTGGATTATTTGCAGAGGGCAGAGAGTAGAGGAAGACAGGTTGAGAAAGAGGCTGTTTCAGTAGTCCTGCTTAGAGAGAGCCAGGGCTCTGGAGACAGTGAGCTTCTGGAGGAAACTGAGAAAGGGAAGAGTCCCTTTGAGGAGGAGCAGCTGGTAGTGGGACTTATTGGCGATGTCTGAGATGTGAGGAGGGAAAGAGAGAGTGGAGTCAAAGATGACAACAATGTTTTTTGCCTCGCAGGAAGGCAAAGGAAGCGGGCCCAAGGCAGGGGCCAGAGTGCGAGAAGGAAAGCAGGGGTCCCAATGAGAAGGATCTCTATCTTACTGGCAATAAGGGAGAGATCGGGGGATGTGCACCAATCCTGAATTGTGGATAGACAGTCAAGAATGAGAGAGAGCGAGAGGAGAGGAGTCTGAGGGGAGCCTGAAAGAAAGCTGAGTTTCATCTGCATAAGCGGAGAAGGTAGAGATCAGGTGGGCTAAAGGGGCCAAGAAGAGGTTGAAAAACCAGGGTGAGATCGGAGCCCTGTGGAAAACCACAGGTATGGAGAGATGTGTCAGAGAGATAGGGAACAAGTTGCACCTTTGAGGGGTGGTCCAATAAGAAGGAGGTCAGCCACTCAAGGGCATGATCTGTGATGCCCAGGTTCTCATGGAGTCGATTGATCAGGATGGCGTGGTTGACTGTGTCGAAAGCAGAGGAAATATCAAGGAGGATGAGGACAGAAGGAATGCTGTAATCAAGTGGGAGAGCAGATCTTCACGGGTGTTCAGGAGAACAGTTTCCGTGCCTCTGGCAGCTCTGAAGCCAGACTGATGGTCATGGAGACAACCAACCGATTCAGTGTGGAGAGTAAGCTGGAAGAGGGACAGTTTTTTTCCAACAGTTTGCCCAGAAAAGGAGGCAAGGGGATTGGGTGATAGTTTGCCAGACAGGCAGGAAAGGCAGAGGGCTTCTTGAGGAGTGGGTGCACAAGGGAGTGCTTAACGGGAGAGGGGAACGTTCCAGTGGTGAAAAAGTGATTACAGAAATCGGCCAAGGCTGGAGTGAGGGTATCAATATGGTCCTTGATGGGTCTAGAGGAGCAGGGGATCACCTGTTTGGACAACACTTTCATAGATCGGACTTGTCTAGCAACCCCATCAGGTATTCTCAGAGAGAAAGAGGAGAAAGGAGGAATAAAAGTAGAGCTGGCCTTAGGCCAAGAGAGGAAGAGGGAGAGGAAGAGGAGATGGGGGACATGATTCCCTGGGTTTTAGCAGAGAAGTGAGAGAACAGAGCCAAACAGAGGCCCTGGGAGGGAACAGGAGAGGTAAAGCTCAATAAATAAATAAATCAATCAAAGACAGCAACATGGGGATTCTAGAACTATTAGCTTCAGGGATGGCTGCCTGAAGGCTGAGCTCCTGCACCTGGACTGAATCCCTACTCTACACTGTGATGGCTGAACCAACTTCACCTGATACAAAACAACCAGCAAAGAGGCAGAAGGGGACTGGTGAGAAATCTTCAGATGAGAGAGTTGATAAAATTCTGGACATGCTCACAAAGCTGACTTTGGATGTAAATGAGATCAAGGATAAGATGTCCAGTGCAGAGGAGAGATACTTTGAACTCACTTCAAATTTTAACAGAGTGGAGTCTCATTTGACTGATGTGGATAGCACAGTGGAAAGGATGGGAAACCAAATCAAAGATTTACAATCAAAAAATGAGAGATTGTTTCTGGATCCCAAGATGCACCTAGAATTGGAGAGGGCCCACAGGAGTTTAGGACCTAAGCCAGCTCAAGGCCAGCGATCCAGACATTTTGTGGTTAAGTTCCTGCGCTTTCAACCAAAGAAATGGTGTTGAGGAAAGCCCGTGAATTACGTGACCTGACTTGGAATGGCCACAGAGTGATGATATTTGGGGACCTCAGTCGGGATGTCTTGGATAAAAGGAGAGAATTCAATACAGCCAAAGACAAAGCAAGACTGAAGAACCTCAAATACTACATGGTTTACCCTGCCATCTTCAGGGTAATCAAAGATGGCAGGTTGTTCTCCTTCAATGACAGCAAGGGGGCTGAGGCTTTTTTGAGTGACCTAGAAGGGACTGAAAACAGGAATGATCCTGAGCAACCTATGGAGGCCATGGAGGCTACTGTGTCTGCTTCACAGAGAATAATGCCAGCCAAAAAGAAGAGATAGACAAACTGGATGCTTAGAAAAACGGTGGAGTATTTATGTGTTAATGTTTAAACATTGGTTCATTTGTTTTATTTTTTTATTTTTATCCAATTGTCACCTACTTGCCATTATTTGGATGTAACGATCGTTAAATCAGTTGAAATGGATGTTTTCGTTTGAGAATGCAGTCACGGGCCATTAGAGGAAAGGCCATAGTACATTTGATGCTCCCATGCGTCGTTCCACGTCACGGAGACGTGATTAAGGGATGCCGGCGATTGTTACGGAGGATACGCGTGTGAATGGAGGACGCTGTGCTAGGAGGGTAGGCTGGCGGTAGGTGTAACAGTTAGCACTAATGAGCTTTTAGTGCTCTGAATGTCCGCATGCTCTGACTGGGCGGGACCGAGTTTCTTCCCTCTTCTCCCTCCCCTATCCTGCCTCCGGAGACGCCCGTACGCGGCTCTCTAGCTGCAACCGTGTCTCCCGCCTGCACGCATCTACGGTTTGGGATTGCGTAACCGGCTTCCTTGATCCCTGCCTCCAATTGTTCTGTCCTGACAGCTTGCTCTGCCCACGATGGTCTACAGTCACTGCCCAGATGTTTGGCATTTTGAGCGGCTGTTGAAGCCTGCTTGGGATATCGCTCGAAAATCGCTGCGGTAAGCCCCACAGTTGCTTTTCTTCATTTTGTGGTTACTTTTGCCTAACAATAAGACGCTAGGACCAAATTCAGTGCAAGCTGTTAAGTGGACTGTGGTGGCTGGGGCAGAGATTAACAACGCGCTCATGGAGACTTGCAGCATCTCCCCCTTTAACGCTGCATTAACATTCATTATAACATAAACAGTGACCTTATCTGACTTGATTGCTTTTATCTTGTATAATTACATATTGGGTCAGGTTTGAACATTGGAAACTTGGTGACTGCGGCCTTGAAGGATCATATTGGAGGGCATGGAATGAGATGTGTTAAAAGCATGAACAGGGGAAGTGCAAACTTTGCTGGCGTACACTATTGGCCTCAGTTACATGCGGGTGTTTTCTTCTGTGGCTGCGCACCTGACTGGATCAAAAATTGGACATAGATACCATCCTGCCTTGTGTGGTTCATGCACAGTATCACTTCTCTTAGTGTACATAGTGCTGAAAATTCCATAACCGGCTGATTGTTCATATGTTCACAGCACGCGAAATGCATATCTGAAATGGAGTGTTTAATACTGTCATGGCTTCGGGAGAACATGGTGGGTCATGGGAATCCCTTTATTCTGATGGCAGCTGGGTGGGTAATGGTATGGTAGATTAATTTGTTTCGGGTTCACTTCATGGTTGTGTGTTCATCGAACTGCATTTATGGTGGACACTGTAATATCGTATACCCTTCATGAGGTGGCCTATGTACCGACTGGGGGTGGAGGAGGGTAACCATGGTTGTGCATAGTTATTATGGAAGGTGGGGTGGGGGTTATGGGTGTCTTGTGACTTCAATGGTTTAGTTGACTCTCTGTGGACCATGCTATGCCTGGGCTGAGAATATTCTTCAGTTGTGGATTCTGAGATGACATTTGGTCTGACGTGGGTATTAAGCCTGACGGTATACAGTGTCTCTCACTGATTTGCACTAGTGGATGTCTGGCATCATAAGCGTGGTTATTCACCTACTGTCTATTATTTAATATGGGTAGTTGGGTTAATGGGATTGCAAGGACGAATCCTATATGTTCTATGCTATTGGGGTGGTTACTGGGCCACACACTTTGGAATTGATGTAGCAGGTTTGATTGGGTTAGTACTTTTAATGGGAGGTTGGTGGGTTACTTTGATCTCCATGCTATTCTGGGGCTCTTGTGGATAGTGTTAGGAGTTATAGGGGTGGAATATTTGTTATGATTGTCACTGTATATGCATTGGGTGTGGATTCTGGGGTGGTTGCAGTTCGAGACTTTGATGTTTTTTTGTAAATAACTGCACTCAACATCACCTTACAGTTTTGCAGGGTGTGTCATTTGTTTTGCTATTGTGTGTTCATGGGTTTGCTATGTCTGTGTTTGTTTTGTATTGTTTTGTGTTGTTCTGTAGTGTTTGCATACTTCAGTTTGCTTGCTCCCCTTTAGTTTTCTGGTTTGGATCTGTCCTAGATCAATATGATTGGTCAATATGGTTGGTTTTGGTTTGAGTTCACATGTCGTTGGGTGATTTGAGAATATGTACCTGGAATGTTAAGGGCCTGAATATTCCGAGGAAGAGAAAAGAAGTGCTGAACAAACTGAGGAGGGAAAAGACGGATATTGCCCTCATCCAGGAAACTCATTTGTTGAATGAGTCAGTGCATTTACTCTGAAATAGATGGTTTACCAAGACCTTTTTTAACTGCTATGGCTCTAAATCAAGGGGGGTGGGTGTACTGCTGCGCAAAGGCCTAATGTTTCAGGTGGAAAAAGTTGTGATGGATGATGAGGGGAGGATACTTCTTATTGATGTCACATATGAGGGTATGTTGGTCACAATTGGTTCTGTTTATGGTCCGTGTAGTAGTAGTGGCCCTTTTCTTAGGATACTGTCGACGCTATTAAGGGAGATGAGAGGGGAACATGTAATTTTAGGAGGTGATTTCAATAGTGTGATTGACGGAAAAATGGACCGTTCTGCGCAATGTAGATTTACTGCTGGGAACACGAGTAGATCCTTTAAAGAATGTGTGGATAATCAGGATTTAATTGACGCTTGGAGATTTTTTTAACCCTGAAGTGAGAGAGTTCTCCTTTTACTCACCGGTACATGACTCTCATTCAAGGTTTCATTATTTTCTTATTTCTGATCGGTTGGCTGAGGGTTTGCGAGAGGTAACTATAAAAGAGAGGAGTATTTCAGATCATTCACTGATTATGATGCAGTTGAGTATGGGACAGGAAAGGTCGGGGTTTACTAGGTGGCGACTTAAAACTCATATTTTACAAGAACAGGGGGTTGCTGATTCTCTGGACAATTTCACGAGGAATTACTTTGATATTAATGTTGGGTCTGCATCTGATGTCATGGTCTGGGAAAGCTTTAAGGCGACTGTGAGGGGGGAACTGATGAATATTACATCCCGGGTGTGGAAAAAAACCTTGGCGGAGATTCAGAAGCTGGAAAGGAAACTGGAGAAAGTGCAGAAGGATTTTGCGGTGTCCAAGCGACCTGAGGATAAGTTGTTGCTTGGGCGGTTCAAGGACTTACTTAAACAAAAAATGGATGCCCAATATGAGAAGGGTATGTTTATTATGAAGCAAAAGTTTTGGGAACAAGGTGACAAAAGTGGGAAACTGTTGGCGAATAGGTTACAGGGTCTATCGGATGCTTCTTTTATCCAAAAACTGGTCGATGACAATGGTGTTCATATTAGTAAGAAGGATGAGATATGTAGTGGTTTTCGGACGTTTTCTGAAACTTTGTATCGAGAAGACCAGTTTCCGAGCCAGGTAGACATGGACTCCTTTTTTGATAAAATTATTATGCCAAATTTGAGTGCGGACCAAGCTGTGATGATGGATAGCCCTATTGAGGAAGAGGAAGTGTCAGTGGCTATTGGTCAGCTCAATAAGGGTAAATCACTGGGGATAGATGGTCTTCCGGTAGAGTTTTACCAGACACCGAGTGGGGTTCTTGTACCATTCCTGTGCAATCTATATAATGGTTTTATGCGGGATGGTTTGCTTTGTCCCACTATGAAGGAAGCTTGTGTAATTGTTATCCCGAAGCCGGGGAAAGATGGTAAGAGATGCGAGAATTATATGCCGATCTCGCTCCTGAATGTGGATCTAAAAATTTTCAGCAGGATTCTGACTAATAGGCTGAATATGTGCATAGGCAAACTGATCAGTGGATCACAGGTTGGTTTCATGAGAGGCCGATACGGTTATGACCATATTAGGACGTTGATAGATTTGATGGGTCTACCGAAGACGAAGACCAGGGACACCTTTTTGTTATTTATGGATGCGGAAAAGGCTTTTGACAGGGTCAATTGGTCCTTCCTTTATCACACCCTTAAGAGGATGGGATTTGGGGACGCGTTTATTAGGACCATCAGGGCATTGAATTCTAATATTAGTGCGAAGTTGTGGGTCAATGGGGTTATGTCCTCCTCGTTCTTGTTATCTAGGGGAACTAGGCAGGGTTGTCCGTTGTCTCCGTATCTGTTCAATCTAGCCTTGGAACCTCTCATCCTATACTTAAAACAAGAGCAGGGCCTTCGGGGCTTAGATTTGGAGATAAGGAGATGAAAGTGCTATGCTACGCTGATGACATGACAGTTATATTGTCTAACCCGGCTGAGGGATATGTACTACTTAAACAGATGTTTGATGAGGTGGGACGTTTATCGGGCCATAGGATCAATTGGGGGAAGACTGTAGCCTTTCCTTTGGATGTTAGTGTCCCGCGTGATGTCTTGGATTTTTGGCAGTGTCCCTGGGAGGTGGGAACAATGAAATACTTGGGCATACATTTAGTTCGGGATTTGAAAAGGATGACTGCTTTCAACGTGTCAAGGATGCTGGAGGTAATTAAAAGGGATATATTGAAATGGGGCCGACTGCAGTTGGGAATTTGGGCCAAGGTTAATGTTGTTAAAATGGTACTTTTGCCGAAGGTTCTTTACATCATACAGTCCATCCCCTTGAAGTTTACGAGAAAAGTTGTTGCTCCTGTTGATAAAGTCTTTCGGGATTTTCTTTGGGGAGAAGGCAAGCGGCCTAAAATTCCTAAATTTATTTTGAATGGTCCAGTAAAAGATGAAGGATTTGGATTCCTGAATTTGATGAATTATTGCACAGGTTTTCTCTTGAATAAATCGACCCCATATTTTTCTGAGGTTCATGAATATGTTCCCAATTGGTATATAAATGAGAGTTACCAGTTTTCGCCTTATGCGCTGAGAGACCTCTATTCAATGTCTAAATTGCCTGCCTCAGTACAGAAGCTGCCCACAATGGGTGCGACTAGGGAAGCGGTGCTGCGCTTTCTGGACTTTGGAGGTGGGAATGATGGGTTGCACTATGATGCGTCTTTATGGCAAAATGCATGTTTGCAATTAGAGAATAGGCCCTTATGCTGGAAGAGTTGGATAGGTAAGGGCATACTTAGAGTCCGTGATGTGTGGCATAATGGTGACATGATCTCCTTTGAACAGCTGAGAACATCCTTTGGTATTGGAGCTAGAGAAAGAAATCGTTATGAGGCCTTAAAGATGCTCTTGACTGAAAGGACAGGGATGTTAGATGGGGGCATGAATGAGAGACCTGCATTGTGTGAACTTCTCCGTTCTGCATCGTATGGAGTTTCGACTTATCTGAAGTTGATGCCGGCGGATGAGGTTGATGTGAGAGCATGGGATAAGCTTCGTCAGACCTGGGCGGATGATCTTGGGGCGGATATCTCGGTTCGGGAATGGACGTATTTGCTTCATGTAGGAGTGCATAAGTACTGATTCATGTTGGGGTTGTGGATGTGGTGTGGGCTCTTTGATACATATGTTGTGGACGTGGCCGAGAGTTTCCGACTTCTGGACTGGGGTATTGGATAGACTGGACCTTGTATTGGAAGAGAAACTTCCTCGCTCCTTCCTTTCAATCATTTTGTTATCCAACAGGGGTAGAGGAGACAGAGCTAGGGACTGTACGGAATGGATTAATAAAGGGTTGATTTTGGCAATGAAACAAATCCTACGGGTCTGGAAGTCAAGGAAGAAACCGGGTGTGGATGGGTGGTTATCAGATATGCAGGTCTTGTCGAACTTTGATAAAGTTATGCTCCTTGGACAAGGTAGAGAATGTTGTTATTCTCGACTTTGGGGACCGTTTAATGACCTATTTGTCTGAAGGTTGGGTTCCAAACCTGGGTGGATAATTCCTTAGTTGGGTTGGGGATACTTTGATACTTCTGGTGAAGGGGGGCTGTTTTGTTGTGTGTTTTTGTTTCTTGTTGTTTTGTCTTATTGGTTGAGTGTCAGGGATTTTTGTTCAAATTGTATTTGTTTTTTTACAAATATTATTGATGTCCATGTATTCAGTATTATTTTGTTTATTTCTGAGGTTCTTTTAGACATTGCAATCTGAACACGATGCGATGTACTGGAGATTGTTTTTCTTTGTTGTTTGTTGTTAAAATTTTTAAATAAAGTGATTAAAAAAAAAAAAAGACAGCAACATGATTGACCAGTTATTTGCATATTTTAAAGAGTTTGGCCGTGTTGTTAGAGGCCACAGAGACGCGTGCTTGAATGTGTGTTGTCTTCTTGATGAGTGTTATTGCTTCAACTGGCATTTTGGTGCAGCCAGTCTAGGTATGTCTAAATGAGGCCTTGCATGCTTTACTGTAATGGTATTACGTGTCTACACTGGTCTACATTGTGCAGCCAGATGGACATGCTTTCATTGTGGTATGGCATTTTGATAGCAAAGCATTAAAGTTCCTGTGCACTGTTGGTGACTTGCATGTATTGGATTGGTATTAACCTACAAAACCATTGCAAACACTCTGGCTTTTTTGCCAATTTTTCTCAGAAAGTGTGCTGTATATTGCATTAAAACACATATTTATATCTTCCTCCTAGTGCAGTTTGTGGCACACCCCTTCAACAGCACATTTGTGCGTATTGCGCAAGTGTGATAATCTAGGTCAGCCCAGAGTGTGGCGCAACCCATGATTTGTTGCTGAGTTGGGGGGGGGCCCTCCGCCTGGCTTGCAGGGGGGCGCCCACATTTTGTGTTACACCACTGGCCCTGGGCCTGCGCATAATGAACGTGCCCAGGCCAGGGAACAAACAAACTCCACATGCCCTACCTGCGCAGTGCACTGCTGCGCAGCCTCAGCCTTTGTTTTTCAGAACAAAGGAGAAGCCAGGCAGCGACGAGTGCTGCAGTGACTCTGTGCTCATGACAGCGTGTGTGCTATCGAGTGAGAACAGGCTGGATTTTGGGGGTAGCGCCTCGGCAGTACGTGGACTTAGTGACTTCGGTGTCTGTCCCCCCTTCCAAATATCCATTCTCCTGACTATTTCTTAAGAGTTAACGCTTGCAGGTATCAATGGGCCCTTTTAAGGTCATGGATCTGGCATGCCTGTTCCAGCTTATTCTGAGAAGCTATATGGAGTGGTTGGTCATGCAAGGCGTGCAAGAGAAAACTGTGAAATGTAAGCCAGGATATCGAGGGTGCTCTGAAGACTGAGGAGAAAGGGTTGAGTAACTGTAGATGAGAGTTGTGGGGTGCTGGCTATGGGGGAAGGAGAAGCGAGGGACTGGGGTGCATTAGAGTGTGGGACTGCAAAGTGAAAAAGGGTAGAAAGGGTGCAGAGGACAGAAAAAGAGAGGAGCAAGGGAGAGGAGAGATGGGAACAAGAACATAGTGCAAATGAAAGATAGGGATGGTTTGCAGCACGGGGTGACCAGTGTGTGCAGGGGAGAGAGGGGTGCAGGAAAGACCAGAACACAGGGAAAGTGGTGTAGGGCAGAAATCGCATAGGAGGTTCTTTGGGATTTGCAAATGAGAGAGAAGAACAGACAAGTGCGAAAGTGCAAATGGCAGTGTGTCAGAGGAGTGACTTGGTGTGGGGTGTAGGGAAGGGACTTGGGAGAAAAGGGTGTACAGCAGACGAGAATGTGGAGTAGAGAAGGGTACAGAGGGGAGATTTGTACAAGGAAGAATGGTGCCTCGCCTCATGTCCCCAGATAAAGGGTGGAGTCACAAATGCGTCTTCTTTTAACGCTTGATCCATGCTCATGAGGCCTGCACGAGGACGATTAGAAGTCGTTTGTTGAAATAATTGCAGATATATACACTACACCATATCTGTCTGTGCATTGATTGGGCCTGATAATACACACAGTGACCCCCCTCTCCCAGGTCGGCATTGGGAGTATTTATTAGAGGGAACGTGGGAGCTCGGGCTTGGTGCTCTCCCACTGCCCCAGTGTCATCTGCGCTCCTGTATTGTTCCTCTCCAGGAATAGACAGTCACAGCAGGCTGTTCCTGCATCAACTCCCTTTTCACTCAATCCTACCTGCAGCCTAGCTCTGAAGTCAGGACTAACCTTAAATGAGGTATATATTCACCTCTGACCTGTCCTGTAGTGGGAGCTGGTGCCAGGGTGCGTGGCATCTTGCCTTGCGACACAGCATCATGTTATTTGGGCTATTTTACTAACTTTCATGGGTTTTTGGTGGATGGATGCCATGCGTGCCACAGACTCATTTTATGCCATAACCTATTCCTTTAAAAAAACACTGAAATGATCTATAAAGGGCACGTAAAGTGGCAGTTCTGGTTTAGATAAAGCCACTGATTTAGGGATGTTTACTACAAAGCCCTGAGTAGTTAACAACTTAAATGGAGCTGCGAAGATACTACTGGTGTAATACAAATGTCTTATCCAGGGATGCCTTCATCCACTCCTTTTCACCTTAATTGTTCATTGCACTTGCACTATCTGAAATGTCGTCGAGCTGATTATGATAGTTATTCTTCACATTCTTAATTGTTTCAAGGACCTGCCTGTAAGAATGTGACTGTATTTCTCCCATGCTCCCTCCCCCTTGAAACGCTTTGAAACACATTGTGTATAGGCGCTATACAAATAAAGAATCAATCAATCAAAAATCAATCAATCACTCTATCAGCACTATACATTTCCTTCACTGAAGTCCTGCTAAAAACCAGCAATGGCAATTGTTTGCTTGTCTATACGTATAGGGCATTTTCCAGGCACTGCTATTAAATGTTCAGGTACTTGCACCATTTTGCAGCTGCTACCATCAGTAGGTACCTAATACCACTATGGCGATGCTTGGCAAGGGCCTTTTCCAATGCTTGTTTTAAAATAGGGATGCAACTGCATTTTTGGTACCTACCACCAGCTGAATAATGAGTTGTAGACAAGTTTTAATAGCGGCCACCATAAGCCATCTGGGTGACCCAGAAAAAAATAAAGCAGAGCCTCGAGATTCAAAACAACACTTGTTCCTCTATCTGTGTAAATCCAGTGAATACCCTGGTGCCGAGGTATGATTGCAGCCCATGCACTTCTTAAGTGTTCCATCATTGAGGGTTCAAGTGGAATAGGATAGGATGGGTTGGCGAAACTCCATTAAGCACTGCACTTAAAGCGCAGGTGAGAGTATTATAAAAGATCTCATCGCTGGGAGGATTTTATACTCTGAACTGCTTTTCTTTTTTTTAATTTTCTTCAGTTTTCTTTTCTTCTTCTCT
Organism: Ambystoma mexicanum; assembly: GCF_040938575.1. Taxonomy (NCBI): domain Eukaryota; kingdom Metazoa; phylum Chordata; class Amphibia; order Caudata; family Ambystomatidae; genus Ambystoma; species Ambystoma mexicanum. The sequence goes on from NC_090933.1 coordinate 1,203,416,695, forward strand.
CTTGTTTTATACAGTGATGATATATGTAATTTAATACACACTGCTATTTTGATTTTGTGAAAAGTTGAGTTCTTTGACTAAGACACAACAAATAAATAAAAAAAACAAGTCCCCAAGGTGTCCCCTGTCCCCCCCAGATTGTATGGGTCTCCTACGCCCCTGATCCCAGCAACACTGGAACCGGAAACATAGAGTTTGGGGCAAGACTATGGGTTGTAGTAGGTGTGTACAACATTATATCATGGACATAACTTGGGATGTAATGCCTGCAGTATCGCAGGATGATGCCTGATGTATTGTGAAGAGGAGAGACACATTTTCAATAAGAAGAGCATGGCATTAGACACGTGATCACCTTTTAGCAAACCTGGCCATTCCTGCAAGGACATCCAGTCCTGTTTTTATTGGTAATTCTGGGACTTGTAGTATACCTAAATTTCAAATGGAAAATAAAAATCTACAGGGTCCAGAATTCAAAGGAAAGGAGCTGACCTGACACAAGGCCTGGAGAATCTGGACAGTTCTGTGTATGCAAATGCAATAACATACACCCATCACTTTATCCCACAGACCCCGATCTAGGGGTTTGCATTGACTTGGTCGAATTGCATCGGCAGTTGGAGCACTGGTCGAATAATTTTTTGGACAGCTAGATTTTGCATATATGCAGTGGGGTACCACCTGCAGCCCTCCCCATAACCTCTATACTGTATTTATATCCCTAAACCCACCCTCCACATATATATGGAAAAATGCAGAATACAAATGGCAGCCAATTCTCCTGCGACCAATTCGTACTTGCAATAATTAACCAATACCTATCTAGGATCAACCAGCACCATACCCAAACCATGCACTCATACACACACATAGGGATATGACACCACATATCTGCCCACACATGTAGGACAAGAGAAAAGAAAGTTCTTCTGTGCAAATAACCACATGCCTTATTGTAGTAATGTTATAAAATACATTCATAAAACATCTCACATGTCACGGATGACATGGCCAATGATGAAGAGGAGATGTCCAGCACATAAACAAATATCACATTGCATACTTCAACACATGTACCACTGACCAGCGCATCAGAAGCCACCAATGCACCAAACACACCAATTGGAAGCAAGGTCCTCCACAAATCTACTATCACTACCGCGGGCAAAGGAAAAAACAAAGAAGAAGGCCCCTGTGGAAGCAGTGCCACCAACCCAGCCAGCACAACCTCTGCAGACAGCACAGCCACCACAGCTTTCCCAGGCAGCCCAGCCAGCAGGACCCTGCTGGGCAGCAAAGCCTGCCCAAGCAGCACAGCCTGCCCAGCCAGCACAATATTTGCAGCCTTCCCAGCCATTAATGACATGTCATGTGATTGTGGAAGTGACCCAGCATTATTATTATTATTATTATTTTTATTATTATTATTATTATTATTATTATTATTATTATTATTATTATTATTGGATTTATTGAGCACAGACCTAGTTACGAGAAGCAACAGAGTGTTTTACAGAGGTAGACAACAGTACAGATGCATAACACAGTGCTTTTCAGATGTAACAGAACAGGTATACAGCGGGGGTAGGATAGAGAGGGACACAGTAGGGGTACAGCTGTACAGGCTGGTTGAGAGAAGAAGGGCGGACGATGCCTAGCAAGTCAGGTGGCGTGGGGGGCAACGTGATGGCCTACGTGTTGAGGAGGAGAGACTCCTTGAAAAGGTGGGTCTTGAGTTCTTTTCTGAATTGTAGGAGCGTGGGGGCAAGTCTGATGCTGACAGGGAGGAGGTACCATGTCTTGGGGCATAGGCAGAGAAGACTTGTTTTCTGGTCCTTTCCTTTTTTCAGCGGTGGATTTCAAGTAGGCACATGTCTTGTCTTCTGGTGGTGCGCTGTCCGCAGGCGATGCAAAGTTTCTTTGCGAGGTAGCTGGGTGACTTGAGGGCAACTGACTTATAGATGATGCCGCAAGATTTGAAGGTGATTAGTGCGTGCAGTGGGAGCCAGTGAAGGTTGAGAGTGCTGGGGCGATGTGGTCATATCTGCGCAAACCCTTGATGAGGCAAGCAGCCGTGTGTGGGACTCTTCTCAGGGGCACAAGGGGGGAAGATGGGGATGCTCAAGGAGGGCATTGCCCCCAGTGGGATAGGATCAGTGCTTGAATGGTGGATCTAAAGCTGTCCAGAGAGAGGAAGGGCTTGACTTTCCAAGGGAGAGAGAGCTGATACAAAACTGTCTGAGTTTTCTTAGCTATGTGTGTCTTGAAGGTGTTTGTCGATGTGGAACCCAAGTGACTTCGTGCAGAAGGGGAGCTCAGGTGTGAAGCCCTCAAGGTTCATGGTTGATAGCCAGGTCTGTATGTCTGGGTGTTCAGTGTTGTTGGAGGTGAGTAGGAATTTGCTCTTGGAGTGGTTCAGCTTCAAGTATGCACTGGACTTCCAATACTGTTGTCAACGAAAGGCAAGTTTTGACCCTGTGGATGTTCTTGATGGAGTCGATCTTGAGGTATAGCTGTGTGTTATCAGCATGTTGGTGGATGTGGATGTTGCGTGTGGCGAGGAAGGCTCCCAGCAGCTCCATGTATAGATTGAAGATCACTGGGGAGAGGATGGACCCTGAGGGACTCCACAGGTGACAGTTAGCATTGGTAATCTAGAGGAGTCCATCTGAACAAACTGCTGGCAGTTGGCGAGATAGGACTTGAACGAGCATAGGACAAGGTCACTGATCCCCATGCACAGATGTAGCATGTCTGTGAATGCCTGGTGGTCTACATTGTCGAAAGGGGCTGAGAGGTCAAGTAGAACCAGGAGGCAGAGGTGGCCATTGTCAAGGATATTGAGGGTGTCGTCGACCACCTTTCTGGTTACTTTCTCTGTACTGCATCTGGGTCTGAACCCGGATTGGTAGGTTTGGAGTTTGCTGATTTTGACGTGTTGCTGCGGTTGTGTGGCTATCGCTTTCTCGATTATTTCACCTAGGAAGGGAAGATGGGTGATAGGACAATACTTACCTCAACAGGTAGGGAAGGAGAGCATCTGTGGGGAGGATCTTGAGGATGGATGCTGGGAGGATGTTGTCTGTATACGATGTGGCTTTGAGGGTGGCCAGGACTTCTACCAAGTCCTCTGTAGAGTATCTTGAATGTTGTCCAGGGTGTGGAGGAACGTGAGGTGGATCTGTGGATGCAGAGCTGGTGTCTATGTGCTTGCAAATCTTGCTGATTTTGTTGATGAAGAAGGTGTTGATGGCAGTGGATTTTCCGATGGAGTCTGGTATGGCAGGGTCGGGTAGTGGGTTGATGCAGTGCTTGATTGCTCTGAAGTTTGCTCCGCTTGTGTTGTCAACTTCTGCTATGGTGTTCTGATAGTAGGAGGCCTTGGATGTGTTGATTAGTTGTCGCCAGGTTGCTTGTAGTTCCTTGAGGAGCGCCAGGTCAGATGTGGACTTGGAGCGGCACCATGTTTTCTCTTGTTTCCTGATGACTCATTTGCTGAGGTTGAGTTCTTGAATGTAGCAGGGTGCTGACGGTTTCAGTTTGCAGGTGCTTTGTTTCAGAAGCATGTGTTGGTCGCTGGTGGCTGAGAGGGTGGCATTGAGTGCTTCCAGTAGAGTCGCAGTTCTGTTGGGGGTGTTCGGTCCATGTGAGGTCGAGGGTGGCAAGGTTGTTAAGGATTTCAATCAGGAGATACACTCTGCTCTCGGCTTAGTGTACAGCGCAATGGAAAAACGGATTTGATATATAGATTCAATTATTTGAAAGATGTACCACTCGTATCACACCCCTTACTTAAAAATACCCCGGGTCATGCTGGACCAGGAATCAGGCTGGTTTGCAAAAGCTATTATTTATTTATTTATTTATTTAAGATCAAAATCACAATATATATTTTAATAGGTAAACAACAATCACCAATGGGATGACAGAACACAGAATAATATCTTTAATACACTAGAAATAAGTACTGAGCAAAACAAATGCAGCACAGAAATAATACTTTTGTGTTGGTTCAGATCAGATAGCACTATGGTTAGAGGTTCTCCCTGCAACACCCCTCAACCCCAGATAGGCAATGCTAAGAGATGGAAGGGGAGAGCAGGTATTCAGGAGTAGTACAGATCAAACAGTGTCTCACTTCCCCATTACCCCCTTACACAGAAAGAGAAAAACAAAGAGGGCTTTTCAACTGTCAGAATGACTTTTAATCTGGCTGAGCAAGAACTCTAAATGTGTGGAAAAATGTTTAAATTTTTCGAAATTCCTATGGGAGCCGCTTTGAACAGTTGCACACAAACATAAGCAATGATTTAGTCAGCAGAAAACATTTGCAATCTTAAAATCCAAGTCAGAAACAAATGCAAGCTATTTCACACGTGTAAAAATTTCTCAAAATGAAAATTCGTGGCAAACTTTTCCATGCGCTTTATTCACGATAACGGGAGAATCGCACTGATGTGGTACAAGTAGGGGTTGAAATTTCATTCCTATCATAAAAACTGAGGAAGTTATAGAGGTTTTAGTAAAGGTTATATTTGTGAAATAGGCGCGAGAATGGAAAGAGGCTTCAGTTTTAAAATCAGAAAAATATTGACTATGCACTAGAGCATCCAAGCTAAGCCACCAGGACGGCACAACGTAGGAGTCAGGAGTGATTCGCGACTCAGTCCTGGTTCCTCGCTGTCCACCTTGGAGTGCAAGTCACTCGAATGAAATGAATAGATCAAAGTTGACAAAATGACTAGGAAAAGGATGCTTTTACAGAGAGACAGAATACGATTTCACTACCGATTTAAACAATATTGCTGATTATGGAAGTAAGGATAATTCAGAGGTTAGGAAGGGACAAGATAATGCACAGGAATCAACAGTTTCTAGCTTCCTGTTAATACTCACAAAACAAAATGGATTAAAGATTTTGGACCACCAGGAAACTGGACTGTCAGGATTCTGGACCGTCAGGAGTCTGGACCATTGAATCAGATCTATCAGGGACTGACAGCTGGGCACATCGGACTGGACAAAGTCAGCAAGGCTCTCTGGTAATAGCACGGCACAGGACTGGACGGGATCTGCCCTTCTTGGTTCTGATGATATTTCAATTCAGCAGGCAAGCATTAACAGTACGCCCGGCTGTATTATGATGCTTCCCCTAGGCTTTTGGGGTTCTGTTCTAGAATTTGAGGCCTATCTGAGAATGGTTCAGCTATGCATTAGGCCTTTGCTTTGCCAAGTTTCTGGAGTCTGGAACAAGGAAGATGTAGATTTCAGCAGCAGGGAGCTCTGTCAGCAGTCAGGAGAGTGAGTGGATCTGTCTGTCCCTATGTGCTGTCAACTGTCTCTATTTATGCTATAAAATGACATTATAAAGGGGGTGTATGGGCTGGCTTAACTAAGCTTGCCCCTTTGCGCTCAATAGGGTCAATACTTCATCTCCGCCTTGCATTTGGGGTGATTGGATCAAGGCCGGCTGATGTCACATTTTATGATTTGCTTTACAGTCCTCAGAGACCTCCCTTTAGCCACTGGTCTCAAAATCGGATTTTACACTAAACACACATTTCTACATTTGTCACTTTTATACAAATTACACACAAAGATGCCATATTTTGTGTAGCATCCTTTCATCAAAACCTCGCAGCTGTAGGATCTGGTATCAACTGTTTACAACATTTTGTCCTTTTCACTATGAACACAAATTCCAAATTTTAAGCAACTCTCCACAAATGTGTGTGTTTAACATGGGAATAAGTATATAAAGTTTCACAATTCTAGCAGAAATACAGACCCCTTAAACCCACATTTCTTGCCATTCATGTTCAGAATAAGCTACACGGTTGTACTAAGTTAACAAAGGTAGTGCTAAAAATCAGGTTAATTAATCTGCCATTTTCTGATTTTGCACCCCTTTTGATAATAAGTTATACTCCTTCTAAAATGTCCATTACGTATCCTGTTAATACCAAATGGTCAGTATTTGTCACTCCTTGAAGCATGTGGTGGCCCCCTCCTTTGGAATTTGCTTCTGTCAGCCAGGAGTTTCCTGGGCTGCAGCACACCTTCCATATCCTGGGTTGTAGGATGTCCATTATTCCTTAGCTTTCTATAGACAAAAGTCAGGGCTAACCAGCAATTAATACCTCCTCATGAGTTCCTGCTGAGAGGAAGGCCCGCCTTCCAGGAGGGAAACCTGCTTTTCCTGGTCTGGCAGCCCCAGCCAGGCGAATTAACTTTTAAATCCAGCAAAACCAACTTTTTGGCATCAAACATAAGTACATTATTTTCTTAGCCTTAAAATCTGTGGGATAAAAACACAACTAAGATCTGTATTCCTTTTTGGCAACAATCCTTTTTCTGTTTGCTAATACAGCAGGCTTTTGACTTTTAGCTCACTTTTAAAGTTTCATCAGTAACTCTGACAGCTGTCATTCAGGTGGCCCATGGTGCTGCACCCAGATTTTGGCATATGCTGTCAGTTTTCAGACAATCCAGTTTGTCTGAAGAATGTTTTGCTCTTCATGTCAGAACTTTTTATGTTTACAATGCTTCATTAGATACATGAATCTTAGCACCAGGAAAGATTTTAAATGTAAAAGTGTTGCGTTATAGATAGGCATTTTGGAGTTTTTAGCAACAAAGCAAATGACATTTGGAGGCACATTTTGAGGTTTCATTTGCAAAGTGCTGCTTCTCTGTTTGCCCTCTGTTTGCTGGTCATGGAGCCCACTGGCACCTTTTCTGCAGGGTGTGCTCTATTCCCCCGCACATGCACCATGGGTGGCAGGTTGTGCATCCCTCTTTTTGTGTGCTGAAGCACACGGTTTTGGTAGGTTTTTGTAGGTTTTTGGCACGCACAAGGGTTTTTCCGCCATTGTTGCTGTTTTTTTCCCCATAACTGGCACCCTGATGCCACCTAGCACAGCGGAGTGGGTCAATACATCCCACATGGTCTTACATTAGGGCTTCCACCAGGAAGTTCTTGAAGGACCTGAAAGTTTGTCTGAGGTTTTTCTGCTGGGATGCTGGGAGTGCTTGAATGGGGTAGTGTGCAGGATGTTGAAAGGCACAGCCAGGTGGTCAGAATGGTAAAGCGGGAGAGGAGAGCTGTAGTGTAGGGAAGGCATTGTGGTGATGATTAGGTCAAAGATGTTACCTTTCTCTGGCTTTGGGTCTTTTGCATGATGTGTGAGGATGAGTTTGTCGAGAAGGCTGGGGAGAGATTCCTTCATCATTTGATGGCCTTGTTCTCTGGGAGGTTGAAGTCGCCTAGGAAGATTTTTTTGTCATGCGTGAGTGACATGGTGGTAACCAGGTCGATGAAGTCTCTGATGAAGGTGGTGTTGGGTTTGGGTTGTGTATAGATGAGATGTAAGGTGACTGTGTCCATCAAGGAGTGCGGGAAGTGGCAGGAGAGGTCTTCGATGGAGTCAACGTTGTCACTGTCAAGTCTATTGTAGGGCTACAATGTCTTGTGGATGATTGCTGAGCGGATGTTGGCGAGCATCAACATCTGTGTTTTGGATTGTGAGAGGGTGTTAATGCGCTTGAGTCCGAGAGTCCAATGTGGGTGAGTTTGCTGGAATGCGCAGTCCATGCCTTAGAGGAGGGGCAATGGCGTGGGTGTTGCCTGGTGATGGTGGGGATGGCCTGTGGGCATGGAGGGAGAAAACATGGCGGTGCATGCTTACCCGTTTTCTGAGGAGGGGTTCGGGCCCTGCTCTTCCCGGTCCAAACAGGTCCAACCAGGATTTGCCCTTTTCATCATTTGCCTTTCACTTCGGACGCCCAGGTGAGAGGCACCCTTAACCTAAGAGTTAAGAGCAGAAAGGAAGAGGAAGGTCTAAGAAGGTGGGTTGGGATTAGGCCACCGTAACGAGAACCACTTGAGCCTGCTTACCAACTGCAAAGGAAAAAAGGCTGGAGGGCTGCTTAAGTAGGGAAAAAGTGCTGAAAAACAGGAAGGCACAAACAGTTTAGCAGAGATTGACAGATGGGCGGGGATTAGGCCACGTAATCGAGATCCGCTCACACCCTCCGCTTCCCAGCTGGTGTTATTGAACATATTTGAAGACTGCGCAACTCCTATACAGCTAAGCTTGGAGATGACTGTTTGAGACCAAGGCAGTACAGATGTTTGGGCCCAAGGAAGTACAGATGTGTCACCCTATCTGATGACTAATGCCAACTCACTACTGCAAACAAACCAATCATCCCATGTCAGTTCATATGCCGTCCAGGATAGGTCAGCCTGACAGGTTGGATGACTCAGTGAGGCAGAACACCAGGCCATCATCAGTCACCTCAGGGAGATGCAGACATGGCTCCAGTGTCAAGAGGACCTATATCTGCAACACCTGAATGTGATGTAGGATAACTGAACTGCATTAATGCTGCATGGAAAAACGTTGGGTCAGTATGTATCACATCTGCCAAGGACATCTAAGTGCCTTATGGGTGCTGTAGCACTCCAAAGTCATCAAATTAGGGCGAGATCATATCGCACTTCCACCTGCAATCTGGCATTTTGTGGGTGGATGGAGCAGTCCCTGCATCAATTACATCCGGCAGTGAGTCAAACATGTGAGTCTCCGCCCATCAACCTCTGTGAAGACCACAGAGGAATCTGTCATTGACAGCCCTCTACATCGCTCTACATGGCATACACATCCTTCAGACCACATCCCACTTGCAAGGAGAAAGAAAAGATGCCAATAAGTGCAATGACACGGTTTTCATAAGCACACTGGTTCAGGTTGTGTTAGGGATGATTTTTGGAAGAGATTGAGAGGAGTTTTTGTTGGAGTTGACCACTGGGGGAGGAGGAGAAGAATGTTAGAATTGACATCGGATGAGCAGGAGGGGTTGTTCTTTGGTTGTCTTCTGGGGGAGAGGGAGGAGGATTTGTTGGGGTTCACTTATGGGGAGGAAGTGTGTGTTGCGGTTGACTTTTGAGGGAAGAATGGGGGTGTTGTCTTAAACCCGTGGGGGAGAGGGTGCTAAAACACATCTGATTCTGTCATTTACAGTGAAGTCTGTGATTTAAACATATGCCTCAGAAGAACCATATATCAGTATCCACTTTAGGAATTTGATCAGGCATGATTCTCATGTTGATGATAGCATGTTAGGCACTTCTCTTCCACGCTACACATGCACACATGTGCTCATTTCAAGAGGACATGCCCTATCTCCTCATAGAGATAGGGCATTCCTGCAGATAACAACAGATAGAGTTTTGGAGTTGCAAAGATAACTTGGGGACTGCCTTGTTCAAATAAATATATGTCTTGCCCTCAAGGTGGCTTGCGTTCCACAGATGGGTGGAACCAAGAAAATAGCAGATGTCACGACCTCAGAAGAAAGAAGCCTTGTGGCACTACATATCAGACCAATTCATAGGATCGGGATGACCACACCATACATCTCAGGCATCTGTTTACTGTGCACACCACCAAGCACCTAAACCCATTGATGTCAATAGTAGCTTATTTACTGCCATGTCCCTACTACATGATTACCATTTCTTCTCCCAGAACACTCAATCCGCTGGGTGCTGGGTGTAAAACTTCATGGGGGCTGACCACACATTATATAATATGTTATTTATAGCACGCTTAATACCCAGAGGTTTCTAAGCACGGACCTGGGGATCGAACCTGTGTTGCTCTGTGTCGTATTGCGTGGACCCGGGGATCCAACCTGTGTTGCTCTGTGTCGTATTGTTTCTAAAGTGAGCACGTTGCCCCTGAGCTATCCTCCCGAGACTACACATACCCATATTGAAAGGCAGTTTAAGTGCTAGGACCATCTTTTTATTTTTGTAACAACTTTCTTTAAAGGTTCACATCACGTTTGATGGTCCATGTCACATGTACAGAACAATTGGGATCTGACAACATCACTTCCGGTATAATGCAGACCTAGCAAATATATAGCACACAAGGATAATAACAAAAGCCGGATGCCAACAAGATAAATTAGGTTACTCAGACAGATGCATTGATCGCTTAACTGTAGGAGTGGAAAACATTCAGGAGCCCCGCTCCCCCACAGGTACATTGCAGCATCAACCAGCCTTATATTTCTGATTAAAAGCATGGTCAGTTTCCAAGTATATCCGACGAGCTTGGAGAGTACGTGAAAAAGGAAGTCATCCAGATCATGATTGACTCCCACACTTCCCATGTGTTGATGTTTACTAGAAGATCAAAGTGGGCAACTCATGTTTTAATGTTTCATGTATTATGAACACTGTTATATGATTATGATTGTATTCAGAATGTTGAATATTGGATGTTAGGTTGTTGCTTTTGCTATTTTTTTTATTTACTGTTTTTAGAAATGTATACAATGTTATTTGGTCTATTCTGTTGTACTTTTATGGACACTTGAATCCGACTAAAGGAATGTGTATGGATGGACTGACTGACATTTCAGAGAAAAACAGTATATCATAGATCATGCGCTTTGTAGCCTGCAGTGGCTCGATTATGAAGAACGCGTTGAAATGGTTCCCAGGTATTCCACCGTCTAAGAGTGCCCATCAACAATGAACAATAGCCCAGCTCTGCATCACAGCACTATGTTACATCGATCAGCCATTTATGACTTGAGGGTGGAACAGAACTTGACCACTGCATTAAGATACATTGCTTAGCTGACAACATACATGTTGACAGCAATCTCCTGGTATCCGTAGCAAACCCAGATATCCTCCCAAATAAGCAGCACAATGGATCTCTGGGAACCTCCCTCTCAATTGTTTGAGTTGTAGATACTACAGATTCCCAGAATGTGATGAGCACCGCACATGACCAGATCATATGTATAAAGTCTGCACCCTTCGTGCGACCTCTGGGGCACTTTCCACAAGACGTATCACCGAACTTCATTTGGCGTTCAATGCAAACTTCTGCCTGAATAGATACAAAGAGACCATATTTTATTGTCCAGTTCCATCCCAACAATCCTTTAGCCACTTTCACCCTACACAGAAGATCCTGCATAGGGGTAAACTTCTGTGTCATTTGGTAAATAGTACAAACAATTTTCTTAGAATTGGCAGAATTCACAATGTACCCAAAGAATGGGAGTTCTAAGAGGTGCCCGGGTGAATCAAGGGGTCCAGGCTCGAAAAGCCACACGCAGCCAAAAATACTGGTAAGTCAGTCGATAGTCATGTCCCAATTTCACTGTAAACTGTTCCCTAGAAACACATTCCCCACCCAGGGAGAAGTCATACATATAGTTCACTCCCTATTGGGTCCAATCCCCCACTATCACATCATCACAAGCAGAGTCTAAGTCCTTAATACCCCAAACCTGCAATTCCAGCGCATCCGTAAACACTTAAATAACCTCCTCCATGCATCAGCCATGCAAGACACTGGGTCACACCTGCGTTTATCCTTCACGTTCATGGACACCAGGATCACCTGCAAATAGGAGGGGTGAACCGACCTTCTCTCAATCCTAACATGGGGGAAAGGCAGTGAGCCAGGCATCCAAAATGATGCAAAATGCGCTCGGGCCACTAGGAATTAAAGTTCTATATCAGGGGGACATAAGCTGCCCTGGCCATAGGGTCGAGTGAGTATATCCCACTTGATCCGTGGCAACTTGGGGTACCTCGCTAACAGCGAGTGAAGTTCCACAAAAAATGTAGCCCCGGGGCAAACCGAAATACTCCGAAAAAAGTAAAACAATTGAGGGACTATCACCATTTTAGTCACCGCTTTGCAGCCAAACGTCAAGAGGGAAAGAGTGATCCACCTCTCAATCCTTCTTCTAAAATGATTCAAATATGCATAGTGATTATCTTTTAACCCCTTAACTGCCAGGCTATTATGCACGTCTATGCAAGAAGGATGAGCATACTCGTCATGGTCACTGCTCACTCTAATGCCAATATATTGAACCACTGTCTGCTCCCACCTATTGGAGCCAGACCCACTCAGTTTAGAGATGCAGTGATTCAATGGAAACAAGATAGATTCAGGCCAGTTTATCCCTAATCCTGATGTCTCCAAACATTTCAATTTTCTGCATAAAGGATGATAGGTTAATTTCTGAGTTTTTAATATAAAGTATAATGTTGTCATATAGCGACACCAGCTCTCGCACCTCCCCCAAGGCCAGGCCACGATCATGTTGCAAGTTGCAGCTGAGCAGCAAGTGGTTTGTTTGCCAGGGTAAATAACAGTGGCAACAACAGGCACCCCTGCCACGTCCCAAGAACATGCTGAAAAGGAGCAGATCGCTTTCCAAACAAGCTAACCCGCGTGCTGGCCTCAGTGTGAAGCAACTTCACATAATTAAGAAAATAGCTCGGGAGCCCCACTTTCTCAAGGATAGCAAACAGATACACCCAAAATACCGGTTTGAATTCTTTCTCAGCATCTAAGATGGCCCCCGCTGCCTGTATCCCGTGGTAAATTTGTGTAAGTATCACTAATAGCCACCTTAGGTTAACCGAAAAGATATGGGGAAGGAGCCGATTGGCTAGAATCTTGGAAAAAATATTGGCATCTAGGTTTATCATCGAAATGGTCCTTAGGAAGCAACAGGTCCTTGACAGGCTTCAGTGAAATTATCGCTTCTCACATTGTGGGCGGCAATCTGACTTTCTACAACGACTCCTGACACACCAGCAGCAGATACATGGCCACGTTAAACACAAACTCTTGAACAATTCAACCGTAATCCCATCGGAACCTGAATCATTAGAGGAAGGCAACGCCTTAATAGCGGCCATTATATCAGCGGTTGCAATTGGGGCATCAAAGAGTTAATGTGCATTTCTGTCCATTTTAGGCAAGGGAATTTCGCCTGTATGGAGCTCCCCGAGATCAAGTGACCCCCTAGCAGCATATAAATTCTCATAGTATTGAAGAAAAATCCCCAAAATTGAATCAGGATCCAACACTATGCGCCCTTCACTGTCCCTGACAACCTCTACATCTACAGGGCCACCATCACTCTTCAGCAGGCCAGATAGAGGATGACCTGATGTACCTTCTTCACCGTATTTACGAGCCAAGCTGGGGGCCGGCAGGAATTTCCCTTCCCATACAGCATCCACATGAAACAGGTCCAACGAGAACTTAATAGAGGCCAAAAGCTACTCTTCAGCTGTTTGTCCCAACTTTTCCTCAAGGCAACACCGCTCTTTCTCATGATCGGCCAGACGCCTTGTAATAGTTTTAAGAACACCATTTTCAAGACCAATGCAGCTGCCCCAAAGGTAAACGTTAAGTGTCTCCCAAATTCTCCCCATCAAGGGCACTGATCCAATATTGCGGTGGTGAGCTCCAAAATGTTGCTATGAACCAATACATCTCGCAGTGCCTGAGACTTGAAACACCAGAACGGTCTCGCAATAGCCCCACTAGCAAATTCAAATCTCCAGATTATCGGAAATGTCCGGGAGAGAGTTTTAGGAAGGAGAGTGCATTCTTTAGTCTTATGAAATAGCCTAGCCCCAATGAAAATATAATCGATTTGTGACCGCGTGTCAATGACAGAGGAATAACACATACATTCCCTGTCCTCAGGGTGCAACGTTCTCCATCCCTCCATGAATTTCATGCGCAGACAATGACAGGACCTTTGTGCCTGTACTGGATCTATCAAGAGTGGTATGCAAAATGGTATTGAAATCTCCTATCCAAACAATTTGAGTGTGTGAAAAAATCATGCAATTTCCATGTTGTTCTTTATTTCAGACAGAATCGCCATAAAAGACAGCATATCATAGAATCGAAAAATCGCAAAGAGAAAATAAGTTAAAAATACCAATTGTACCATTTGTTCTTGTACTTCACACCAAAAATAACATAAAAACACCTTTACTGGTTAAGAAGTTATCCTATTTTCTTAAAATGAAGTTTAAACAATGTCACAACGGCCACAAACACTGCGTGAGTAGGACATCTTTACATCACATCCAGAGCGGCACAAATGGTTCGAACATTGAGGTGCGTCCACAAGGATCTGAGCCATTTGGACCACTCGGATGAGTATATTGGGAAATGGAAAATAAAATGCACTTTGCCCTCAATCTTGCTGGGGCAGAAGGGACATGGAGATGAGGATAGAACCTTCTTATCCCATTTTACCATAAATGGAGCCAATGGCAAGATTCCCAGTTGAAGCTTAGCAAAGATGCTCTTCAACTTGAGACTTGAATCAGAATCAAGATACAAGTCCAGGCCCCAATTTGTCTTGACTGACACATTGTTAGTTGCCATCGTTCCTTCATGACAGGCGTCAATCATCTGGCCCTATACCCAGCCAATGAAGTGGTTCTTGACACTACGTTTGTACCTTGTACCAATCTTAGTAGGGTCTTCCATAGGTCTTCAAGCACAATGTTTACTAGCATGTTTCTAACATGCCTCAACCACAGCAACTGCTTTCCTCCCGATCTATTCAGGCTTCCTTCTTTCCTTCTCTTTACAATATTCTCTGTACAATACTAGTGCCTCGGAATTAGCCACTACAGCACTGGTTGGGGCATGATGGAATATTTTATTTCAGTTAAACCAACCTCACAGCCACAGAAATAGAGGATGCACTTGAGGCTCACTAAGAATCTATTCTCCGCTATTTGGATTGAGGCGCAGGGAGTATATCCCCATCAGTTGGCATGATATACAACATCTGGAATCGCCTGAGCCCTGTAGATCTTATTATATTTTAATTTTATTTTAATTGGTTATTTATAACACGCATAATACCAAGTGGTTTCTAAGCACGGACCCAGGGATCGAACCTGTGTTGTTTCCCATAGTCTTGTTTTCAAGGCGAGTGTATTGTCCCTTAGCTATCCTGACAAGACCATCTTAAGATAGACTGACACTGCATTGTCTTCCAAGTGAGATGCAAGCCTCGCAAAAAAACCGCTGTGACGTGAGCAGGTTATGGTACTCGTTTCAATTTGTGTTACCCAGGAGCATTGCTAGGGGGTGGGCTAAGGGGGCTATAGCCCCTGATCTTTTGGTTGTAGCCCCGGATAGAATCTCAGGAGCTACAGCCAAAAGACTAGCTAGCCCCCAGTCCCAACAGTTCCCACATCAGCTTAGCCCCGGGTCTTTTCCAGACCTAGCAACTCCCCTGGTGTTACCTATTTCAAGTTATTGGATAAAGTCAGACGCAGATAATTATGAATATGACCGATTCAAACACGTAGTTGTTCAGACAGAATTTTACAGTTGGCCAAGAAGTGTGCAAACCTTTGATGTTACATACATTCTCAAATGCGTTAAGTTGGTGTTGCACCCCGGCCAGTGTTTTAGTCAGAAAAACTGCATCAACTGCAAATAGAATAGGACTCCATTTATGACTGCCCAGGCTGGGGGCATCTTTTGCCACAGCGGGTAACGCTTCTGCAATGCCATTAACATGCAATAAGAATAGCAAAGGGGCCAGCGCACAACTCTGCCTCACTCCGATGTTAATGGGCACTGGGGCAGCTGTTCCACCAAGCATCCCCCAAGGAATGAGAGCACTATTCCCATGGTACAAGGGCTTGATTGCATTACAAAGGCTCTCAGAAGTCTGCAAATCATATAACGTTTCCCAGGGGAGGTTTCTCGGGACAGTATCAAAAGTGGTCTTTAAACCTTTTAATTAAGAGAAAAATGAACATCACAAACAAAAGAGACAGAAAAGCAGTACCACAACAAATGCCATACAGGGGGAACATAATCCATATCGGGCTGTCCAAATGTGAGGAGTAAAAGCAGTCATAAGCGGATAATAGACTGCTCACATCACACTCCTAAGAGTAGGTGACTAAAAGACATACCTTCTGGTGAGAGAAGTAACAAGACCAAAGCCAACATCACTGCCAGTGGGCCCCCGCTGCCCTTTGGAGATCTACCAATGCCAGATATATATATTGGGAGTTCAACCTCACATATTTTTGTGATATAAGGTCCAACCTCACCACCTGGTAAACTGTTGAGACCCGTGGCCTATAACCTGGCTGGACATGTGATAGGATATCTGACTCTGTTACCCAGTCCGCCATACCATGTAGGATGATCCTCGAGTTGATTCTTGCCAGAGAGTCGATCAGTGAGATTGGTCTATAGTTAATTGGTTGGTCCTTATCGCCCTTCTTATAGATGGGAATGATAACAGCCACCCTCCAACTTTTCAGTGACTCGTTTGCGCTAAATACGTCATTTAGAAACTTTGTGAGAAAGGGGACCCAGATAAGAGGTTCGTTTTTTTACTGATGCATTTATCAATCAAATGTTTGTAAAAAGCAGGGTCATCAATAATTGGGCCATATATATTAACTATGATCAAGTGCATGCAAGTTGAAACACCGGAAACTATAACAAATCGGCCCTCAGGGTCCTGCTCATGCTCTACAATCTATAATCTAGGAGATTTATAGATGAGGTACTAACGCCCAATGAGAACAAAGAAAAGGAAGTATCATATCTGTACGAGCTTCAGGATTTAGCAAGTGCCTCGTTGACGGTCGTTGATAAATGCGTCCCTTGTAGAATAGTTATCTTTGCCCCTTGCTGCTCTCAATAAGTGACTATCCTGCGCACCTTAATGGGGTCATTCAAACCCCTAATGTTCCAACATATCGAACAGCAACTCTCCGGTGGCATCATCCCAGGTCCCATCAAGGAAGGTAAAGCCATGGTAGTCTCCATTGTAGGATAGGCGCTTATTGGGAGGGGCATGGGGCAAAGATAACTCTTCTGCAGGAGACGTATTTATTGAGGGCCGCCAACGAGGTGCTAGCTAAATCCTGGGGCTCGTCCAGATTGTGCACCTTGAAACACATTATGTATAGGCGCATGATAAAATCCCATTAAAATAATAAACAATACAAATCATACTTGTCATCTTAGGAATGCAAGTGATCTCCCATGATGCTAACCAATTTTAGAAATTAAACCAAACAACCCCAACTCAACCACACCCTCCTCCACCCACACAGCAATACCGCAACCCACAGTGAAGTCTCCGAACCACATGAAAAAACAACCCCAAACCTGAAACTTTGGGCATTCACCCAGGGCCAACCTGTAGCACAGACCTAGCTGCTCCACCCGACAGGAGGACAACAGGCTCCATGCACCAACTTATATGTGCTAAAGATGAGCCAAGTTGTTGCATTCCTAATCATGAATAAAATAACATGATCCCAAGTCCCAGGCATAGCTAGAGGTTTACTTATGTGTCATTCTATAGACCCATCCCAGCAATTAAAACAGCTCAATGGAGTCAGCAGGTAATACCTTTCTCTCGGGGAGACCGAAGAGGACCCATTTTAAAAAAAAACAAAAAAACATTTGTACTACCCCGGATCCACATACCAATCCCAATTACCCACATATACACTCAGTCAGCCTTTCTGCAAGGATTCCATGAAGGAAAGGGCATCTGCCGGACCATTAAAGTTAGCCTTGTTATTGTGGACCACTTGCAGCTCTGAGAGATACAGCATAGCATATTTTAGACCCTGCTCCCACAGTTGAAACTCCACAGCAGCAAAAGATAAGCAGGCCTTCTGGGAGGAGGAATGAAGTCCATATAAAAGAAAATCCTGGCTTCCTGGTAATGCATTTCACTTAGCTCCCAGGCACATCACAGAACAATATCTCTATTCCTGTAGTTCATCAGATATGCAATCCCTTGACAATGACTTTTCCCAGGCTTGTGACCTTGATGAGTTATGCGATGAACCCTTTCCACCAGAAACTGTGAGACAGCAGGGTATCTGACAACACCTATTTAATGAAACCTTCCATGAACAACTCCATGTTTAGTTGTGGGATGAATTCAGTTATGCCGACCACCTGTATGTTGTTTCTTCTAGATCTCGCTTCTAGGTCATGGTGTTTCATGCAAATCCGTTTCACCTATTGTTATAAAACAAGCAATGCATGGCACATTTTGGAACTGGTATCCTCCAAACTCCCAATCCTGTGTTCCACCTCCGAAAAGCAGCCACGCACCTTCTGAATATGCTGTTGCATCCTACACACCATAAAGACCAGATTATCCAGCTTTCAATTGACTGACTCGAATTGGTCTTCCTTTGGGCCAGGATAATGGATAATTCAGATTGATCATTCAATGATCGCTCCCAGTGTTATGCGCTTCAGGGAGCTTCTCCTCCAACATCAATTCCCAAGCTGTTCTTCCTCCTGATGCAGGGGCCCTATATTTCGGTATAACTGGGGGCTCTTTATGTGAGAATGTCAGCCTTCACTGATGCTTGTTCCGCTTGTTCATGAGTGCAGTACCCCTCTCCAGCGGGCTAGATACCACAGGAGGAACCAGTCCCAAGACAATAGTGATCACAACGGCCACACATCCTGTGAGGACACATACCATTTTCCCATCCCAAAAGCGAGGGACCATCTCCCCACTTAACGCACCAAAGCAGGGTAAACGGATCTGGTCACGTCTGCACAAGAGAAACAAATACAGCGTAAACAGCAGACTTACAGATTGTCATCCAGATTTTTTCAATAGTAATACAAGTTGCTGCACTCTTTGCCCTCAGCACACACCAACTCTGCAACAAGTAGGGCCACTATTCCCCACGGGCCGTGTGCTACTAATAACATGCCTGCCACAACAAGGGATGTGATCCCTGCTCAGCATCTTCAATAGCATTGGGTATATCCCTCCATAGGGGAGGCTTCCGGCGTCATCCGTCCATCACCTCCCCAGCCGTACTGAGCACCAATGCGGCAGGGTCCAGGCGATGATCGCTACTGTCTCCCGCATAGGGTTTACATCCTGCCAGGTACCAGACCTAAAAGTCCCAGTCGGCAGTGACCAGTCATCTGGCGTGCTCCGCAGAGGTGAAGCACTGCCACCAAACTCAAACAGCCCATGGGGAAGAGGTCACAGAAAAGGATTACACCTCTGTGGTGGCTAAATGGACAAATGTTCTCGGAATGGTCTCACTTTTCCTCATGTCATTGCTGGAGCTCAGTGCAGAGTGGACATCTTGGTTGTGTGCCCTCTACTGCCGCCCTGCTTGCTAGGACTGTCTTTGATACCTCACTGGGACATATTTATCATTGCCTCAGGATAAATCCTTCGTCTACATCCCACTTTGGGTGTCCTGCTCTGGTTCCTCCATATCCTCCACCCCAACACTGTCAGGTGGAATGTTCACATTGTGGGGCATCGGCATATTGTGCTTTATGCACAGATTCTGATGCATGCAACATGCAATGACATTGTGGCCAACCTTCTTTGAGGAGTCTAAAGGTTTCCTTTATGATGCTGCATGTTTGAATGTGAGCGGCATTAAACCACCTCTTGACTGGCCTCTGTGGGTTTCTGTCGGATTGTAAGAGACAAGGCAAGTTTGGCTATCAAGTCTCGCTGGAAGGATAATGAGTGAGGTGAGAATGGTACCATTAGTCCTATTTTGTAGACATGATTACTTGAGTTAGGGGCGGTGGTCTTGTATCTCTAGCACAGTGTGTAGAATCTGAGCTCCCCACACCATGCCCTCCCTGTGCTTAGCCCCAAATCACCAGGCACTCCTTGTTCACAAGCCCCTCACCAGGCACTCCCTGTGCTGAATTCCCCTCACTAAACACTCCTTGTGCTTAATCACACCGTCTCAAAAGGAAATTCCTTGTTTCTGCTTGGCTAAGAGCCACATCTGTTGAATACTGTACATGACCATGTGGGCTATGGTCATGTCTGTATTGCGGGCCATCGTGAAATTCAGAATAAGCTGTAGTTCCTGATTTCTCTACCCCACCTCTGTCTCATGAGGAAGCAGAAACCGCTGGCACCTTAGTCTGGGAAACCTCTAATATTAGGGAATTGTGTAGGGTCATAGGAGTGTCCTTTGAATGTAAACTATAATGATGTTAATCTATGGAATGTACCTACATTTCTAACATTTGATTATTTTCATGGAATAATATCTCTGATCTAATACCTCCCACCAAGACATTCCAAATTCTGGGATTAAAAACAGACTGTTTTGAATCTTAATATTCTGTTTTATTTAAAAGTATAAATCAAGAAATTAAAAGCTGTGCTGGGTAAGTCACCAACAAAATACCACATAAATGCAGGAAGCTTGTCATATAAAAGAAGTGCAGCCTGCCTGCTAGTGTCTCATTTAGGTTTACATTAACAATACATACACAGTCATATATATATATATACACATATGATGAACTATTTTAGACACAAGAATAAAATTCTCTTCAATATATAACCATACACATTGACACTGGTAGTTGGATTAAAAAAAGAACACACAATTTTAAAAATTCGCATAAAAACTAAACAATTCACATAGTTTTCTATGAAACAAGTGTCATAAATAAAAAAATGTTGTTTAACATTTGAATTTCCTGTTTTAATACTGACTCAACTCTAAAACATTGGACCTTATAGATGTTTAGGTTGGTCATAGATACAAGAATGTTTGGTAGGGTTGACATGGTTCATGGCAAAAGTTGTTTTATGTATAGAAAACTGAATTTAGGATTTCTTTTTTGTGTAAATTATGGTTTTCAAAGTCAGTAAGGTTATCAATCCCAGCAGATCAGTGAGGTACATTATAAATAGAGCTTGTTAACCCATACACAATTTGCTCCCATGAAAACTGAGGGAATTAATACATATTTCTTACTATCAGAGACAAATATGCCCCTGTACAGTTGTGGATTCTAGGACCCCTTTTTTTAAATATACTTTAAAAAAAATTCATTTACAGGCCCAGTGTATCTTTAATGATATGTGTAAACAGAGTTCTCCATAAAACGTTTCATTGCAATATGGGATTTAATTAATTCGATTATACTCACTTCAGGTTTGTCTTTAAAATGCCCATGCCAGGTAGGGACATTAACAGCTCAGGAAGTCACACCAGGCAAATTCTTTTTTAAACTGTCCTCCTGATTCCAAATCCATCTCAGGAAATCTGGTTATGAATCTGTTTATGTCTAAAGGCCTTCTTAAATAAAATATACATCAGCTATGTCCAATTGTATACACAATTCTCTTTTCTCATGTCAGGAAGGCCCTTTTCCTTTGATGCTTTCTCCAAAACATCCACTTCTTCTGATGTGCTTGAATTTAAATATCTAGCAAACTCCTCTCATGTAACATAATTTGATACCAAATGTTTGGATTGGAGAGAGAGCCTGTGATGATTTCCCTTCACTTCCTCACGTCCATTAAGATGATCCACTTTCCAGCGATTTTCCAATGCATTTTAACATGTCATGAGGAGATTTACTTGTTGTGAGTAAGCTCTTCTGCAGGAGATTTATAAAATTGGACTGAAAGATGCCTTTCCCATATAATTTATTGTATGAAGTTGTGTCATTAATAATACTTATATATTCAGGATTGCAAGACAATTCTGAATTCAAAGACATTGTTCATGTTTCAGTAGCTGCATGTATAACAAAGTTATTAAAATATGCAAATTCATTAATGATAAATATTTGGATGTCATTTGAAGTTTGCCGGTATCCCGCTGGTAATACCAAACTGGCCTACTGTTTCTGCTGCCTGATATCCTGTTATTACCGGGATATTACAGGTGGCGGAAAGGGTGGTAAATCCCCATTCCAGGGGATTGCCTGTAATACCAGCATTTATTTTCCGGTGGGGGCCTGATTTACCTCTAGCTTTTAGCTGGAGGTAAATCAGTGGCCCTCACTGGCAAACTTGTGATTTGGCGGTGCAGTAAAAGTGCTGGTTATAGATTTACCAGCACTTTTACCAACATGTTTACTGCATCAGCAAACCTATAATGACCCCCAGGACTTCGACATAATTCCCTTAAATGCCTGTGACTTGGGCCACTCCACTGAATTCAAGCTATGTCAATTTTAAAAGTCAGACAACAGGTTAAACATTTTAGATGGTAATGTAGTTATTTAATTATTTGTGGCTTTAAACCATTATGTTTCTAATGCTGTACCCAATTAGCTGTTGTGCAGGTGTTGGTAGCCTTATGGCGCTACTTGGGTATAGGCCTGGGTCTGCTTGAGACCTTTTGAAACTTGCCATTACTGGCTGGCCATGCCATCATCCATCTCATTCCAGGGTGGCCATCCAGATAAAAGTAAAATAATAGGACCTTCGAAATCCTGAATTTGGAATTTATTTAGCCTATCTTCTTGTATTTTTCATACAGACAGGTGTCCTGGATACACACAAATGTTTTCATTAATCACTCAATGGCTTGATCACAGTAATTGATAACGGTACCTGTTTAATTTCTACACTATTGGGCTGTGGACAGTGCTATTGTCGGTCTAGAAAAATGGACAGCTCTCACGATGGATGGCAAACGCATTTCGGTGGCCGAAGGCCAACCGGCTCATGTACGTAACGATAGAAATACAGGTTCCGAGTTTGACCAATGAACGGCCATTTTGATGTAACAAGGATCGCCATTTTGTTTTCTAACGATTGCTCATTGCTTTCTGTTCAAATTGCTTCGCAGCACATTTCTGCTTACACTGCTCGACTGTTAACATTGTTGTCTGAACGTGAAAGGACAAGGCCGCAAGGCCGCGAGGCTAATAAGAGTTTGTTGAAACACAATGTAGGCAGCTCCGGAGAGAAATGCCCGGCTCCCTCCCGAATGTAGCCTTGAAGCAGAGCCGCAGGGCATTTAATCATTTCACAGCTGCCAGCCAGTCTCGTTATATGGTAGGATATGTTAGAATAAAGCAGCTAAAGGCTTGAATTATGCTCTTCTTACGGCCCCCCTTTTCCGAGCCCTGTAGAGCGTGTCGGCTCCCAGGACACGAATAGCAGCTCATAGATAGCAAGGTCTGGAATGTGACTCTTCCCCCGTATGTAGCTCGCTTACAAGAACAGAAGCACTGTGTTCTGTTCAACAAAGAAAAGATGTCTCTGCACTTGCAAGGTTGCATATTGTTACTAGAATAGATATTTGAAGATGTCATATTCGTCGGAAGTGTCCATCATCAAACCGAGTTCAAAGAAACCCAATAAAGTGTGGGTGTTAAACATGTCACAGCCGATTGTATGATATGCATTTTGTATATATGTAACTGATGTACGTAATTCACTCTCTTGCGTCCCCTGAGGTCTAGAGATACACGTCGCGGGGCGTGAGACCGAGTTGGCCAACTGAGACTATTTGCTTTGCAATAAACCCTAGCTTTGGGAATACAATCTCGTATCTGGCTTATCTATCGTGTGTGGTGACTTGCCTTGTTTCCATAACGCGAGGGACCCCTAAGGGCCCCTTTCAAGATGGCGCCCGAATAGGGACCCTCCCCCACTTGTTCCATCGTGTACATTGTAATTGAGTAAAGGCGGAGAACGACGAGGACGGGACGATCGAGCCGGGATCAAGAGGTGTTCGGGGCGCCCTGTAGAAGTGATGAGAGATTCCTTTGCAGATCTGCACACATCTGATCCCTGATCGATGTATCTGGCTAGAGAACAAGGAGGCGAGGGTCCCGAAACGAGGCAGAAGCCAAGAAACGCAGACACGATGTCATTGGTTGTGTCAGTATACAGACGAAATGTGTCCTGGAGGACAAATTTATTTATCAGGTGAGTCATACCCCGATCAAAATAATCCTGATATTGGTTGAGAGTTGACTTTGCAAAATCAAACGCCCTAGGTAAGGTTGATTAATCAAGGGGCGGTTGAAACATGCCTGGGGTATTGTCCACCCTAGCGGGGTTTTTCCGCTGTGGTAGACAATCTTTGGAAAATGGCCAAATTGCACCACCTGGGGGAACGCCAGTGTATGAGATGTATGTGAAGTATGGTGTGGGAGCGATAATATTATGTGAGACTTGGCATAGGCAAAACAGAAAGCAACAAGACCATCAGTGGCCGATAAATGGTAGTTTTGAGATAGTGAGAATAGATAATTTAGAAAGGGTGTTGATAAGAAGGAAAACACGTCCCGCAGCATTTGATATCGTTAAGGACTGGAGAAGGGAAGCAATGCTCCGATTTAGAGGTTGAGCGAAGCATGCGCGCAGGCATAAATCGAAAGGTGAAGTAGCGGAAGAAAAGGAGGAGGAGGAGTGGACTGAGAGTCTAAGGAGGTCAGGTAGACGTGACCAGTTGAATCAGTTGAATATAGAAAAACTATACCCACAACGAGAACTGAACATAGCAGATGAAGTGATGGAAAACATATTGATCCATACAAAACAAGGCCCAATATCAGAAGCGAGGCCAAACACGTCAGTAACTATTGCTCAAGCCCCTCCCGTAGCTCAAACTCTCCCTCCCGTAGCTCAAGCCCTCCCACAGCCACAGACCGCGTACGTAACACTTCCTATTAGCCAACCAGGCCCACAGCAGACACTCCCCGTTCCTATTGTCCCATCAGCACCTCCCGCCTTAGATACAGACTCGGTACCGTCCGTCCCTCCAGGGGTTGAAGTTGAAACCACGGGGGCGAGAGGCAGGACTGAACAAAGTGGATGCACCAGGGTAACTCGCAGTGCGATCAGCACAGAAAGGAAGGTAGAATTGCAGCAACAGGCAGAAATGTATATAGAGGGGAATGATGGGACGGCAGCATTGGCTTCGATGTATGACTTCCGAAGAAGCAACGAAAGACAGGTAGTGTTGGAATGAATGGGTGAATATTTGGTGGAGAGATGGAAACAGTTAATTGGGAAATTACCACCGCAGCGCTTGTTAGACTTAAATGCATTAGCACGCTGTAGACAAAGAGATGAAGAAGTGAGGGAACATGTGTATGGACTTTTTGAGCTTAAAAATGAATTGGATAATGATTATGCTGAAATGTTTACTGCACCTGGGTACAGGGGTAAGGATATCGGGAGAGATAGGAAGGAAGTGCTAGGGCCACACAATCGACGGCAACAGTTACCATTGCCGGGGCGAAAGGCGATGGTGGACGAATTACTGTTATTAAAACAGGTGGGGGAAGACTTGAAAGAATGCATACTGAAAACAAGGGTGTTACTGCAGCAAGTAGCAGGACATAATAGAGGAAGAGGGAATGCACAAGGGAGGAGTAATTTGAATACGCATGGGGGGCCATTGGGACCAAATCAGTGTGCGTAATGTAAGGAGGAAGGACACTGTTGAGCACAATGTCCACATTTACAGAATAGAAATGGACCTGGTCAGAGAAGACAGCACAGAGGGCACCAAGGAGCAAATGGACCAAATAGGAATAGTATGCAGCAGCACCACAATAATGAAGGTAATCAAAACCAAGCCCAAAACCAAAGTGCTCCTAACCAGAGTCAGGGTCAGCAAAACCAACAGTATGGGAATCAGAGTGGGGGAAATAGAGGAAAGAATGGGAACATTTTCAATACGCAGCCAAATACGTATTACAGTAATAGTAGTGACTACACATCGGATGATGTGTTATTTCCCCAATAGGACAGCCCAGGGCAAGGGTCGGAACCAGTGTCCATTCCCGTGAATCAGAGAGGACCCTACGTAGAAATGGGAGTCGGGAATAAGGAGCACCGCTTCCTTGTAGATACAGGAGCACAAAAGTGTTCAATAGACCATCACTTGGTTCCGGATATACCACTGTCAGGGCAAAAGAATGTTTCTGTAGGATTCGCAGGTACACCAGTCATAAACCCAGTGTCCCAACCAGTCCCAGTTACTATAGGACCATTCACTGAACATTGTCCCTTTCTCCTAACAGAAAATTGTGGGGAGAACTTGTTGGGATTGAACTTGTTGAAAAAGCTAGGTGCAATTATACATTGTACGTCAGACGGGGTGTTTCTGACGATTTGGCCACAAGATGCTCCTGTGTCAGAATTCATGTCTGAAACCTTGCCAGGAGAGTTAAGAAAAGTGCCAACCTGTATATGGGCGATGCATGACAACGATGTAGGATGCTTGAAGATAGAGCCAGTGAGGATCATTTTGAAAGAAGGAGTTACACTGCCAAGAATTCCCCAGTATAAAATTTCGGCAAACGGAGAGAAAGGATTGAAAAGTATTGTTTCAGATTTGGTGAAATTAGGGGTAATTGAAAAAATTACAGGCAGTACATGTAACAGCCGATTCTTCCAGTGTTTAAGAAAGGAGGCAATGAAGTACCATATTGTTTCATAATTGATTTGCGCGCGCTAAGCAAAGTAGTAGATCCACAATTTCCTTTGGTCCCAGACGTCACTACAATATTGACAATGATACCTGCCTCAGCAGAATACTTTAGCGTGATTGTTCTAAAAAACGCTTTCTTTAGCATTCCGGTGGACAAGGACAGTGGATATTTGTTCGCGTTCACATTAGGGGATGATCATTTAAATTCACGCGCATTCCACAAGGATATACGGAAAGTCTGAGTATTTACAGTACAGCGTTAAAAGAACAGCTAGACATGCTAGAATTACCAGTGGGGTGTGTACTATTGCAATACATAGATGATCTGTTGATCGCTGATGATACAGAAGAGATTTGTAAAAAGAGCACCGTATTACTACTGTCACACCTAGCGGCACATGGCCATAAAGCTAGTTTGAAGAAGTTTCAATATAATCGAAAGGAGGTAGCTTATTTGGGCTACCTACTTTCGAAAGAAGGGAGAAGGCTAACGCCAGAGCGCATAGAAAGTATTTCTTGTATGCCTATTCGAAAGACACAGAAAGGAGTCAGAGCCATAATAGGCATGGCTTCTTATTGCCGGCAGTGGATCAGTAATTTTGCGTTAATTGTGAAGCCAATGGTGCTATTAACTAAGAAGGATGCGGTGATCCCTTTGCAGTGGAATGTAGAATGTCAAAGAGCGTTTGATCAATTGAAAACTGCATTATGTTCTGCTGCAGTTCTGGGCATGCCGAATTATGAAAAAGTTTTTAGATTATTTGTATGCGAGAATGAAGGATGTGCATTAGCTGTTTTGACACAGGAACAAGGTTGAAGAAAGAGGTCGTGCGGCTATTTTTCTTCTGCGCTGAACCCTGTAGCGCGCGCACTATCACGATGTTTGCGATCTGTCGCGGTGGCTGCTGCATTGGTGAAACAAACGGAAGGGATGGTATTGGGGCATACTTTAATTCTGATGGTGCCACATGCCATAGATGTCCTATTAATTAGGAAACAGACGCAACACCTCACCTCTGCTAGACTGACAAGATATGAGATTATCTTGTTCGCGTCCCATATCCAAATTATGAGGTGTAGCGCTTTGAATCCTGCAAAATTAATGCCACTGCCCATAAAAGAAATTGGTCACAACGAATCACCACCCCATGATTGCTTAATGGTCACTGAAGAAGAAACGAAGGGGAGAGTTGATTTAAGTGACATCCCACAAAAGGAGCCAAATGGAGAGTTATTTTGTGACGGCTTTTGTTTTAAACTACCTGATGGCACGTCAACTGCCGCTTACGCTATCACTACCCTAGAGAGCGTTGTAGAAAGCAAAATAATTCCCTACAACTCGGCACAAGCGGCAGAAATAATAGCATTGACCAGAGCCTGTGAGATTTCTGAAACGTGAATATCTATACTGATAGTCAGTATGCTTTTTGGGTGGTTCATAACTTTGGTCGACTCTGGGCTCAGAGGGGTTTCTTGACATCGCATGGGGCCAGAATTCAACATGGTCCTTTGATTGTACAATTGCTATCTGCACTCACATTTCCAAAGCGCCTAGCAATAGTGAAATGCGAGGCACATAAAAAGATAAAATGCAAAGTGGGAGAGGGAAACGCATTTGCAGACAGAATTGCGAAACAAACTGCCACTGATTTGAATAATAAAATGATGACAGTCCATACTGAGGAAGTACCCTGTATGATAGAAGATGGAATTGCCACTGTCAAAGAGATGCAGGCCAAAGCCACGGCCGATGAGATACAAGGGTGGGCAGAGGGCTCTGCTGAGTTAGATTTAGAGGGTTGTTGGGTGGACAAGGGAACTAAAAACAGGATGTTGCCAAATTCTTATGTGACTGCAATGGTCACGATGGCTCACAGCCCTACCCACATCTGTGCAAAAAAAATAATACAGCACCTATCTACGGTATGGCAGAATATAAACATAAAGAAGAATGCAGAGAGGTTGGTGCAGAACTGTATTACGTGTTTACAACACAATGTAGGAAAGGGAACAGTGACTCCAATAGGCAGTTTTGGCCCGCTTCTATGCCTTTTGAGGTAATCCATTTTGATTTCATAGAGATGGAGAGGTGCCAAAACTTGAAATATGTCTTAGTGGTGATCTGTGCATTCAGCAAGTGGGTGGAGGCATATCCCTTAAAAGACTGCACAGCAATGAGTACGGCAAAAGTAATGCTTAAAGTATACTTTTCCCGTTTTGGCTTGCCCCGTGTCATATGGTCAGATAACAGTCTACATTTTGTGGGCGCAGTGGTATTACAGCTATGTGCAGGTCTTCATATTGATAAGAGATTTCATAGTTCGAGGCATACAAGTTCGGCCGGTCTTGTTGAGAGGCACAACGGAATCCTCAAGTAAAAAATTAGCAAGATATGTGCAGGGAGCAAGTTGAGTTGGCTGGATGCATTACCGATAGCGCTATTGTGCATGCGTACGTCTGTACAGGCTAGAACTGGGCTCTCCCCGTATGAGATTGTGATGGGGAGGCCGGCGAATGTTTGGTGCGCACCCAGGCCAAAGGGACTGAGTGAAGTGGAACATCCTGTACTTAGCACTTATTGTGGCCTTTTAATGCAGAAATTGCGTTTAATTCATCAGCAGGTGCAGGAGGCTCTACCCGTAAGATATACTGGTCCGGGGCACGCGCTGGAGCCAGGAGACTGGGTGCTGCTTAAAAACTTTGAGAGAAAATCGTCGTTAGCACCCAGGTGGCGCGGCCCCTATCAAGTGCTTCTGGCAACGCAGACGGCAATACGGGTGGATGGGAGGAAGTCGTGCATCCATGCCACCCATGTCAAAAAGATCCCATCTTCACTGAAAGACTTGCCCAATCCGGACGACCGGAAAGAGACAGCGGTCCCAGAAACGAAAGAAACTGCTTCCAGTCCACCGCCGCTAAATATGTCCGAGGGGGAAGTGAAAGTCGAAACAAAGCCTGAAAAGATTGCCAAAAAGGGAGAAGGACAAAGAGTGCCCCAACGTTGCCCAGCAGAACCTACATCACTGTTGGCTGACACGATATCTGCATTGCAAATAATGACAGATACTAAATGTGTACCCCTTTGGCACCCACCAGCACTTGCCATTGCGCCAGAGCCAAAGACCGAATCCGCATCAATGTCGCGGCGCACACCAGCATCTGCCATTGTGCCGCAGGCTGACTCTGAGCCTGGATCTGGAAGTGCACCGGCACTGTTCACGGATCACACAATACCAGGAGTGAGGCGATATGATTTGCGGCCTCGAAAGACAGAGTGATCCACAGTTCTTTGGTGTTTATGCTAACCTCTGGTTCCGCTCATGGGCGGAGAAGGAACTAGAGGTGTAGAGGAGAGAAGCGTGAGAATTGTGCAAGTCGAGACTCGCGGCTCCTCGGTGCGATCATAAAAAGTACATGTGTCCTGAACCAGAGCGGACAAGCTGGGCACACATGGTACAAAGGCAATAGAGAACTGTTCAGAAGTCCTCTGAGCAGTATGAGAGAGGATACGTGATCTTGCCTAGAACGAATAAGCAAATAAGGCTGCAAAGGGCTGGCAGACTGAACTGTTGACAATTCCTTTGAACTTATTGACATACGGACAAGTGCGACGAAGAGAGATATCCACGACGAACTTTGTCAGGAAGAAGAAGGAAGGTGAGAAAAATGTCGGGACCGGTTTCAGCCTCCTCCTGCACCACTGCTGAGAATGTGTTAGTTATAAAGACTGTAAACTTAGGGAAAACGCATGGTAAAAAAAATGGTATGCTGGCTTTGACAATAATCATGTACTTCATGAGCGTGGTAGCACCAATAACGACAGCCTTTGTGTTATGGTATGTGGAGTCTATACACCCATTGGGAATGTTTTTACCAATAGTTAATATACCCACTACTGAAAGCCGGTTCAGGTGATTACTTATACCTTGTCCCCAATGGAAGAGAGACACAGAGAAGGGTATGGGAACAATACGCTATTACTCATCATGAATATGACGCATGCAATTCTAAATAAAAATAATTGTTGGGTATGCGCCCATTTACCGCAGCATGCAGGGAAAGGAATAGGGTGGTATGTACAACCATTACCATTAAGTTCTGCATGCAGTGCATCTTTAAGTACAATGTTTTATGGGAAGTGGAATAAGAGTAGTACGGGTCAATTAGATAGAACGAACATGAATGAGTTTGAGGAAATAATTATGAGGCCTGGTGGTTGTTCCATATTCCATAAAGCACAAGTGATGATCCCAGAACCTACGCCAAAAAGTACATGAGAAATAACACGACAAAATAGACAAGATAGATTGTCCCCACCAGTTAAAACATCTGTGATGATGTTTCGTGTAAGAACAGACGGGAACAAAGATGCATTTCCCCCTTCTTACACGGTGAACTATAACCCGAGAACTGTCCTGTTTTGTCTAAAAAGGAAAGCCACCTATTCAGTAGGAACATTTACTGGATGCATGAATACAGAGGTACTAAAATGGGAAATAGAACCAGTATATGTGGGAGATCCAGTCTATTTTATATGTGGAGAAAAAGCATATCCTTGGTTGCCCAGAAACTGAGGAGGTACATGTTACCTAGGTCTACTGTTCCCGGGAGTATTCCTCTTAGAAACAGCAGACATGGCCAGGCTATCCAGATCTAGAACCCGAAGGAGTAGCGAAGGTGTTTTGATAGCGAAGGATGTAGCAAAATCATTCATACCATTCTTGTCCCAGATAGTGAACTCCTATAACATAAGGCAACTGTCCAGAATACTAAAAGATACGATAAACACAACGACAGATATACTATTTAATATGACGTTGGAAGAAAAGGGAATTAAGTTAATGATGCTGCAAAATAGAATGGCTTTCGATGTAATCCTGGTTGATCGTGGGGGAATTTGCAAGATTGTGGGATCAGCATGCTGCGTATTCGTAGATGACTACTCCCCTACAATTTTTGAAGCAATAAAAAAAATGCATGTCCTAAGCTCCGAACTCCCAACTGAAGAAGAGGGCTGGGGAATAGAGTCCTGGTTTTGGGGAATACTGCGTTCTTGGGGATGGAAGTTGATTGCGATATTAGTAGTAGTGTTTGGAATATTCATAACATGCTGTTGTTGCATACACTACCTACCGATAGTTTGCACTGAGATAACTGAGGCCCTGGGGCATTACCTGACTCGGTAATGCCCCCTCGGCGAGAGGCTTATTGCTATTAGTACCCCGGCCCACAAGACAGGGGTACTAATAGCATTTTTTCTTTTGCGAATTGCTGCGGCAGAGTCCGTTTTCCTTTTCCATGGCTGCCATGGGGAGCGGACGAACTGGGGACAGAAGTGTTCCTAGTGTGTTTGTTCCAAGAAAAAAGGATAAAAAAGAAGGTAAGTGGGATTGGGAGGGCAGGGAGGGGATTGTTTGCAGGGGAGGGGGGTGGAAGAAAGAAAATACTTACCTGAATCCCCAGTGGGGGAGTATGGCAGCCTCCAGCTGTGTGGAGGCTCGGAGCAGGGATTGTCCCGTTTTGAGCCTCTTCATTGGCTGAGGGGCTGTCACGACCCCCACCGGAAGCAAAGGAAAGGAATCCCGGCCGAGGGGTTCCCGGTCGGGTAAAGCCCCAGCGAGGGCCAATCAGAATGTTTGTTACATTCTGATTGACCTTCGCCGGGTACTAATAATCAATGATGATCCACCAGAGATCCAAGATTTACCAAGATCAATGCCAGGTGCTCTTTCTACCCTCTTTACCCGTTGCATAGGCAATTGAAGTACCCATAGGCATCCTTAGAGGGAGTTTACAGAAATCACTAAGCCATACTGCAAAGGATCTTTCCCTGATATAAAATAGGGAGCAATTGTCTGATGCTTATCAAAATCCATTTTCCTTAAAGTGCACTTGTATGCATCTGCAAGGGGGCTAACCCAATGTCTGACTCATTACAGATTAGATTTAAAAGAAGCCTTGTTGACTCTGAAGCACACCCTCAGTTCCCATCATAAGGGAACCAGGGTTTCCCATTGGGAGCTAGAGATGCAGATGGGAAAACGTGTTTGCTGTTAAGGATATTGGGAATGCCTTTGTTTGGCCCCAAAGCTCTGCCCGGTCCAATAATGCTGTGCAGGCCCTCGCTTGGTATACCTGTTACCCAGACTTGAGTGACTGACCCCCATTCTGCCTAGCAAACATAATGTAGCAGCCAATCTCTTTAGACGGGGGCCCGAAAGAAGGTGTCTAGGCCAAAGGTGGTCAGAATACATGACCACCTCCAATGGGTTCTCCTAAAGGGCGCACTTCCTCCTTCGATGGCACATCTTATTCACAATGCCTAACCCTTTTTCTTAGGAGCACTCATAGTTAATTCTTTAGCTTGCGATGCAAGATCTGAGATCCCAGTAAACTGTAAGGGGAAAGATCCGGGAATGAACCCAATGTCTCCCTGCTGGTGCATGTTGGATCTTGGCCGTGCTTCTCTCATGGCCTGCCTCTCAGATTTCAATAAGTGACTCCTCCACAGCCGCCTAGCTAGCACTTCTCATAAGTGCAGGCGATGCATAGATGAAAGGGTGTCCTGGGTTCTATGAAAGCAAGAGGAAGAGTGGAGTTTTTCAAAGAACATACATGTCTCTAATCAGATGCAGCCTAAATTCCTGATATGTTCCATTTTACAGTCATTGCTGTGCAGTACTTCATGTGCCCTCAGGTCCTAGCTACACAACTACAATGACTACAATGCAGATATGAGGACATGAGGGTACATCATTTGGGGTACTAAAGTGCTGTTGCCTGAGCAAGACTTGGGATACCTCGTAGAACACACCAGAGGCATTGAGCTGCTTTGCTGTCATATGCAGTATGCTGCAGAATATGAATATGGGCATGGAACAGAATGTCCCATTGATGATAGAGGTCTGCAGAACTTGCCCTCAGGTTTAGAGGATGATGCCCATAGCATCATGACAAGAAACATCATGATGCACAATGTCCATAATAAACATATTTTCAATGCATACTTTTATTTTGTATTCATTTATTTGCATTTTTTAAAGCGCTCACACAGCCCGTGGGCATCGTGACGCTGTTACAGGAATATGTCTCTTGGTTGAGTATTTATAACGCTCTTAATACCTGGAGGTTTCTAAGCGCGGACCCGCGGATCGAACCTGTGTCGCTTCGTGTAGTCTTGTTTCCAAGGCAAGCACATTGCCACTGAGCTATCCTCCCGGAACAAGATTGCCAGTGTCCCAGTTCCAATAGTCTCACTGCCCCCTAGTCCTGAAGTTCCTAGTACCCCATATCCCTCCACCTCCATGCTTCCCAGTATGGATATCGGAGAGCACCTGAATGCCTCTTTGGCTCTGCTGTAGACAACTGTGACGAGGGCAGAGGGTAAGAATGCACAGCGGAGGCAGTGCAACAGTCCCTACCACAATAGGTATTAGTGATGGAAAGGGACTGCTCTGGCATGAAAGGATTGCATTCAAAGTGATCAACAACCTGCCTGTCACACTGCATTCTGGAGGAAGCCACACACCGTTGCACCTCTGTGGAGCACAAGTGTTACCGCAAGAAGGTCGGTCAGGAATGATGATGCCTTCTTCCATGCCTGGCCTGGCATGTGTCCTTTTGCCCCTGCTCTGGGGTAGAAGCTGCCATGGCAAGTGGTTCAGTGGTGCCAAGCTGGGCCTCTTGGCGAACACCTACTGCTTCAATGTAAACAGCCACAGCCTAAGACTAGAGGATAGCGGCCTGCTTCTGTGACTTTAAAGCCTCAGTCTTGACCATGTCGGTTCTGCAGCTAACATAAGACTCGGTGTGGGCCTTGAGGACATGGATTGCATGCTCATGAGCGCCCTGGGATCTGCAGCCATCGGTTACTGGCTGGCCCATCACATCATCTCTGTAAATCAGTCAGCTGAAGGCCTCCATCACAAGTGCTGCATTAGGCATGGAAGAATGGGTGGAAGGTACGCATGGCAGATAATGGCTAGGACCAGAATGTACAGTTGAGAATTGCCCTGCTCTTCTGGCCTTTCAGGGCTGTAATGAACGTCTGGCACGTTATCATTTCATTAGGGCATTCAGCCAAAAGTACATCCGACGTATCAGGTGATCTAGGACCCGAGGGGCACAGATGCCATTGTGGATATAACATCCAGAAAGGGAGGGCAGTGTGGGTTAGGACACAGTCACCTGGGACTTCAGCTACTATTCATGACCATCTGAGTCTGTCCGCTGGTCATCCTCCTCCACTCTGATTCCTGCTGGTCACCTGTAATAGGGATCACATTGCTGGCTGAGGGCATGTGCCAACTTCACATTATCATACATACATAGGGTACCACATGCACTGCTGTGTATCCACTAACCTATGCCAGGTCTCTAACTCTCTCCAGGCCAGCTCGGTTCACGCGAGTCATGGCCTTTTCCCAAAGCAGCCGCTTGAGGTGTGGTGGCGACACATCACCCATGGCATGGCAATCCTTGAAATGTTCTGCCACCTTCTTGTTAATCGTCCTCTTCAGGTCATTCCACCTTTCCCTTTACTCCTCAGCAGTGAGGGTTCTGCAGGCCGCATTGCTCGTATGAGTGTCGATAGCCTTAATAAGACAGGACCTTGTTTTTAAGCCGATCTTTGTCATCGGTTAACCGACGACATAGGACACATCCTCCTCAATGCAGTTCACAGGACAGTCAGCTCCCCATTATGGACTTTCATCTCAGCTCCTTTGAACGGCATGATCCTCGTGGGTTAGCAGCAGGCAAGTGTGCCAGTTGCCCACAAGACTTCAGCCATTGAGAAACAGGTAGCTATGACAGCAAATGATCCAGTAGGTTTCAGGTGGCTTGGCAAGGTGGTATCCCATGTAGAGTAGTTGTGAGCACAGGAAGACAAGTTCTGTGAAGTTGCAAAATACGAGTAGTATCTGGTGCAGTGGCCCAGACTAGAAGAAGATTTTTGGTCACTAATAATGCTTGGTTGTTTGTAATGTGGGCCTATATTTGACTGCCCTTGTTTTGGTCTGGTTTGGTTGTGGCCATGGGTCGTTTTTGGGACTTGTTTTTTCCCATTTCATATAAATGCCTGAAAAGACTGATGCAAAACTTAATCTGCTAAAGAAAGAGGGGGTATGTAACAGTACTGCAGTGTATTACAGTTCACATGTTCTGCAATGCAAAGTTGCCTTTCACAAATTGTTTATGTAAGGCGACCAGGAGCCTTCTGTTTTTGTTGGGGTTAACTCTTTGAAGTGTCTTGGTTCCAGGTCATGAAGAACATTCTAGATCCACCATCTATGGGTAGGTTCCTTTATTCTTTTTCCTGAAGGTAAGTCCAGTACATGAGAGAGCATCAGCACAGCAAAACACTGGAGCATCCACACCCAAGCAAGCTCGGCTTCCAACTGCCACTCTAGGAACACTCACCCAGGCTCCACAGACATTCCATTGACAAATCCAAACATTCCAGGAAGCAGACCTTCTACATTTCTCCCTCCGTACCCTCCACATGCATTCATCCAAAACATTCACCCAAAACACTTACCCCAAAACGCATATGTCATAAAAGCCCGGAATGCTCAATTTTTTTTTTTAAATCTGTTTTTATTGTTTACATTGTACCAGTAACGTGGTTACTCAACGAAACAACAGTACAATTACACCCACCCCACCCTCCTTCCCTCCCCCTTTCCCAACTGTCCGGACCAAAACGTAATACACCACAAGTTTCAGCTCTGTGATTATTGTGAGTCATTTGTGTCGTCGCCAGAGGAGCCTTCTGCATTGGGGTTGAACAATGTAATAATTAGCGTCACCCATTGTAGTAGGTCGTCCGAGGTGTCCTGTCTTTGTTGGCTCTGGGCCATCTCCCAAGCAGCTGTTTCGGCATTCGTCCATTTGCGAAGGTCTTCCCACCATGTTGACAAGCACGGGGCCTGAGGGCGCTTCCAGTTCATGGCGATGCGTCTCTTTGCAAGTATATACATTAGGTCTTTTAGTTTATTGAGTGGTCTATTCTTCTTGCTTCTGGGGTATCTGCCGAGGATACATGCTTTTGGCGTGTGTACCTCCAGGGTGACGTTCGCCTCGGCCACCTTGGCTTTGACCTGAGCCCAGAAGGACTGTATGGTGGGGCATCCCCAGAACATATGTGTCATCCCTGCATGGGGTTCGTTGCATTTGGGACATCCCGTCCTCACGGCTCCGCTAAATCTGGAAATGATGTCTGGTGTGAGGTACGCTCTGTTCATGATGTAGAATTGAATGAGTTGGAACCTGGCATTCCTGGATACCTTCTTGTGGTATACCATTATGTCCCCCCACTCTTTGTCTTCGAACTGCAAGCCAAATTCCTGTTCCCACTTTTCCTTACACTTAAGGCTTTGTTGGGTGGTGCTGTCGAGCAGTGTTTCATATATTCTGGAGGTCTCGTGGCCCCCCTCCGCTGCCCCGAGCAGGCTCTCAATGCTTTCGTGTCCGGAATCCAAGTTCTCCATTGTGGGCCAGCGGGCTGCTAGTCTCTTGACCACTGCGTTGTGCAGTAAGAACTGTCCCGTGTGGATCCCAGAGGCTTCATGTAGCTCAGTAAAATTTAAGATTCCCTGGTCGTCCACCAGGTCGCCCAGGGTGGCGATGCCGCTAGGTTCCCAAGTGTCTCTTATTATCCTTTGACTTCCCGGCCTGTTAGTCATGATGGTAGCTATCGGGATCTGTGGGGAGTAGGGGTCCGGAAGCATTGCGGCCTTGCAGGCTCTTTTCCATATCTGGATACCTAAGAGGATCAAGTACAAGTGTAGTTGTTTAGTTCTAGGTTCAATCCATGGCAGGTCCCTGAGTAGCAGTTGCGTGACTCCTGGCTGCAGCAGGCGAGTGTCTGTTGAGGCCTCATCGGCCATCCATTGTATCACGTGCTTCAATTGTCCAGCTAGGCAATACAGTTTGAAGTTAGGAACCTTGAGGCCCCCTTTGTCATATGGTCTCTGCATTGTTTCCAGGGCGACTCTGCGCCATCCTTCTTGCCACAGAAATGTCCTGCACAACTTGTGTAGTTCATTGAAAAATTGTCGTGGTATGTTATATGGTACGTTAGTGAAGAAGTAAAGGAGTCTGGGTAACGCCACCATTTTTAGTAAACCCACTCTGCCCGCCACCGATAGCAGCAGCCTGCTCCAAAACTCCATTGATTTTGCCAGTCCTTCCTTTGCCCTAACTGTATTCAGAGCGTGCTCTGTCTTGGGTCTCTGTGCACCCTTATGCCCAGATACTTCAAGGAGGAGGGTTCCCATTTCAGGGCTAGCTTGGGGAGCACTCCGGCCCCTTCTCCGCTCAAGGTGGCTAGGTGTAACAGGCAGGATTTGTTCTGATTAATCTGGATCCCTGTATATCTGTGGAATCTGTCTAAAGTTTCTAGTATGTAGGGCAATATGTGTGCAGGGTTCGTTAGATAGAGGAGCATCGTACATAGAAATCACGTGGTTCTCCCCGTCTACCACTATGCCCCCATCTCCATATTCTTGTCTTAGGTATGCTGCCACCGGCTCTATAGCCATAATGTACAGCATGGGTCATAGGGGGCATCCTTGCCTAGTTCCCCGGGATAGCCTCCATTTGTCTGAGAAAGTGTTGTTGGTGCGTATTCTGGCCTCGGGGTTGGTGTAGATGAGTGTGACCCACTTAATGTAGCTAGGCCCTATACCCATCTTGGACATGGTAGCCAGGAGCCATTTCCAGCGCACCGAGTTGAACGCTTTGGAGGCGTCCAAGGACGCCACTGCGCATTGCGTTTGTCTACCTTTGGTACTGTAGATGATATCATGCAGTCTACGTAGGTTTTTGGTGATGGTTCTACCGGGCACATAGGCCGTTTGGTCTTGGTGGATCAGGGTCGGGATGACTTTCCGCAACCTCATGGCCAGTATTGCCGTAAGTACCTTACTGTCTGTATTTAGTAAGGACAAGGGTCTATATGAGCCGCACTCAGCGCTATCTTTGTCAGGTTTTAAGAGTGGTATGATGACCGCCTCCCTCATAGTACCAGGTAGTTGGCCTGTTTCGTATGCCTAGTTGAACACTTGAGAGAGTAACAGGGCTAGTTCGTCCTCGTAGGCCTTGTAGAACTCGCCTGGGAGTCCATCCGGACCCGGTGCCTTTCCAGAGGGGCGCGTTCTAATAACAACTGCAACCTCTTCAGGGGTTACTGGCCCTTCCAGGGATTCCGCTACGTGTTCCTCAAGGTGTGGTAGTCTAATGATGTCCAGTACGGTCTCTATTTCAGTGTCTGTAGGCGGTGGGGTGTCAGTGTAGAGGGCCTGGTAATACCCAGCGAATGCGTGGTTTATGGCAGCTTGTGAGTGCGTGTCTATGCCGTTGGCATCGCGTATACGGCAGATGGGTGTTCTGGGGGTGTCTCGCTTGTAAAGCCACGCAAGTAGCTTACCCGGTTTATCACCGAGGGCGTGGCTTCTCTCGGTGTATTTGACGTAGCTGAGTTTTCCGAGGGCCTCCCAGTGTTGTAGGCAGGCCTTCTTTAATTCGATTATTTTGCGTACGTGGGTTGGGTCTGAGGAGGCTCTGGATTCTAATTGCTTCAGCTCTTCTTCGGCGCTTGCTAACTTTGCTGTGATGGATTTTTGGGCTCCCCCTGTGGTGGCTATCATTTCCCCTCTGATCACTACTTTGTATGCTTCCCATGCCGTGCTGATGTGCTGGACACTGTCCATGTTCGTCTGCCAATAGTTCGCTGTGCATTGTCTAATCTGTTCTTGAAATGCCTCATCTAACAGTGCTTCGCCTCTGAGTCTCCATGTGGGTATGGGGGGTCGGGGTGCCATTATTGTCCAAGAGGTAACTATGGGGGAATGATCCGATAGCACTCTGGCCAGATATTGTGTGTCCTCGAATGTGTCTAAGTGTTCCTAGCTCACCAGTAAACTGTCAATTCTAGTGTGTACCATGTGTGGGGGTGAGTAAAAGGAGTAGACTCTGCCCTCTGGGTGCTGAGCCCTCCAAAGGTCTTATAGGGCGTATTGTTGTAAGAGGGCTTTCAATATTTTAGCGGGAGGGGAGGGGCGGGTATGTTTACTATCCGATCTGTCCATGCGTGGATCTAGGGTGCAGTTGTGGTCCCCACCCCATATTAGCATGCCGTCTCTGTCTGGACTGAGCCGGGTATATAACGAACGGAAGAAGACTGTCGCGTCGTGGTTGGGGGCGTATGTGTTCACCAGGCAGAGTTCTATGCCTTCTTTGGTGCCTCTAAGCAAGGCCATTCTACCTTCCTTATCGATGTTAGTGTATGTTAGGTTGATGGGAATGGAGGGGGCGATCCATATCAGTACTCCACGTGCGTAGTTGGAATATGTGGTGCCTATCAGGGTTCCTCTCCAACTCTTAGCCAATGCTGCTAGCTTTTGTGCATTCAGATGGGTCTCCTGTAATAAGGCTATTCCTATCTTGTGGCGTTTAAGGAAGGTGTGGACTCTGTGCTGTTTAATGTAGCTGTTCAGGCCCCTGACGCTCCA
Organism: Ambystoma mexicanum; assembly: GCF_040938575.1. NCBI lineage: Eukaryota > Metazoa > Chordata > Amphibia > Caudata > Ambystomatidae > Ambystoma > Ambystoma mexicanum. The sequence goes on from NC_090933.1 coordinate 1,203,456,301, forward strand.
TGACATGACTTTGACTATGTTATTCATGAGTGTGGCGTGTGTGTGGGTATGTGGGCGGGCTGTGTAGTAGCGTCGCCCTCTGGCCTATCCGTATGTGGTACGGTGGCTTGTTCTGGCAGGAGCCCCTGCTGACTCTAGATCGGATTGGTGGTGTGTGGTGATCAAGGTGGTCCTGGACTTCCCCTTTAACTAACTGAGTCGGGATTTCAATAGGCGGGTTCCCATCCCTATGAACAGTAAATTTGGCGTTAGCCGCTAACAGAACTAGTTTAGCGGGGTTCCCCCGTTCTGACATCCCCGTTTCCGCTCCATTAGACCTACGGTCTCTTGGTGCCCTACGGGCGGGTTAGTCACCCAAAGAGATTCGGGGGTGCGGGACAATCCCCTTGGTAGTGTCCGATACCAAGTGGTGCCATTCGGCCAGCTCCAAGACACTCAATGGTGCCACAATCTGCGAATTGAGGTTACTTCATGTGCTTTCTAGTAAGGTGGTTTCATTTGGCTTCCCTGGGGGTGCCATTTTCTCGTGTTTTCCGTTGCCTTCCATCTATGTCAGGAATCTGCTCCCTATCCATCCATTCGTTTATTTCTGCCGGTGATTCAAAGAGGTGCGTTCTATTGTTTTGGATGACCTTTAGTCTGGCCGGGTAAAGTAGCATGTATCGCAAGCCTGCATCTTTCAATCTAGCCTTTATGTGGGTGTATTGAGCTCTACTCCTCTGAACCTGGAGGGTATAGTCCGGGTAGATTGCGATTTTGGCGTCAAATTCTATGCGGCCACCGGTCCGTGAGCGGGCTAGGATCGTCTCTCTATCTTTATAATTGAGGACTTTGGCAATTATCGGCCTTGGCGGATTCTCAGGTGGTGGGCGTTTAGTGAGAGATAGATGCGCCCTTTCGATGGTGAACCCCTGAGACAATTTCCCGGCTCCGACCCCCTGCAGCAGCAGGTTCTCAACGAAGTTCGTGGGGTCATTTCCTTCTGTTCCCTCCGGCAGTCCGATGATCCTGATGTTGTTGCGGCGCGCCCGCCCTTCTGCCTCGTGTCTTCGAGGTTCTTTACTTTTTGGGCTAGGGCGTCTACCTCTCTCAAGAGGTGGGTTTTGGCTTCAGTGTTTTCCTTTACCTGAGACTCTAATGCTTCTGTTCTGCCTGCGATGGAGCGCACGTCTTGTCTCAGCAGATTCAAATCAATGGCCACGGCATCTATTTTGCCCTCCATGGTTTTTTGGAGCGCCAAGATGGCTTCGAGTAGTTGCGAGTTTGCGGGTTTGGGGGGCCCCTCTTCTGCAGCCACCGAGGTTGTGATCGCGGCGTCTGGCTTGGTGACACCTGTGGCTGCAACGGCCTCCATTGTTGTCTGCCTGTGCTTGTTCCTGGCACCTTTTACGGACATCTCTTTGTGCTGGCGAGCTTGCAATGGTTGCCAGTGGTTCTGGAGTTGGGGTCGGGAGTGTGCACCGTGGCGTGGCTCTTTCACGTTGCCCCGGAGCGTGTGGCCATGCAGTTCAGTTCAGTGCTAGTGTGTGCACCGTGGTGCTTAGCAGACTTATTGCAGTGGTCTTTGTGAGGGCACCAGTGAGTGGCAATCCTGGAGTGCCGGGGGGGTCGCGGTCCAGGCGGGCCCCTTATGCCGGAGCTCAAATCTTGCCCTGCGACCAGCACCGCGGGGTACGGCCCCTCCCCAGGGTAGTGTCGTGAGCCTATGCCGGTCCGCTTACCGGGGGGCTGTGGGCTCCCTCAGTTGGGCCGGTCACGAGTTGATTATGTCCCCCCATCCCCTCTTCCACTCCATACCTCGCAGTGTGGTGCCGCTCTCAGGCGCACTCGATCTTCGGGTCCAGGCCTTTTGATGTGTGCCTCCGCCGTCGGCGCTGCGGGCCACGCGCCGGGGAGGCACTCGGAGGCGGACACAATATTCCGCCGCCGGTTGTAGCGCTGCGTGCCCACCGGACGGCAAGGTCAGCTGTCCGCTTTCCCTTCCTTGGTCAGCTGCAGCCCAGGGCAAGCCTCCTCTTCTGCTCTGCGGCGCGGCGCTCGTCTCCTCCGCCGTCAGCAGGCAGCCGCCATTTTCGGGCGCGCACTTTCCACCTTCGCCACGGCGTTTCTCCTCCTTGGAAGCGCGCAAAGGTCTCGGACTACCGTCGGAAGGTCAGCAGACAGTACTGAGGCGATCCCTGGGTTGCAGTTATAGTTTACTTCAGGTAAGATGCAGAGTGTAGGCAATATGATGGGCGCATCAGCGGAGCTGCAACGAAGCGCGGCTTACTCACATGGCGGTTGGCCACGCCCCCGGAATGCACAATTAGGTGGGCACCCACACCGAACTCTACTCAGAAACAATTCAGCCCAAATCCATACACCATGCACATCATTCAATATCTGGCCACAACAAAGCACAGTGATGACACAGTGTACCCAAATACACAAAGTAACAGGAGTAAGAAAGAAAGAAAAAAAAACCAGCCTAAACTGCACTGCACATGCACCCGGTGCTACAAAAGACCAATCATAAAAACGATGTGACCATCTGATACTCCCATATAGTGTTGGGACATACTACCTCAGAAAATGTGACAACAGCCACCAACAGATTAACCATCCAAAGTAGACTTCCACCCAAAACCGAACACTTCTCACAAAATCCTGTGGCCAGTGCTAGGTGTTCACTAGCAACAAGTATAATTACTCCAAAGAACAACGAACTGGCCCACATTGCACCCCTACCCTTGGCCATGCACTACCCTACACCATCCAGGTCCCATGCACCAGCAGATGCATATTCCCCAACAGCATGACAAACCGGATCCCCAGCCACGCCAAGTACTCCGAAATGACAACCCAACCAACACAGCATCTCCAACCTCGGCCATGCCAGAACCCATAAAACTAAACAACCGCAACACAGTTTTCTGGATCTGCCGTGCAAATAGAGGATGGCGGCATACCCAATGCAGAAACCACCACCACATGAAAATAAAACTACAACACAGTTTTCTGGATCTGCCCGACAATCAGAGGATGGCGGCATACCCATGCAGGGACCCACCATCCCGTCAACATGTACCACATACGCCCCTAACAGTTCTGGCCATACCAAACATAAACAATGAAACAATACATTACAAAACAACACATAATGATACATACCTTGAGTGGTCTTGAACCCATACGACCTATGATGACGATAGTCCTTCCTGTGCCCTCATGTCCAAACAGTCCATTATTACTCCATGGTGCCCTTCTATCCAAGCAATATGCATGCAGGCTCCCCCACCTCACATGTTCAAATACCCAAAAATGAACAATGTGTCCCGATATTTTCCTGTGCATGTATCCTGCACTCTCCAGTGTGCGGACACACTGCAATACCCTTCAGCATGTAAAACCAATGCATGAAAACTTCCTGTGTAAGCCTGCACCACCAGAAAGGAAATGGAAGCCAACATGCATTAGCACCCTGGTGGGGGGAGCCAGCCAATCAGGTGGCTAGGAATGCAGGCTTGAACCACTGGTGAAAGCCTGTGTTACATCAGACCTGACGGCCTGCTCCCCCTCCACCATCTTCCCCCACTTCACATTATTATTTTATTTTGTTGTCCCTTCTCACCCCCATTTACCTTATTCTGCAGCAGCGGCACTCCCAACCACCACTGCTCCTTCTTCTCTACTCCTGCAGGCTGTCATGGAAAGGGAAGAGGGGCTCCATACCATGCCCCGCTTCCCTTTCCATGGCAGCCATCTTGGGAAAGTATGAGTATTCGCGATGGGGCCCTAGGTTTGGAACCAACCCTGCTAAGCTCTGTTGATTGTTAGGGTGTCTTTTTTATTTGCTGCCAGGTCACAGGATGGGTTTGGAGGTAAAGCCCACACCTCCTTTGTTGTATGATCAGGGGTTTATCCTGGATACCTTGCAATTGTATTTGATGTTTCCAAAAAGTGGATTTTCCACACTGTTTATGCTAAGTTTTGGGTTCAGATTTTATTTGTTATCAATTGTTTTAGGTGGACTCATAATTATGTTCAGCCGACACGTGTTGAGTCCATTTAAAACAATTCATAACAAAAAAATCTGAACTCAAAACTGACCATTAACAGTGTGAAATATCCATTTTTTGGAAACATCAAGTACAATTGCGAGGTATCCAGGATAAACCCCTGATCATCTTGGGAAGTATTTTCCTTTGTTCAACAGGACGCGTGTGCATCCCTTTGAACAAAGACAAATAGTTTTTTGTAGCACCCCGGGTTACCGTTTTGGTGCTCATGGTCTTAAGCCCCCGTTCCAGCTCTTGGAATGGGGGCTTTATGCCAAATTACAAGAATCAACTCCTAAATCCTAACATGAGGCCACAACAAAAATACAAATGCATTCATAGAACAGGCCTTCACAGCTACACATTAAGCACCCTACGCCCTTTCTAAGAGACCTGCCCCACCGCCCCATAACCAGAGGGCACCACATACAACATACACAAACCATATTTAGATGACACCGGCCACTCGCCACATGCAAGTCAATCTTATTCTTCCTCGTGTAGGTTGAGGTTCCAAATCCTCCGATAAAAAGCCAAAGATCAGGATCAAGGTTCTCTTAAATTCTTGAAAATCTTTTGCAGAAGGGAAATGTGTATGCTCCCTCCAAATTGCCTCTAGAACATAGACCACACTCCTCAAAACCTTTCTGACTGTTAGCAGCGTTGCATGTCCCTCCTTCCCTGTGACACCTCTTACCCACTTTAAGTGGATCTTGGCTACCTTTCACTCTCCCAAGTCAATCACTGATTCACCGGCCTATGAAATGCGTCTACGGCTCATCCGCTTGCGCTGACATCTATTTGCGATGGGCCTGCTATATCGTGCCAGCTTCCCCAGACCACTTTCACATCAGCTGCGCTCTGCGTACCTTCAGCACAGAGTTCTACTCTACTCGTTCCCCGTTGTGACATCCGTGCGACTGTTGCCCGTGATGTCACCAGTAGCCGCCTGTCTGCTGCTGGGAACAGACCATTTTCTTGCAGCATTCCCTTCACACTGCCCGATGCCAGGGCGCCGGCCACCACCATCCGTGTGTGGACCCACCCCTTTTCCAGCCCGTTGCTACAAGGAAACTTCTGCGGATCATTTTCGTTTTAGCCCATCATGGAGGATGGATCCCTTGTACCACAACTCAGAGCAAACACCTGTCCCTCAGTGCCCTCTATTATGGCACTGACCCTCCACGTTACACCAATTACTCCGGGACAACTCTCCTATGGCCACACCCATGTGTTCCCAGCCCATTATGCTCTGGGCACCACCTCAGCTGTTGGATGCTCCGGGCTCTGACACTTTGCGACACCTTCCATTGGCAGCCTTGAACCTCTAGACCACTCAAAAGCTGACCCTTACGCAGCAGATCTCCTGTCCCACATATGTGAGCCCCACTCCTTACTCTTTGGGTGTGGCTGGGTCCCTGGGAGGCAGTGCTCCCCCCCACCACAGCTTCCTTCCATGTTCCAGTACTGTCCTTCTATGTCACAAAAGACCTACTCATCGCCAGTAAAGTGACCATGTTCCAGGTCACAAACAACACACTAGATAGAACGGCTATAGTTAAGTTCCTTTATTCTTGGTAAATCCAGTACATGTACATAGGATAATATCAGCACAGCACAACATCAGCACAGCATAACACTGGACCATCTACACCCAACCAAGCTCTGCTTCCAACTGCCGCTCTCGGAACACTCAACCAGACTACACAGACATTCCATCCTGACATTCCACGCACACATCCAAGCACTCCAGCAAGCAGACTACAGCACTCAATAGCTATTTCCAAAGCACACATCATCACATTATTTTCTTGAGTAGGAGTTCCTCAGAATGACCCAGTAAATGATCAATTCAGGGGCCAGGTGACCAATTAGCAGTGTGGGCACGTGCGGCGGAACATAATTTTTCTCCTAACCCAGGCTGAACCTAATGATATCAAACTGGGGCTAGAGAGCGCTGTGCTCACGCTCTCCAGCTGACACTCACCTCAGCATGCCACAAAGGCCCACCGAAACTCAATGTGGCTGCGGCTCACCACCCATCCCGGCCTTCATGGAAATGGAAATGGGCTTCCGCCTGGAGCTTTGCTCTCCAATTCCAAGGCAGCCATCCTAGTGGTATTTTAAGGATGGATTGCACGCTAGCCATGGTCCATTATTTTACTCAAAGCCATTGCTTGTAGCACCCCAGTCGGCATTGCGGGGGGCTGATAGCGATAACACCTGGCTGCAGGGCTGTACGGGGTGATGATGGCTCAGGGGCTACGAGGTGACCATTTCTCAGGGGCTACTGTTCAAGGCCCTCATTTTGCTCTGTTCAATTAACTCTGGGACGCAAGCCATTTGTTCCTGGTACAACCATTGAAACTGGGATGTATTACGTACACACACACTCAGAGCACACATGCATTTTTGTCATGTGCAAAGCATGTTTGTGCATGTGCAGTTTCATTAGCGCTGCTGCAAATTCACCATTGTTGCCAGCTCACAATTCATTGGCTCGTGATTTGAGGCACGTGATTTGTGCTCAAACATCTCCCACAGCACACAGCCAGACACTGCTTGCAGAACCCTTTGGTTACCAGGACAAGGTTACTTAATGGCCAGCTTGTTCCAAAAAACCTTTTCCACTAGGCCAGATATAAATGTGTCTGTCGCCGTCTTTGCGTCATCACTGTGACTTTGCAACTTATTCCCCGAAATGACAGACATTTTCTTGGCATCGTATTTTTTGTTCAACGCCATCTTTACGTTTTTCATCTTGGCGATGACTGGCTATGATAGCAGTGTGACAGCCATGGCCTGTCATATGTTCTGATACGTTTCTGGGGGATGGGAAGAAGCCTTTGATGTGATATGTATGATCAAATATAGAGAGCCCTGCAAATCGTGGCAGTCCAAAAAAAAGGCTGTGAGCCCTCCAGCCTGTTTCTTGGCAACATCTCGTGTTGCGCTTGATTTATTATCATATACTTGAAAATAACAGCGCTGCAGTTTAAATAAACCTTTTTGTTTATTTAATTTTTCTGTTTCCAAGCTTTAACCTTTGTGGGGGCTCTGCTGATCAGAGGCACTGCCTTAAACTGCGCGATGCAGGAAGGAGAAGAGGTTTTCTCGAGCTCAACAACTCGTATGGTTTGGGGCGCTGCCATCATCGGCCACACGGGCAGCGCTTAACAGCTGAGATGCAACTTCAGGGAATTGAGCTGCAAGGTGGTTGGCGATGCCCTTCCCATGAGTTCCCAACGCATTCAGGGTCTTGGCAGAGGTCAGCCAGTCCATTGATTGCGCTCGAGCAAGGGTACTGATTAACATTGTCTTGGGTGCAGTAAGTTTGCTTTGGTGTTTCATATGATATGATAGGTTATGTATAACGCGATTAGAGATTTCTAAGCGCGGACCCGGGGAATGACCCTGTGTTGCTCCTTGTCCTCTTGCTTCCAAGGCGAGCCCGTTGCTCCTGAGCTATCCTCCCGAGACATAGGGCCGCGTGGACTGATAGGTATTGCGATAAAGATTAAAAAAAAAAACAAATACATCGACAGTTTTCATGGTATCCATGTCAAATTTTAATAATACTAAATAACGTGTCAGTAAATATCAAGGCACAAATATCACTTCCCCTTTTGTCACTGCTGCACTTTTCTTTTATAGGAGGGGTTGCTCTCTGTAACATTCCTACCTCCCCTTGCACACTCCTGTGACTGCACTGCCCCCTCCCCATGCCCCATGCACTTCTCCCTCCCCTCTCACCCCCACATTGCGTGATCTCAATGTCACCTGACATTTGGTAATGCAATATTTTGTGAACTATATCATGGGCTCAATACATTGACTTGTCTCTGTTTTATTGGCAATTGGTTGCCCAACAAATATTGTTTATATGTTGGGGGTTTTTGTGTGCAGTAACTCTGGGAAACACCATAAAACACATAGAATGTAGGGGGCATGCTCTAAATGAATATCTTGACAACCTTTATTATTCAACATAATTTTTACAGACCCTTCACCAATATCCACCAATGGAATGCATTCATAATCCAGACCTTGCTGTTTTATGGATTCATTCAGGCACACAAATGCATCAGAATCTTTCATCTGCTGCCCATTTTTGCATTTCAGTGTTATTGTAACCTGTTTGGTAAATGCAGGGATAACAATATCCTTCCTCATTTGTAATTCAATTGCATGAGGGACCAGTTGTGCGCAATGAAAAGCCCTTCTTTTGTCTTCAAATTCAGGTGCCGGCCCACCTAGGCGTGACCATATTTTTTGATTAAGGAAATCTAACACCATACACATTCTGTCCATAATGTCATTGCCCATGTAAAAGTCATTTTGTGCTCTACTCGCTATCCGTACATTATGGTAAATTGTTTTCTGCCCAATACTAATTTTCAGCATGCATCTTCCTGCAATTCGGTTTTCAAAGTCTGGACTGTCCAACCCAGAAACATACTGGCTCTTAATTCAAAATTTCGGGATCTCCTCCCTCTCCATTATTTTTTGCAACATTTTCTCATTAATGAAGCTCCTTTCCTGTTCAAGCGCTAAAGTGGCTGTTATTGTTTTAAAACAGTCATTTATACCAACATGAACCCATGGTTGCTCATCTTCCATGTGTATTTCTGCCAGAGTGGTAATGTGTTTTTCTGAATCTGTTTTAGGAGCAAGATTCTGTTTGCATGTTTTCTCTTTTAAATAAAAACGTAATGTGTGCTCATCTATGGCGGTTTTCCATTTTTTCCTTGGGTCCAAGTATATTTGTACAGGTAGTTTTTCATTTTCGCTCTGCATTTTGTCTTGGCACATTAATATAACAGTCACACTAACGGCCTCATTACACGGATGGCGGTGAACCATGGCGCTATTATCGCCATGGTTCATGCCGGTAAAATTCCAGCACCGCCTTGGTGGAAAGGGGAATTACGGCCCTATTCCAAGGTTGACGGGGCGGTAATTCCCCCTTCCACCATTGCCCTTCCCCATTCCCATTTTTGCCCCATAGGGCTCTATGGGAATGGGGAAGGCGCTAATTACGGTACCGCAAATTGCGGTACCGTAATTAGCTCCACTGGTCCCTTTGCGGGTTGGTTTTTAACACCTGCAAAAAGCAGGCGTTAAATTCCCCAACCCGAAAAGGGACCTCGTAGTAAGGCGGTAAGGATTTACCGGTACCAGTAAAATACCGGTAAACCCTTACCGCCATCCGTGTAATGAGGCCCTAGGTATGCAACTATTCTGGAGATATACCTCCACTGCATCATTTGTTTTGGCAACGGTGTGACATTCATTTATATTGCTGTTTTGTGATTTTAGTTTCTTAGGTCTCAATGGTTTTTTGGTTAAGGACCACAGTACTCCATTTACTCCATCTATGAGAGGAGACAATCTTTTCAGGCAATCTGTCCCCATCAGAAATGGAATTTCACAAATAGATGTGATCAATACCTCTTGTTTCATTCTGTGCTTTCCTATTTTTATGTCAACCTCAGTGACACCTATAATGGGCACCTCCTCCCCGTTAATATTAGGCACTGGACCTTGATTTTCCTTCACTGTGATCTGATTTTGTGGGGATCTCCCTTCATTGATACTCTTTACCAATTCTTTAGACATGATTGTGGCCTGTTCGCCAGTGTCAATCATTGCAAATGTTTGTCATTTTTCTTCTACAGTGATGGGAGCATAATACCTGTCCTCAACTTCCTCTAATACACATAAGAAGTGTGAATTCTTACTGATTTCAGGGCTCACCTTTCTCAGGCCTTTTTCACTTTTGGCTAAGCACATTGGTAAATGGAAAGACATTTTTCCCTCCTTTTTGCCCATTTCGGCGCAAGAGACTTTATTCATTTCTCCATGTTCAGAGGTTTTTTGGAGTGTGGCCACTGTTCGCCCATCCATCCAGGTATCATCAGAGACCACATTACAACCTTCCAACTGAACATTTGTAACAACATCATTCAGCAATTTGTCATTGTTTAATTCTGTGCATTTGTGATCATTTAGTATGGTACCAGCCCTTTCAGCCTCTTCAAAAATATATGGCTCAAAGAATTCTTCAGGTGATTGACCTGTACCCTCCTTTTGAGTATTTCCTTTTTCTGCCTGTGTTTGGTCATTGTTTTGACTGTCCAGGGAAGTAATTATAGCATCCCCACTTACTCCCTGTTCACTGGTATTCCCCATGCATGAGTCATTTTTCTTAAATCTGTCTCTTTGTTCTTTTGGAATTTCAGGTGTTTCTTTTTCCTTTGTACAAATCTTCAATGTTTGATTTAGCTCTAGGTTAAACCGTACCTCTCTTTTAGAAGTATTTGCACGTTCTGTTACATGTTCTTTTACTGGTACTTTCACTTTTAAATCATTAGGCATCTCAGAGTCGTTATGCAAAATTACATCAGAGCAATCTGTCTTTTCGGCACTGCAGGTATCATGAGTACTTAGTCACTTTTCAGAAGCCCCCCGGTCATTGCTATGGCCATCAGCCCCCTCTTTGGATGGTTGTTCTTGCGCTGTATAGAGCTTTCCTATTTGCTCAGCTAACATTTTCACTTGGGCCTCAAGACACTGGAAACTTTCCATCTCTCTAGAATCCTCTTTCTGTGGCCTAGATCGATATTGGTTGTTTTCCCCCTGATTGGATCTATTCTGATACCTCTCAGGTGAGTGATTTCTATTGGGATGGTTCCTGAACTCTTGATTCATTCGTGGAGGGGAGCGGGGAGCGCCCATCCTTTGATTATAGTCCCCTAGTGGGGAATCATTGTACTGACGTGGAGTGTAGTTCATGTTCTGCCTCATGTCCTGTCTCTCAGGTTGTGGGTACTGGCTGCCCCTATGTTGATTCCCATTATCAGCAAATCGATCCATATATCGGGTTCTATCCTTATTACCATATATCATGGTATTGGGGTCGAATCTGCTCTGTGTCCCCAATGTCTGGTAGGGACCATCATTTCTTTGATCTTGATTTGGTCTCTGGTTATTGTTCATATTGGACATATCAGGCCGATAGCCTGCCCGGGGCCTGTCTCCATAGTACCTAGGGCTAATGTAACTCTCCCTATTACTAGGATCATGTGATTGAAACATTGGTGCAGGGTGTGGTGACCTTTGTTGATTACCCGTTTGTTCAGGTGTCACATTATTTTTACCTGGACTCTGAGCAGACTCAAGGGACATTTTGGCTGACCTGATTTCCATCACTGTTGCTGAGGGTTCTTTAGATTTAGGTCTAGTTTCTTTCATTTTATCACTTTCTCTACCCTGACAATAGAGTACCTCATATAGTTTTGTGCTTTGATGTACAATCCATTCAAGGGACTTGCCACGGTCAAATTCACGGACCAATAGGGATATAATGTCTTTCTGTAGCCCATAGAAGTAGGCAGTTTTAAACTCATTGGAATTGGGGTGAAAAGATACATCAAAGCGAGAAAATGCTCTTTTTAAGTCTTGTAAAAACTGGCGAGGGGATGTATTAGGCCCAGCAGTGATTGTGTAAGCGACTTTCTTTGCCACCTGCAATGACTGGAAAGGAGAAAAATGACGCCTAATCTCTTTTTTAAACTCTGCCCATGTCATATTTTGCTGTTCATTTAATCCCCTTATGATGCTGGCCGCCGGGGCATCTAAAGTTAAATGAAAATACTGCCTGTACTGTTCCTTAGGTATCTGGAGTGCTTTAAAAATGTCATGCACCGCTTCTAAGTGATCCTCAATGCAGCATTCCCCTCCTTTTTAAATGGTTTGATCAGGGCTTTAATGGATTTCATTATCTTTATGGGGCTACTTGTTGCAATGCATGGAATTGCACCTCTGTGTGATTCAACCCTGGTTTCAGGTGTGTGGGATTGGTGGCGGCCCCCACTGGGTGTGTCAAATCCCCAAGGGCGCTGCAACCAAGTTCAGTCACCGCCCCAGTCACTGGGGCACTAGCTTTTTGGGTAGAAATAGAATTCACCTCAACTCCATTGAATGTAGTGCCCTGCCGCCTCTCCTGGGACCTGGGAATGCACATTTGCTGTTCTAAATCCTTACATTTTTTAAGGAGCCTGTTTGCTTCGTTTTGCAAATAGTTGTTTTCATCACTCATTTTATTAATTACCTCCTGCATGTCGCACATTTGCATTTGGCATTCATTGAATTCTTTGTTCCTCTTGTCTCTTTCTAGAATCATTTTAACCATTTCTTGTTCTGCGCTTTGGAGATCACTTTCTTTTTCACAATTTTCTTTTTGTAAAATCTGCATTTCTGAAACAATCTCATCTTTATCTTGTCTAATGTGGTCCACCAAGGCTTTTAAGTGTACCAATTCTTGTTCCCTGTCCTCAAACTGTTTCTTGCTTTTGGACAATTGAATATCAAAATCTCTGTATTTTAATTGCATGTCTTTCTGACATCCTTCTAATTCTGTTCTTAACATCTCCTCCTTTTTACTTGCCCCATCTAGGTCGGCTTTTAACCTGTTAATCAGCTTGGTGTCATTGTCTTGCATTTGCAGGGACCTGTTCAAAATAAACCAGATCTTGGCGCATAGCCGTATCAGACAATCTTTCTCTGCATGTTTATCAGCTGCATTTAATAACCATAGAAGGCAGACCTGAACTATGCTGCCTTCTGTAAAAATATTGTCTAGTTTTTCTTTCTGCACTTCACCATGAATGCGGTCGTGCCATTATTCGATGACCACGTCCCATGTGCATATAATTTTGCCTCTAAATATTGTACTAGCTCTGGGAATGTGGCTTCCATTTGAGACATTCTGAAATTCGATTTTAGTGACACACTGCTATTATGAAATGGGTTCCCTTTAATGTACAGATGGCAGTGTGAGACACACTTGCCATGCCCAGTAGGTACTCTATGATCACTTTCCCGGCCTGCAACGCACCATAAATATGTTGGGTATTTTGTGTAGATTTGGGGCCTAGCAGTATTTTCTTACCGCCAAAAATAAAAGTAATTCAACAGCGAACTAACATGTGGTTTTATCACTAATTTATTTACATTAGGGAAACTATTCCAGAGGCCTCTCTCTCTGCTGACTCATGTACCTCCAGCAGGCTATTTCATTATGTCCCATTCAGAAGCCACACGCACATATACGCTGAGTGGAACCGTGCACACAGCTATTTTACTGCCAAGTCTCATTTTTAGCTACCTTATTCTTTCTGTTGTTTTATCTACATGAAAAATGACAAATGCACTGCCTAAAAATCTTCCCCAGATTACCAGTGCTATACTGGTAGATGCACTGAGAAAAGAGAAAAACAAAAACACACTACACGTCTGCTTTCATATATTTCTGTGTATTATAAACAATTGCATTTCAACACCATCTTACCCCTTTTACAGAAATAAATGGAAATTGCACAGCAGCAGAGATATTCACTTTATATTATCTGTAACAAAATGAAAAGGAATACGGCAAGAGAACATTCAATTTGCAACAGTACAGTATGTTAATTAAACACAGGAATTCCCTTTTCTACTCTGCCAGAATAGATTTCTCACACACACACACAAACCACCCCCTCACTCTGCAGGATAATTACTGGCAAATTGTAGCTTGTTCAGCACGCGAAGTCTCTGGGCTGGTCGCTTTCTTGAAATGGCTCAGGGCTCCCTCTTAAAGCACCCCAGCGAGGACCTGCAGTTCTGATCTGCAATCTCTCAAGCTGGTGCTTATTGACTGCAATCTCCAGTCTGTGCGGCAGTGCACTGGGACCTGCTTCTCAATCAGGAAACTCCCCAGCCACTCCAGCCAAGTCTTCACCCAAGCTATGCAAAATGTCCACCCCCTCTTTCCTTCCCCGAGATTCTACAGGAAAGCTCTGTTACAACCCCTAGGGTGACGTGCACCCAATAAGATTCTATCATGTCATATCCTCCTTCTCTAAACAATGGCTTACTTTTACAGTAAGCAACTGTAACAAAACTGATTTCCTTCTTATTCGAGTTTTGTTTCCGGACGGTGAAAAGCACAGAGACCATAGAGAAAAATCTGGATGCACATTTAAAATGAGCCTGTCTTTTCTACCTCATTTTGCACTGAAGAAAACATTATGATGTTATTTGATTATTATTAGTGATTAGTATTTGTTAGGTGTATTAGTTCATTAATTATCTAATGTGTCTCCTGCAACAGAGGCATTTCAGGCAAGAAAAGAGAAAAAAATTGTGCTTTTAAATGAGAAAATGGTTTGTTTTTGACCTGTGTATTCTGTCTCCATTTACATGTCCATATTTTACACTGGCAACACATGGCTTGAAACAGTTGCATCATAGCAATACCTTGATCTCATGCAGTGGCGCTGCACTCCAAAAACACGCTAAATAATCCTACAGGATTAAGTAATAAATAGCAGTAAAAGCGGTGATAGTGGTTATCACCACTTTTCTTAACCACTTTTAGTGATCGGGGGGATTTTAATGCATTAGTGAAGCAGAGCAGACTCGGCATCTCCATTGCCTTTACTGCCTTGCACATCTGACAGCATCACCACCAGAATGTGGATCCCACGCTGGTAGAAATGCAATGGATCACTATTGAATCTGCCCGATTTACAGGTTTTCCAAAACGGAGTGCAAAAAGGTAAAGTGGTCGGGTCAGGTGAAGTGGTTTTATGTAACACCCTTCTGCTAATACTGCTGGCCTTGCTGTGCAAGCCTGCTCAGCAAAAGACTGTGGGAGTGTCACGTTAGTGGGATAGTGGGAAAGGCAGGGACGTCAATTCACCAAAATGCCGATGGGGGGGAGGAAGTGACATCGCCCTCCCGATGATATCACAGGAGGTGATGTGACATGACCTTTGACCCTGCTGACATCACATGAAATGACATTTAACCCCATCTAACATAAGTAACCTTACATTTCATAAAATACCAGACTGGCACTAAAGCAGTCATAAGACTTTTTAGATATCAAGAACATTTTCACCAGGGTGCTGCCCTGCATGCCATGGAGGGGGTCATGTTATGACAGAGGTAGATCAGAAGAACCAACATATAGTCCAGGGGCACTGCCATGCCCACGCCACTATAGCCTCACATGGCCATTTACAGACATCTTATACCAATTATGCTGCACATGTCAGGTCTAGTATCATATGCCAAGTAAAGCCCACAGTCGCAGGCACTGCCATAAAACAGTGTGGCTAATGTAGTCTCTGAGCATACAGCCATGATATGATATGATATGGCATTTATAACGCGCCTATACACAAGTGTTTCAAGGCGCGCTCTCGTGTCGGTTACATCCTTGCAGCCTAGCTATGTCCAAAATATATAAGTTACAACTTTGCAACCCCAGTGGCTTCTTTCACATGCTAAGTGCATCCTGAAATGCCCAGTACTGCCCCCATTGTGAGTTAATGCCCCATATACCTGTTATGGGATAAAGTCAGAGGAATAGCCAACTGACACACAACCCCAAACCCTGTAATAAGTAACACAGAACCCTTTATTTTATTTTTTATCACAGAAAGACTCATCATAATGCCATGTTTATAGAGGCAATACCTATCAATCAAATTTTAATCCCAAAATACATCACAAATTCAAAGGGAGTCCATGACAATGTAACGTGTTTCGATTTGTACGTGGTTCATCATCAGGAGGTTTAATAGGCTGACCCCACAGCGCTGTACTCTTATACGGCACTGACCACACATGCCATTGACCATACATTCTTGAGCTATATGGTAAGTGGCATATGTGGTTGATTGGACCTTGCTACGATTCACACCTGTGGCCTGCAGAACACATGAATACCAGCAGTGAGCACTTGACCCACTGAGCTATCTTACCAGCGATTTCTTTTTAAATGGGAATATCACAGCATTCAGTAATACATTGGCTCTGGTGTTTACATGTCTTATTAACATAACACTAATATTCATACTGCTTCTAAGTACTGTAATGATGCCATGGGGCACACTAGTAAACCTAATAAAAGTAGTGCTATATTTTCTTTTAAAAAGGATAGGAAGAAGAGGATGATGGGTAGATATCTTGATAAATGTTTTAACTGCACAATTGATTAAACAGCATTATGTCTCACAATTGGATAGCTCAGCGAGTTTAAAGCTAATCTCTGACATGTGCTAGCGTACACTGTCCATATTCATATTTCAGCAGGTCTAAACCAGTCCTTCAACTTTCTAAGGTTAATTCACAAATTTAAGGGTCTGCCACCTATGGCTCATCAGATGTTGTGGGCTACAACTCCCATCCTTCCTAACCAGCTTAGTCAGTAGCCAGACATCATGGGAATGGTAGTCCAAAACATCTGGAGAGCCAAAGGTTGCAGACCCCTGCACTATGTACTATTACATTTCATACTAATAACACCTATTTCTACAGCACTTAAAAGCAGGAGGCATCAGGAGCCAGACATGAAGTGCTATACATAAGAATATCCTATCATACCATATCACTTGAATATGGGAGAATCTAGACCACAGCAACTTCAAGACATATTGACTCATTATAAGTTTGCCGGTCTGGGAACTACGGTACTGGTAAGCTTGACGATACCGTAGTTCCCGGGCCGGTAAACTACGAGTTGTACTGGCGGGTGCCTTTCTGCCCACCAGGTTGGACCTGGCAGGCAGAGCGGCACACGCGAGCACAGCATGCCGGATGCAACGGCACCATTATAAAAGGTGCCGGTGCATCCAACCTCCCCATTCCCATTCAGCCTTATGGGGCCGAATGGGAATGTTGAGCATCTTTTTTCTGGCGTAATGACCCGGTAATTGTCCATTTGCGGGTGCCAGAAGAAAAATGACACCGGCGGCAGCCGTGCCTGTTTTACAGGCACGGCTACCGCCAATGTCATAATGAGGCCCATGTAGTTTTTTTGCACAAAAATATTGGCCTTAGAAAAACTTTAAAAAACATGTTGCTCTCTTCACCTGGAGCTTCCAGTCTGTATGGCTTATATAGACAAAGATTACTTCTCAGTCTTGTCTTTGCGAGTATGGCACATTAGAGAAAGCCAAACTTCACAGCGTGATTTCCAAAAATAAAGATAAATGCCAGTAGAGACACATAATAACACATATCATGTTCGCTTCATCATAGATGATCAGGAAAACTGCCATGCCCTAGTAAGATATTAGAACTAGACTGGCTGATCAAAAAGGCCGGTCTAGTCATGTAATAATGCTTATCATGCCCCCTTTGTCATAGATGCCCAGTAAAAAATGTCATGCCACAATATAAAATGGCAAGACTGGTCAGAATGCCTGTGTAGCCACGTAATAACACTTTTCATGCTTGTTTCATCATGCTTTTAAAGAAAGCATGATACATGGTTTTACACGGCTCAACTGGCATTTTGGTGTACAGAGTCAAGCCATTTCTTAATTTGGCATGACATTTTGTTCTGGGCATCACAGTACGAAATGGCTAGACTTAGCACATTAAAATGTCCAACTAGTCATGTAATAACACTTATCATGCTAGCATCATATGTGTTATTACATGGCTGCCACAGTATGAAATGGCTAGACTTAGCACACTAAAATGTCCATCTAGCCATGTCACATTTCATGCATATCATTCAAGTATAAGTGTTATTACATGGCTAGTTGGACATCCTAGTGTGCTAAATCTAGCCATTTCTTACTATGGCATGGCATTTTTTACTGCCCATCAATGCCTAATAAAAAATGTCACGTGACAGCAAGAAATATCTAGACTGATTTCATCAAAATGCATACTAGCCTTGTAATATCACTTATCATGGTTGGTATGTCATGCTTTTATAGCATGCATGATAAGTGTTATTATGTTCCTAAACTGTCATTTCGGTTTAGTAAGTCTAGACACTTCTCAATGTGACATGACATTTTTTACAGTATCATAGATGCTCAGAGCAAAATCTCTCCTTCTCTCCCTCTTCTCCCATCCTCCAACCCCACCCGCCCAAAATAAGGCTCCCAGGGTGGCACAAACCCAACAAAAGGTAACCTACATGTATTCACTCATTCAAACACTCATTCCTGCATCATTCACACAGCATTCATCTCAAAATAAATTCACACAGCATTTACTTGCTCATTCAAACACATATTCACGTTTCCAAACTGCATTTAGGTAGCACATATTAGCTCATTTAAACACATATTCACGCATTTAAACAGCATGTACACAGCACATACTCGCTCATTCACACATGCATGCATACAGCATACACATACAAGATTGCATTTTCCTTCCACGAGCTTCCGAGCTCCACCATGCTCCTGCACACAAGAACAGAAACCAGGAAGCAGGAAGCACTTCCTGGGTCCTGCACTTGCAGGCAGGATCCCTGCCTCTGCACTCTTTCATCAAGGGGTCAAAGGGGCAGTGTCAGGGGTTTCAGGGGAGTTAACGGGGTTACAGCCGCGGCCCCCAAATGACATTGTCGAGGAAAGACAAGGAGCGGAAAGCTGCCGTGTAGAGGAGTGCAGGTCGGAAGCACCCATTACCTGTGCGCTGGATAAGGATTCTGCTTTGTTATGGCAGGGGAAACCTGCGTAGGACTGTTAGCCATAGGGGCAGTCCCAGGATCATCAGGAGGTTTAATAGGCTAACCCCACAACGCTGTACTCTTATACGGCACTGACCACACATGCCATTGACCATACATTCTTGAGCTATATGGTAAGTGGCATATATGGTTGATTGGACCTTTCTACGATTCACACCTGTGGCCTGCAGAACACATGAATACCAGCAGTGAGCACTTGACCCACTGAGCTATCTTACCAGCTATTTCTTTTTAAATGGGAATATCACAGCATTCAGTAATACATTGACTCTGGTGGTTATAGAGGCATTTGGATGGCATAGAGTGAAGTGTTGACAGGGAAAGGGTAGGGCATGTATGTGCATAAAGTGTGCCATACTTTCTTGGTCATCTGATAGGGGTGGGTGCTGTGTACATGTTCAAAGACTTAACATGCAAGTCATTTGTAAGGTTTGCATAGGTGGGGAGAGGGAATGGGATCCTTGTCCAGAGATTTCTTCAGGACCGTTTGTGGCTAGTTGACTTTGTTTTGGCAGGCTCGACTCCTTACTTGATGATTGGGTGGAAATGGAGTGTGTGGGCGCCAATGAGCTATGTGATGCGGAGGCTGGCCGCTCATGTTGCATTAGGTGCACTTCGTCATTGTCCAGTTCATTTTAGATGAAGGGCCATCTTTTGAGTTTTTCCCTGTGATTTTTGGCTAGGGAATTCCAAGATTTTGTAGCCAGTAAGGAGACAGACATTGGGCCTCATTATGACCCCGGCGGTCCGAAAACTACGGTACCGGTAAACATGCTGGTATCGTAGTTCCTGGACTGCCATACTACGAGCTGTGCTCGCAGGTGCCTGTCAGCCCGCCAGGTGCGGCCTGGCAGGCAGAGCGGCACCCGCGAGCACAGCACATCGGATGCACCGGCACCATTCTGAATGGTGCCGGTGCATCCAACGTCACATTCCTATTGAGCCCTATGGGGCCGAATGGGGATGGGGAGTGCCTTATTGCAGGCACCCGCAAATGGGCAATTACCGGGTCTGCCAAACTCAGCATGAAGAGGTTCTTGCCCATTCGCGGGTGCCGGTAAAAATGCGACTCTGGCGGCAGCCGTGCCGGTTTTGCCGGCACAGCTACCGCCGGAGTTGTAATGAGGGACATTGTTCCTTGTCTTTTTCTTTTGAAGTCTTTGGTAAGGACTAGAGTGGCGTTACTTGATCTGAGAGTCCTGAAGGGTGTCAAATGCTGAATGAGCCTTGTAAAGCCAGATAGACCCTTCCAATGGTAAGCGCATGAAATAAACGAAGAGGGTTTTGAAGTGTATTTGTTTTTTGATGGGCAGCCAATACAGCACGCAAAGTGCAGGGGTTGAAACAATTATTTCTAGGTAGTAGGTTGGCTGCCATATTTTATGCCCTGCCCTTTGTGACTTTTCTATGAGGTAACCCAGGTGGCCAAGCTATATAACAACCATGGTCCTCTGGGTAAAAATGATAGGTACGCTAGTAAGCATTGTAGCATGCTAACAGTTGCTCTCACTTGTGAAGCTGCCACCCATTGCTGTTCCCTTTGTTGTCCTGAGGTTCCTTATCAGTGACGAGGGTGCTGGACATGGGCTTTGTCCAACGGGCCATGGAACTATGCTTGACACTGTAAAGCATGAGTTCAGTTTTGGAAGGGATAGGTTTTAGTATAGTTATCATCATCCATGTATCCCAGTGAGCAAGGCATCTTTTAGGGCTGGCTAGTTAGTTGAAGGGGTATTTGCAAGCCTTAAGATAATTTGGGAGTCCTCTGTGTAGTTGTAGCAGATGAGGCCAAAGATATGATATGATATGGCATTTATAATGCACCTATATACAAGTGTTTCAAGGCGCATCAAGGCAAGGGAGGGGGAACAGAGGGAAGACAGAGACAACAATCTTACTAGGCCAGGTGACATTGAGATCGCTCAAGTGTAGGAAAGGGGGATTGAAAAAGTGCCGGGGGAAAGGAGAAGGGGCAGTGCAGTACATAGGATAACAGTAAATAAATAAAGACAATAAATAAAAGTGCAACCAGCTGGTGGCAAGTACAAGGTCAAGTGCAGACATCAGGTGTCAAGTGCTGGTAGGGGGCTGCAGGGATACAGAAACAGTCCCTGGGTGCAAGGGTTATCAGGGGGGAAGTGCAGGTGCACAACTGGTGAGGAGGGGACCTGGGCCCGAGATAAGTGGGTAGCCAGGTAACCAGTGCAGTTTCAGCCAGGAGATCAGCAGGATAGAGGAGGAGAGAAAGCAGAAGCAAAGAGGAAGGTCTTGAGGTGCTTCCAGAACCGGACATGGTTCTCCTCAAGTGTCAGAGAGGCAGGGAGGCTGTTCCAGAGGGAGGCTCCAGCAGAAGAAAGTGATCTACCACCCACTCGTTGCTCGCAGTAGCGACTGACACTGAGGGAGTTGGAGGCAGATGAGCGAAGAGCTTGAGAAGGAAGATAATTAGCAAGAGAGAGTTGAAGGTATTTCGGCCCCATGCCCCAGAAGGGCTTGTGGACCATGAAGAGGATTTTTAACTGAATCCTTGCAGCCACTGGGAGCCAGTGCAGAGATTTCACTCCTGGAGAGATACGTTCCCTGAAGAGGCTGAAGAGTTCCATTAGTGGAGTATTATAGACGTTGAAAAGCAGCGGTGATGGTGAGGACCCTTGGGGTACTCCACATTATGGATGACATGGCCCAGATCTGTATGCGGTCACAATAGTGGGTTCATTGGTGAGCAAGGAGGTTATCAAGGGCAGTGCCATTCCTCTGATCATAATGTATCCCACTCCTTTTAGAAGTAGTTCTTGACTAATGGTTGTAAAGGCTGCTGGGATGTCCAGAAGGATGATAGCATCCCGGGAGCTTCCCCCCCTACATTGTTTTTAGAGTGTTCTATGCTTTTCGTTTGCATTCCATTTTGCAGGTGTAGAAAATTGCATCAAAGGGATATTTTGCACTTCAGTACAAATGTTCATGGTCCTCTCCAGAGCAATGTCCGTATCTTTTCACATGACCGCGAAAAAACTTCAGTTAGACACATTGTGGGGCATGTTAAGGAGCACTGAGCCATATGAAACAACAGTAGTGGCCTTTTATAACGGAATTTGTGGGCTGACTCCAAAGGCACTCTTCTGAAATCTAGTGCCAAATGGTGCATTTTAAAGTAAACTGGGCCCAGCCCCATTAATGGCAAACCTCCATATTAACCACATAGCGTACAGTCAGTCTCCCACCTTTTATCAACAGGTATGTCCAGCTTCGCACCAGCAGTAGGACTGGGCACTTTCTACCCAGTCACCTTCTACCCCGTCATCTTTACGGCCAGCCTCCACACAGGGACGTCATTTAGGGGACGCCAGAGGTCACAACTAGGACCTCTAAGGTCTCCCGTGCGACCTCTGTGGTCTCCCTTGCGACCTCTAGAAAAAATAAAGGGTGGGGGGTTTAATTTTTTTGCAATGCAAGCTCATGGGCTGTGGCCAGCACCATGTGGCTCTTTACTTCTGGAGTGGCTGCCTTTCTTGTGCAGGGCCCTTAAAAAAAGAAGAAAAATAAGAACAGGAGTGCCACAAGTCTAACATTTTCAGCAGTGACCCTAAATAACAATGAATAGGAATAACAAATAACTGGTCTTTCTGGAATTCTATACAATAATTGCTAGACTCATCAAAGGTTTATTTCAGGCACACTTCAGGGGGCGAGTCACTGATTTAGTCTGTTCTTAAACGCCTCAACTCAGCCTTTCATCCTTCTGATGTCGATAAATGAGTACCAACACAGGTTGGGTGATATTGGGTGTATATTTTTTCTATATAAAGCACTTAAGCGTAAGTGCCATATAATAACACATCATTATCTTTTGGTCATGGACGTCTAATGGCATTCACATACATTTGGTAATATGGGCCTTTACAGACTGATATTAACGATACATATGGCCATCCTTTCTTGTATGAAATGTACATCACATTATAGTGATATCGTAACCATATTTTTTGTAGTGTACAATGCTATGTGATAGCACTTCCTGTTTTGTCAACGGGTGAAAGGTCACGTTCCATCGCTTCGCGATATCACTTCAGGGTGGGGTCAAATGACATCACTTCCTTTGATGTCACCAGGGGTCAAGGGTTGTGTGATGTCACTTCCGCTACCCCTGGCATTTTGGTGAAATGACGTCCCTGCCTCCACATGCACAGCAAGAGGTATAACCAGAATCCACACGCAAAGGCCTAGACCTGCTAGTCTACCCTGCAGGCATAGTTCCCGCCCTATACATGCTGGAAAACATCTTTTGACAGCGTCTCATTCCCAGAAACATTAGGATTCGGCACCTTCTACCCAGTCACCACCTACCCAATTATCTTTACGGCCAGCCTCCACATGCACAGCAAGAGGTATAAGCAGAATCCACGCGCACTGGCCTAGACCTGCTAGTCTGCCCTGCAGGCATAGTGCCCGTTCTATACATGTTGGATAACAGCGCCTTATTCCCAGCAACATTAGGCGTAAGCGCTATATAAATAACACATCATTATGGCCAGCATCCCAGTGGATAGTTAGACTCCCGCTCCATACCAAGAACCATACCCCACCACTGGCAATCGGTATGCTGGGCCTCCACATACCCAAAAAAGAGAACTACAGATTTATACGCCAGCCTCCATGCACCAAGTAAAACGTAATGCCAGTCTCTGCATGCTAACGAACAGTGACTATCAGTTCCCGCATTCGCACTAACATATGTGTTCCGCCTGCACATGCACAGCAACTGTTCTGTCCAGTCTCCATGCACACCCACACAGCAACAGGTGTGGCCAGTCACCACATGTCTCTGCGCCAACTCTCTTTTTCATGACCCCCCACCTTCTTTTCTTATGCACTTTAAAATCTACCCTTTCAGAGTATCTGCATTAGTTTTTCTGTCTTTTTCTGTTCCCCCACCATCTCTCAGAGGCTCAGATAGCTCAGTGGGATAGGCGCGCACTACTGCGATGAATGCTAACTAGGCCGACTAACATGGACAACCCTTCTTTTCACCTTCTGAGTTGAATAAATAGTGCACGTTTTATTCACAAAACCTCCAACCACCAAACACCTACATTTCTCTATTCATTCTTATGCGTCCTTGTTTAACGTATTTCTCTTCTCGTCCCTTGTTCTCGCTTATCTTGCCGGACTGTTTTCTTGTGTTATTTAATAGGTGCTTCATCGCTCCTACCTGTCATTGGAAGGTTGCCTTTCCTGGGGTTATTTTTAACATGCCAGCTTAAAGGGTAATTGATAGGGGTGTGCTGAATTCTGACGGCCAGGTGTTAGGCCTGGCTCAGCAGGAGAGCCAGAGCAGAGTTCAGAGGAGCAGGCGCCTCAGAAGAGGGCGTGAAGTGGCAACGGCCCATATAACCAGACCCTCCACAAATCTACTCTGTGGTGTTTCACACATAAATCTGAAACCATTCGCACCGTGTGAGGTGCACATGGTGCGTCTGCCCTTGTGCACAATGGTCGTACAAGTGGTGAATTAGAAATACGATGTACTTGGACCTCAAAATATGCTTGCAACTATAGGGACTCGCAGTTTGGGCCTGCAATTAAAGTGTATGTACAATGTGGCTGCATGTGTCAAAAAAGTATGGGCGGTGCACAGCCATCAACTAGGCCACCCCCATGCAAGTTACACACGAATTTGGATGGCCTGCATTGAGGAAACGGGCGAAGAAGGCTAACAAGGTGTGGAGGGAATTGCCGTGCAACTTACAGCATCACAGCAATGCCGCATAATACGGTGCACCTTACAAGAAAACGTGCCATCTGAACACAGGATCACATACAGTGAGCAGACAACTTCTATGTACAGCACAAACATATAGATAGTTGCAACCAAGATAACATGCATCATATCAGTGGCACAGGCAGCTGCCACTTGCACCAGAGAACCACCGGTACACATGCATGTGGACAGAACAGCGGAACAGTCCGCATGTAAAATCGAAAGCACAATGCATGTGTGAATGCTCACCACCAGAAACATCGCAACTAAATGCGCCAGCGCACAACTTGTGCAGCGCAACATCAAAAGACGCACAATGAAGACCCCATCACACAACAGCACCGAAGCAGAGGGACAAAGCCACAATTGTGCAGCAGACACCTGACGCACAAACATGGGCGTCATTTTAGGGGGGGACGGGGCGTTTGTCACCCCCAACTTTCATGGCACCCAATTTTGTCCCCATTCATTTGGCTGGGTCACCTTTTCTTCAGATGTCGTGTCCCCCCCAACATTTTCAGCAAAGTTACTCCACTGCCCACAAACATAAATACACAACCTAGCACCAGCAAACGTCTGTGTGGGTCTGGCCAGTAGCGTTCAGAAAATACAACCTGACAATCTCAGTTCAACACCTTCCATGAAAGTAACAATCAAATGCATCATCCACGTGTGTCATCAATTGGTGCTACCCCTGACACCCAAATGGAACCAGACGCTCAGCCATGACAACCTGCTTGTTGATTTGCTCACCGGGGCAACGGAAAAACTTGACTGGTGTGGTGCAACCCACCCACACGAACACTCTGTTTTGACCCTTCTCTTGGTGTCTACCTCTTGCTCTTTGACAACAGCCCCTGCTCTTGGCACCCATAGGCAACCACAATATCCATCCCCACAAACACCCTATGACGAGGTGTGTGTGACAAAGTAAGTTTAATACTTCGATGTTTTCGAGGATTGGTTGCTGTCGGTCAAACATGTTCAAATAAGGCCATGTTGAGCATGTGTTTTTGAGATGGCCTTTTGTTGGTCTGTGTGGGAAGGTGTAGAGAGGTGGAAGGTTGGAAAACTTGTTGAAATGACTTTGACATAAATACATTATTCAAGGGATTGGGCAATAATAATAATAATGCATTTCTTATAAAGCGCTACACACCCATGGGTTTTAGAACGCTCGAATAACAGAAGACATTACTATTCCACAGAGTGGTACTCATTTTATCGACCTCGGAAGGATGAAAGGCTGAGTTGACGCTGCCAGGATTCAATCCTGCCACAGTTGGCTGCACACACATATCAGGGTCGAGCGCTTAGCTCGCTGTGCTATCTGACCAGGTAGCTTCCTTTATTTCTCAGCTCGATGATTAATGTAATAAAAACATCCTTTTTTGTGATATCGGGTGCGCAAGTTATCCTTACACAAAAAGAAACACAATTTGACATTATTAAAATATAAACAAATCAATCATAGTTCATACAAAATACCCTATCAACATACATACAAACATGAAGTTAAAACAGAATTAAACCCAGTAAACCACAAATAAGACACATATGTTCGGCATCTAGTTCTGACGACACCTGCATGGCTTAACAATGTAGCAGTTGCAATTGTCAAAGAGGTTCCTACACTGCGTGTTCGCCTAAGAAAAAGGCCATCGGGCTTAGAGTACATAGAATCGTGCATATTTGCCCCCAAACAGCGCCATTCTCACCGTCTGTGAAAACTCACAATTCATTGTAATGTGATCCCTATGACTGTAATACCCCCAACAACTTACACTTATCACAGACCCTTCTGTGCCATTACTTAATGTAGTTCTGACCCGACTTATATCCCCTGTCAGGAGGAGATTCAACCGGAACCTTCAAAATTAACTCC
Source organism: Ambystoma mexicanum (assembly GCF_040938575.1). Classification (NCBI taxonomy): domain Eukaryota; kingdom Metazoa; phylum Chordata; class Amphibia; order Caudata; family Ambystomatidae; genus Ambystoma; species Ambystoma mexicanum. The sequence goes on from NC_090933.1 coordinate 1,203,482,532, forward strand.
TGGAGGGTGTCAAACGGTGACAGGCTCCTATACAATTTCGTCACCCTCACTCTACCTGTTGTCTGCCTCCAGTCATATTCAAACAATCTTTTTTTAACTACACAAGGGCCACAGATCAAATTACTAACAGATTGTTCAGATTCCTTCAGAATCAATTCCACACATTTTTGGAAATCCTTCCGGGGGCCACTGGGTGTCCAATGTCCACCGAAGGATTTTCAAAAATGTGCGTCAGACAAGTCAACATACACAGACTTAGAGGGGCAATCCAGCTGTTTACCATATTCAGTTAGAATCTTCCCATGCAAATGACCATGTAGTGATGTTAAACTTAACTCAAATCACAACTCCTCAATCATCACCCAATCTGGCAGGTTTAGGGCCTTTTTCCATACTCTACTTTCGACCCTTGCATAATCAAGTGAACACGTTATTCCTAAACACTTCCGCAGGACGTACCTCCGAGCTGTACCCCTCCCTGGAAGTCTTTCAAGGATGGCAACCTTCTCCATATCGCTGCTCTAAACTCTTGCTCAGCTGTCAAACATTCCTCCCGCATCTGCCGCCTTCTAGAGGAACTTGACCTTGATGTCCTCGGTCTCACTGAAACATGGTTCACAACCAGCTCTGTCACAAGCTTTGAACCTCTCCTCGCTGACGGCTACAAGATCCTCTCCGCTCCCAGGTCCAACCATTCCGGAGGTGGTGTAGCCCTGATTTTCTCGAAGTGGATTCCTGCCTCTGTCATTCCTACGCAGGCCTACTCCTATTTTGAATGCCTCGTCTGCAGGCTCTCTCTCTCTACTAGGCAGTCCCTCACTGTGGCTACTATCTATGGACCACCTGGTCAGATCTTCTCCTTACTCTCTGAGTGGATCGACCTCTCCTCTTCCCTCCTCGTCTCATTCACTCAACTCCTCTTTCTTGGAGACTATAACATCCACCTGGATGCTTCCTGTCCATCCTCTGGACTCTTTTGTGACCTTTGTGACTCTCTCCCACTCTTTATGCTCTCCTCTGACCCGACTCACTCTGCAGGGCACACGCTGGATGTTCTGATCTCCTCAGACCTGCCCCTTTCTATCCCCCTCACCACTCCTCTCTCCTGGAGTGATCACTTTCTCCTTTCCTCCCAGTTCACCCTCTCTATCCCTCAGGCCAAGCCAACCCCATCACTGCCACCTACCTTTTCGGTCATCCGACCCATGAAGCGCATGTCAGTAGAGGCTTTTGCTGCCACATTTTTCACCCCCCCTTTGGCTGACTCACACCCTGACACAGCCCTCTCCATGCTCCACTCTGCTATCTCTGATACTCTTGATGTTCTTGCCCCTGTCATGGGGATCCGCATGAAGCCCAAAGCCAAGCCATTACTACCCAGACCTCATCACTCGCGAACGCAAGTGCAGGGGGGGGCTGAGAGGAAATGGCGTGCTTCATGTACATCCTTTGACAAACTGGCCTGCCGAATGCTCCAAAGGCAATACCGGCTCTCTGTCCTCACCAAGAAGAGAGCGCACATTCAATCCTGCATCTCTGTAGCATCTAACAACTCGGCAGAACTCTTTAAAATCTACAAGGAACTGGCCAATCCTGCCGCAGTCTGTACCTCTCCTGTCCCTTCCCAGGCCCTCTGCACAGCACTGGCTTCTTACTTCATCTCTAAAACTCAGGACATCCTGTCCTCTCTTTCCTCCTCTCCCCTTCCTCCCTCTACTCCCCGCTCTTCCCTCGGCCCTTCTTCGGCTACCTCCCCTCTCTCCTTCTCTGCCTTTCCCCTTTTTTCCCCAGACGATGTTTCTAGACAAGTCTGATCTATGAAGGTCTCGTCAAAACTGGTTCCTCCCTGTTCTTCCAAAACCATCAAGGACCACATCGACTCCCTGGCTCCTGCTTTAGCCAACTTCTGCAACCAATCCTTCACCACTGGAATCTTCCCTTCCCCCATGAAGCACTCCCTTGTGCACCCTCTTCTTAAGAAACCCTCTGCCGACCCGTCCTGCCCGGCTAACTATCTCCCAATCTCCATCACTCCCTTCCTGGGCAAACTCTTGGAAAAGCTGGTCATCTCCCAGCTCAATCTTCACACTGAATCTGTTGGTTGTCTCAATGACCATCAGTCTGGCTTCAGAGCTGCCAGAAGCACGGAAACTGCTCTCCTGAACATCCGTGAAGACCTGCTCTCCAACCTTGATTCCAACACCCCACTTGTGTCCTAATCCTACTTGATCTCTCTTCTCCCGTTGACACGGTCAACTATGCCATCCTGCTCAACCGTTTCTGTGATAACCTGGGTATCACCGGTCAGGCCCTGGCATGGCTGACTTCTTTCCTCTCTGACCGACCCTCGCAGGTTCAACTTGGGTCCTTCCTCTCCTCCATCTCTATCTCTACGTGCAGCGTTTCCCAGGGGTCTAACCTCTTCCTCCCCACCTATGCACTTGCGCGATCTCAATGTTACCTGGTCTAGTAGAATCGCTCGCTGTCTTCCCCCTGTTCCCCCTCCCTTGCCTCGTCGTGCCTTGAAACACTTGTGTATAGGCACGTTATAAATGCCATATCATATCATATCATGTCATATCATATCATATCATATCAAGATCCACACCATACAATAGTGCTAGAATAACCTTCATTTTATAAAAAGGAATCAGTTGACCAATAAAAAAACAACAAAACCTTGTGTTGATCTTTCTCATCTGTGCCTAAATAATTGATTAGCTTTACCCATGATGGTGGACATGGTAGAAGCCATACTTGGTGGAGCGTCCAAGACAAGGCCCAGATAGGTCAAACTTGGTAAAAAGAGGCAAAACCTGCTCTTGCAGAAACTATGTAAAACCATCTTCTTGCTGGGGTTCCCACAGGACCGTAGGATGTTGGTCTTTTTTTTCGTTAATCAAAAGTTCATTCTTCAGCGAATATGATCTTACTGAGGCCAACTGTCTCTGAAGGCTGACCTGGGTTCTGCCCAGCAATACCACGTCATCCACATAGGATAAGTATGACACAGTCAGAAGTGATATTCTAAGTGGTAAAAAAGGTGCCCATCAAGTGATCCCCCAAATCTGGCAAGTAGAGATTTAATAGACAGGTTGCAAGGACACATCCCTGTCTAAGACCTCTAAACATGGGGAAACTACCCATCAATGGACCCTGTCCATTCAATCTCATTCTCAGGGTGCTATCTTCATGCAAATGAGCTAGTATCTAGAGCAGAGGCAATGTTTTATGGCAATTTTGTAATTTTTACCAACGTAGGGAACGGGTGACAGAGTCAAAAGCTTGTGAGTAATCAATTGTGCGCATGAAAATATATACATTCCTCGCTGTACACAATCCTTCCTGCAGGCATGTAACCACAAAACCATTTAGGGTTGTCGATAGATGCTCGTGAAACAGTTGGCCATTTTTGTAGACGACCAGTAGATTCTGGCCAGGTTTCCAAATCTGGAAGGACTAGGGCCGCAAAGATCTTACTTTCACTGTCCAATAGGGATATAGGCAAATAACTTGATGCGCTATCTCTGTCCCCCTTTTTATAAATAGGTATGACAAGGGATTATTTCGAAGTCATCACTGTGGACTTAGATGTAACAATGTTATGTTACATTATGTCACATTTGTATAACGCTTTATGTACTATTGGTATGATTTCAAAGCACTGTGGTTTAAACGCCCTCATGGACCATGGTCTGTATCAGTGGAGAGAGTAGGGTTGCCTAAAGTGATTGGTGTCATGATCACTGCTTCCAAGGAGCCAGGATCAGTCCAACGTCCTTGGAAGCAGGCCCCTAACCCTGATTCTAGGCACCAGCCGGTCCCCACAGGGACCTTTTGGACCTTGTCCTGGCGCCGGTGGCACCAGGCTCATCAGAAGCCTTGGTCCCGGCACTGGAAGCGCCGGGCTCATCATAGGTGTGAAGATGCTTGGGTGGACTTACCTGCGGCAGACCATGCTGCTGACTGGCCAGACTCTTAAAAGTCCTCGGTGAACTGGGACTACTTTTCTTACCTGGGTGGGGCAGCTCCACTCCACTAGAACTCTTCTGGAAGCAGGAACTCTTTTCTTACCTAGGCGGGGCCGTGGAAGGAGATGCCTCATCACTCCAAGGCTATTTAAACCACACCCGATTGATGAAACGTGCTTCGCGTTATTCTGCATCTGCAGCAGAACGCTCACCGAGTCTGCTCCAGCTTTTCTTCTTTGGATCCTGAACCTGCAAGAATTATACTCACCATTCCGGTACCCGAGCATCATCAGCACCTGCAAAAGATCAGAAACAACAGGTTAGCAGAACGAACTTTCACACGCAGTGTTTGCTTACCTGATCCATCGGCAGCGGCCGTGTCTCACGCTGCACCTTCGCCTGCAAAGACAAACAGCGTTATTTTACTTACCGGCACGCCGTGCATTCCGGATTCTTCACGCTGCATCTGCACAAAGATAAACAGCATTCTTCTACTTACCGGCACACTGTGCATTTCGGATTCTTCACGCTGCATCTTCACCTGCATAGACAACAGCAGGGTTACACTCACCGGCACGTGGCGATTTCCGGATTTCTTCTTTCTGCATCGTCGCCTGCAAAGACAAAGAAAGAGACAGTAAGAGCGCTTGCCATACTTACAGACTAAAGGTGTCCAGAAACTTACCGGTCGTGCAGACAATGACGGTACTCATCCTCTGAAGTCAAGAGGCTAACGTTTCACCAGTGAAGGAACTGGCAACGGCACCCTGCACTAGACGCAGATGGAGAGCCCAGCATTCACCTATCTAAGGTGAGCAAGTTGACCTGGGAGGGGGGTTCAACAGACAAGCTGGGAGGAGAGAGATAGGGACATTCAACAACCCAGACCTTTAATCCCCATATTATTTCACCTGCAGAAACCTCACCCTTCGAGTTCGACACACAGTGCGGAGAGGTTCGACCCCAGAAGCCAACCGAATCCTGCACATCACGTTTCGTGTTACGGACACCTTCCTGCCAAGACCCGCGCCTCCGTGGGAATCAGGTGAGCGTTACAGAACGCGAAGCCCACCACTAAACTCCTACCCAGGCGCAATGGAAACTTCAGATACCGATCAACTAGCCCAGTTTCTTGGGGAATTAAGAGCAGAAGTACATGCAGCTCGCCAGGAAACAAGCCCCCTAAGAAGAGAACTGATAATTTCTAAGGAGCAAACAGAGGACCTTGCTAGGCAGTTGTTACAAACTCAGGCAGGACAGACACCTTTGCCCGTTCCAGGAGGGAGTTATCCTTCTGCATCAGCTTCAAACCCAGTGCAAATCAATCTGCCCGGTAATGTGCCCTTGGCTCCGCCCGAACGCTTTGCTGGTGATCCAAAGAAATTCGCAGTGTTCATCAACCAGTGCCGCCTGCATTTCTTGTGTCGACCAGCTGCATTCCCAACGGACCAGGCCAAGGTAGCTTTCGTGCTTTCTTATCTCAGTGGCAGTGCTGCAGATTGGTCGATCCCTTTAGTCACCCAGGATGATCCGGTTTTACACGATTTTCAAGCCTTCCAGTCCAGCATGGAGAAACTGTTCGCAAGACATGCACAAGGGCAGGCCTTGGACAATGAACTTCTCTCATTACGACAGGGTAACCAAGACCTCTTGGCTTATATAGCCTCTTTCAATAGACTGATAGTGGAAACACAATGGCCCGAGGACAAGAGAATAACGCTTTTTTACAGAGGCCTGCGTGGAGAGCTCAAGGATGTGCTAGCGCAGGTTGTGAATCCTCCACAAGAATGTTCAGACTATATTGACTTGGTTGTCCAACTAGACCATAGACTACAGAACAGGAAGGCAGATCGTTCCAGATTTGATACCCGAGTGTTTTCCAAACCACAGACCTCGAATAAGGGAGCTGACACTGTGGAACCCATGCAAATAGGGGGCATGAGAGGACCTTTAACCCAGAAAGAGCGGGAAAGAAGAAGGCAGCTGCAATTATGCCTCTATTGCGGTAATTCAGGACACTTTCTTCGGGACTGTCCCGTGAAACCAGCTAAGAAGACTGTAGGAGCCGCTGATACCTGTACCACAAGTTCTGAGCAGGGAAACGACCTCGCCCGACAAGAGTAGAGGTCCTCTTGCCGAGCGTTAAGATCCGTCCCGTGACCTCGCATTTCGTGATACCCATGGTCCTCATTAGTCCTGAACGTCCGGATCGTTTGCATGCAATTGAAGCTTACATTGACAGCGGAGCAATCGGTAACCATGTGGACCGTGAAATGGTATCAAGGATGAATCTACCCCTTGTCCCTAAGGCAGTTAAAGACGTCATCACTACTGTGGATGGCACGGAGATAGCCTCCGGACCAGTAACGCATGCCACCCAAGAAGTGACGCTGTTGAGTCATAATGGACACCGGGAGAGAATAGTGTTCGATGTAATCAAGGCCCCTCAGTTCCAGATCATTCTGGGAATCCCTTGGTTAGAGAAGCACAACCCTCAGATTGATTGGCGAGCAAAGACGGTTCAGTTTCCAGAGTGTTCCACCACTTGTTATCCTCGACCTGATGTTTCACTGGCGACGATCTCTTCTGAGGAGATTCTCAAATTGCCTCCCGAATACCAGGCGTTCCAAGACATCTTCCAGAAGGATCAAGCTAACACCCTACCTCCTCATAGGTCTTACGATTGTCAAATAGATCTGCTACCTGGAACAACCCCTCCTTGCAGCAGGATCTATTCCCTCACCGAGCCAGAGAACATTCACCTCAGACAGTACCTGGACCAATACCTAGCTAACGGGTTTATCCGTCCTTCAAAATCTCCAGCTTCATCGGCTTTGTTCTTCGTTCCAAAAAAGGAAAGAGACCTTAGGACTTGCATAGATTACCGCTCCCTGAATCAGATCACTGTTAAAAACAGATACCCGTTACCTTTGATCCCTGAACTCCTGGACCAAGTCAAAGATGCCTGTATATACACAAAGCTGGATCTCAGAGGAGCCTACCACTTGGTACGGATCAAAGAGGGCGATGAATGGAAAACGGCCTTCCGCACCAAGTACGGGCTATTCGAATATCAAGTGATGCCCTTTGGACTGTGTAATGCTCCTGCTGCTTTCCAATATTTTATGAACGATGTCCTCAGAGAACTCATTGACGTATGTGTAGTTGTCTACATTGACGACATCCTCGTCTATTCATCATCTGAAGAAGAACATCAGAGACATGTTAAAAAGGTTCTCGAGAGATTGCGTCAACATAGTCTTTTTGCTAAGCTTGAGAAATGCGTCTTCAACGCAACGGAAGTCGAGTTCCTGGGATTCATACTGTCACCTAACGGAGTCCATATGGATTCAAAGAAAGTTGATGCAATTATCAAGTGGCCATCACCAACCTCTGTAAAAGGAGTTCAAAGCATGTTAGGATTCGCTAACTTTTACCGCAGATTCATTCCTGAATTTTCCCGGATAGTCCAGCCCATCACCGCTCTGTTGAAAAAGAACAAACGTTTTGAGTGGTCTTCTGAAGCGGAACAAGCTTTTCAAGACTTAAAAGCTAAATTCATTTCTGCACCTGTTTTAAAACACCCTCGCCCAGAACTACCTTACATCATGGAAACGGATGCTTCTAGTCTTGCTATGGGTGCAGTGTTATCACAAAGAGATTCGGTCACAAACCAACTACATCCGGTTGCCTTTTGGTCCCGCAAGTTTTCGCCTCCTGAGATCAACTATTCAATTACAGACAAGGAACTTTTGGCCATCAGATCGGCCTTTAAAGCCTGGCGGCATTATCTTCTAGGAGCCAGACACACAGTCACCGTAATGACTGACCACCGCAATTTACAATACCTAAAGACAGCCAAAGCTCATTCTTCCAGACAACTTCGTTGGGCTCTGTTTCTAGCAGAATTTGACTTTATTATTACTTATCGACCAGGCAGTAAGAACGGAAAAGCGGATTCCCTCTCCCGGATGGGAGTAGATGAACATTCGATCAATCCAGATCCAATACCCATAATCCCAGAACAAAGGATTTTGGGTTTGGTCAGCACTCAATCTTTTGAAGACATCAAGACCACAGTGAAATCGCTCCTAACTCCGATCGATTTGCAGGACTGGCAATTAAAGGGAAAAGATTTCTCAGTAGATCAAGACCTACCATATTTCCAAGGACGATTGCACTTGCCCTGTGAGAAACTACAAAAACAAGTAATCTCCGGTTATCATGATTCTCTAATGGAGGGGCACCCTGGCATTACCAAAACCATGGAAAAGATTAAAAGACATTTCTGGTGGCCATCGTGGAAAAGGGATATTAGAGACTTTGTAATCTCCTGCGGTGTGTGTGCCCAGAATAAAAGTCAAAAGCAAAGACCAGCCGGCCTATTACAGCCACTTGACATCCCTCCATGTCCATGGCATACCCTGTCCATGGATTTTATCATGGACTTACCTCCATGCTTGGGATATACTACCATCTTAGTAGTCGTGGATCTATTCGCGAAAATGGCTCAATTCATACCCTTGAAGGGTCTGCCTTCAGCCTCAGTATTGGCCCGGGAATTCTTGGCAAACATCGTTCGCTTACACGGTTTTCCTTCGGTTTTAGTCTCCGATAGGGGAAGTCAATTCATCTCCCACTTCTGGCGCAGTTGCTGTCGTCTAGCCCAAGTTGATGTAAGACTTTCGACCAGTCACCATCCCCAAACTGACGGACAAACCGAAAGGACAAACCAGACACTAGAACAATATCTACGCTGCATGCTCCAACAAACAGAAAACCTCTGGAAGGACATTCTTTGGATCGCTGAATACGCGTATAACAATTCGACTCATTCTGGAACCGGGAAGACTCCTTTTTTCTTGTTATATGGACACCATCCTAGAACCTCCAACCTGGATCCTCCCCAAGAAATTGAAGCACCTGCTGTGGATCACTTGCATTCGGAGATCACCTGTGCTTTTAAGGAAGCCACTGCCCATCTGCAAAGAGCTAAAGCTCAATTCAAAAAGGCAGCCGATCGGCAACGTAAAGAGGCCCCTCACTACGCTGTAGGAGATCAAGTCTGGTTATCCACTAAGCACCTGCCTTTAAAAGGACCCCGCACTTTCATCCCGAGATACCTGGGGCCCTACCTCATATCTGCCATAATTAATCCGGTGGCTGCCAAATTGGAATTACCTACGCATATGAAAATACATCAAGTATTCCATATCTCCTTATTAAAACCAGTACAACCAGAAACCCGATTGACTGAACTCCCGGAACCCGTTTTGGTAGACGGAGAACTCGAATTTGAAGTGAAGAACATCCTAGACTCCAAAATTTCCAGGTCTAAATTATACTATCTGGTTGATTGGAAAGGATACGGTCCCCAGGAAAGGTCTTGGGAACCCTCAGAACACGTCCACGCACCTCGTCTGGTCAAGAGATTCCATCTGAATCACCCCGACAAGCCAAAGCCCCCGGAGAAGACACACTTAGGAGGGGCCTTGAGGGGGGATACTGTCATGATCACTGCTTCCAAGGAGCCAGGATCAGTCCAACGTCCTTGGAAGCAGGCCCCTAACCCTGATTCTAGGCACCAGCCGGTCCCCACAGGGACCTTTTGGACCTTGTCCTGGCGCCGGTGGCACCAGGCTCATCAGAAGCCTTGGTCCCGGCACTGGAAGCGCCGGGCTCATCATAGGTGTGAAGATGCTTGGGTGGACTTACCTGCGGCAGACCATGCTGCTGACTGGCCAGACTCTTAAAAGTCCTCGGTGAACTGGGACTACTTTTCTTACCTGGGTGGGGCAGCTCCACTCCACTGGAACTCTTCTGGAAGCAGGAACTCTTTTCTTACCTAGGCGGGGCCGTGGAAGGAGACGCCTCATCACTCCAAGGCTATTTAAACCACACCCGATTGATGAAACGTGCTTCGCGTTATTCTGCATCTGCAGCAGAACGCTCACCGAGTCTGCTCCAGCTTTTCTTCTTTGGATCCTGAACCTGCAAGAATTATGCTCACCATTCCGGTACCCGAGCAACATCAGCACCTGCAAAAGATCAGAAACAACAGGTTAGCAGAACGAACTTTCACACGCAGTGTTTGCTTACCTGATCCATCGGCAGCGGCCGTGTCTCACGCTGCACCTTCGCCTGCAAAGACAAACAGCGTTATTTTACTTACCGGCACGCCGTGCATTCCGGATTCTTCACGCTGCATCTGCACAAAGATAAACAGCATTCTTCTACTTACCGGCACACTGTGCATTTCGGATTCTTCACGCTGCATCTTCACCTGCATAGACAACAGCAGGGTTACACTCACCGGCACGTGGCGATTTCCGGATTTCTTCTTTCTGCATCGTCGCCTGCAAAGACAAAGAAAGAGACAGTAAGAGCGCTTGCCATACTTACAGACTAAAGGTGTCCAGAAACTTACCGGTCGTGCAGACAACGACGGTACTCATCCTCTGAAGTCAAGAGGCTAACGTTTCACCAGTGAAGGAACTGGCAACGGCACCCTGCACTAGACGCAGATGGAGAGCCCAGCATTCACCTATCTAAGGTGAGCAAGTTGACCTGGGAGGGGGGTTCAACAGACAAGCTGGGAGGAGAGAGATAGGGACATTCAACAACCCAGACCTTTAATCCCCATATTATTTCACCTGCAGAAACCTCACCCTTCGAGTTCGACACACAGTGCGGAGAGGTTCGAACCCAGAAGCCAACCGAATCCTGCACATCACGTTTCGTGTTACGGACACCTTCCTGCCAAGACCCGCGCCTCCGTGGGAATCAGGTGAGCGTTACAATTGGATGCATTTGGTATGTGTGCAGCCAAAGTGGTTTGCACGGGTTGGCTGCATTTTAGTGCTAGGTGTGGTGGATGTGAGAGATCAGGGCTGCCGTGGGGCCTGTGTAAGAGATTATATGTGCCGCTAGGCTGTTTTTTTTCGTGGGGTATAGCTGCGTACTACTAGGCTGTTGAGGTGTTCTGTGAGTGATGTTGGTATGTGTGCAGCAAGGCAGAATTGATCGATGGGTGTAGCTGCCATCTATTTTTTGTTAATGTAAAGTGGAGAGTAAGCATATTGGTGGGAATGATTGTCAGTGGTTATCGGTGGGTGGCCCTCCTTCTTGGGAGGCTTTCAGAGCTCAGTGCGCCGGCCCTGTCTGCCCTGGTCGCTCATGGTAGTGGATTTCAGAGAGAGGTAACTGGCTTGGGAGGGTAAGTCGTGCATCCCTTTCCCAGATGCTCTGTGGTGGGAATCAGAGGGCCCATTTTCTGGGTCCCTGGTGGAGTATTAAGCTGGGTTGCTGGGTGCTTCCTGGGTTATTGCATGATTCTCTGGAATGTCTAGACAAGCATACTTACTTCTGTGCCTCTGGTGGAGGGTTCTAGGTTCTTATTCCTAGGTGGGCAGGGGGTGCCTTTATAACGAGAACTGGGTGCGTGCAGCCCGCAGCTGCATAGGCAGGAGTCCTTTGGTCTATAGTCCGACTTCTGTGTCTTGGCTTTTCCAGGGTGAAGTAATTAAAAAATTAGTTAATTGGTTAGCCATCTTCCGTGGCTCGTCCGATGTTGTGTTTCAGGTCAATTCTGATTTTTTCAGAACTTTGGCCATTGGGGTATGAGTTCATGGCCTTAGGTGGATCTGTTCACTGGTTTGGGAAAAGCCATGTTTTGAACTCTTTATGGAAGGCCATGTAGTCCTGAATGTGCTGAATATGGGAAGGTAGTGAATTCCACAGATTTGGTGCCAAGGTAGAGTAGGCTGACCCTCCAACTCTGGCTCAGTTGGAGGATGGGATCATTAGTAGGAGGACCGTGCTGGACCTAAGGGTGCGTGTGGGGCGGTAGGGCATAGTCTTCTCTTGAAGGTATGTTGGGCCAGCCTTGTGCACTGCTCGGTGGGTGATGCACAGGATTTTGAACGTGGCCCTTCATCCAATAGGTAGCCAGTGGAGTATGCGGAGAGCAGGCGAGATGTGGTCCCTTCGTTCCAGTGCAAGAAGGATTTTAGCAGCCGCGTTTTGGACTCCAGAGTTTGTAAGTTGGTAGCCCGGAGTGCCCAAGTACATTGAGTTTGCATAATCCAGTCTGGACGTGACAACGGGTTTAAGAGAAACCAGTCTGTTAAGTAAGGTGTGATAAGGGAAGATGTGTTTCAGGAGGCGCAGATGGTAGTGACAGGATTTGGATACATTATTGATCTGGTGGGACAGGGTTAGGCCGAAGTCCAATGTGCAGCCAAGGTTTTTGACTGTGTTGGAGGAAGGGGGGGAGTGCCGAGGGAGGGAGGTCATGGGAGTGTTTGTGGGAGTAAAGCTGTGTTGCCACACACCTTGATCTCTGTTTTTCCTGGCTTCAGAAGGACGTGGTTTTTAGTCATCCATTGGTCTATGTGTTAAAATAAGATGTAGAACACCATGGCACAAAGGACAGAGTCACTCTTCAAAATTACATTACACATCCCATTAGTACCAATGGCTCTTGAATTAGAGGATTTCCTTATAAGGCGTTCAAGGAGTTCTAGAGACATAGGGACTCATTATAAGTTTGCCGGTATCCCGTCAGTAATTCCGGTGGGATACCAGCAAACTGCCTCTACTGTTTCCATCAGCTGATATCCCGGTATTACCGGTAGTGTCAGTAATTCTTGCATTTGTTTGCCATTGGGGGCCTGATTTACCATCAGGTGAGGCCTGGGGGTAAGTCAGTGCCCTACCAGCAAACTTTTGTTTTCCTGGCCTGGGAAAACTGTCAGTACTGGAATTAACAGCAATTATACCAACAATCCTTCTAGACCGGGGAACATGTAATGACCACCATAGTCACAGACCAAGGAGAAACAGAAAGCTCACAGGGTATTTCACAATTATATATTCGATACAATATTCTGAAATGCTTTCCCCATTAACCATCTGGAATAGGAATATTCTGAATTTGACTTCTGGGTTTTTATCATTCCATTTACCATACTCCAGAAATTACGTGAATATTTCTGGCAGATAATTAAGAGCATCTTTTCTCCTTCTTTTTCAGCTGTATGTGTCAATGACTTGGTTACAATTTTTGAATCCTTGCCTAAGGTGCCTTACATTAGCCTTGTATTCCTCTATCAACAGTCCATCCCTATAAGCATCCCTAATATTGTTCCTTAGTCTCTTTTTTCAATTTTGTATAGCAGGGTTGAATAAATTGTTTACAACAGTCTGGTTGTAACATTTTGTGATTGATTGACTGATTTGGTAATATGTGAATTTACCGATGGTCATTACAGAGTGGTACATTTCATCGTGGAAAAAATACCAAAAAACTGCAAATTATTTATTTATTTTAATTTGTGGGGGAGCCCTACCAAGCCCCCCTCTTTTTTTCCCTTTTAATGCCACCCGGACCCCATCTCAGCGGCCCATTTTAACCCCTTTACCCCACTAGCCTTTATGGTTTTATTTCATATTTTCAGTGTTTTTCAGTATTATGGTCCACTCTGAAATGTACCACTCTGTAATATTTTCAAAATATTGACTGGTTACTATGAATCTATACACAAGTGTTTCAAGGCACAACAAGGCAAGGGAGCTGAAACAACGAGAAGACAAGATAACAATCTTACTAGGCCTTGTGTCATTGAGATTGTGCAAGTGCGCAACAAGAAGAATAGGGGGGGGGGTACAGGGAGAAGTGCACCCAGAGCAGCAGGGCTCTGAGTTAAGTGCAAGGAAAGCTGGGACTACAAGTGGCAATCCCAGCCCTGTAGTTCAAGGTAAGCCAGGCAGCTTTGAAAGTTGGGCCAGGCAGCAATTAGAGGCGGACTGGTCAGGGGGTGGGAGGGCAGTGTCCTGTAAGACTAGGAGGACACTGAGCAGCCAGTCAGCAGATGGAGCAGAAGCAATGAAAGGTCAGCAGGGGAGAGGGAGCAAGAAAGAAGAGGAGATAAGGGAGGGCTTGAAGAGCATCTAGAACTTAAGGATTTCGGGCTCAATGCAGACAGAGGCAGGGAGGCCATTCCAGAGGGAGGCACTTGCAGAGGAGAGGCACCCCCCATCCTCTGCTTGGAGAAGTGACTCACCCACAGAGAGATAGAAGTAGATGAGCAAAGGGCTCTAGGAGGAAAGTACTTAGGAAGAGAGTTGAAGGTAGTGAGGGACATGGCCCCAGAAAACCTTGTGGATGATGAAGATGGTCTTAAATTTGATCCTTGCAGCACTGTGAGCCAGTTAAGGGATTTCAAGGCCACAGAGATGCGGTCCATTGGCTTGAGGCCAAGGATAAGTCTTGCAGTCCTGTTCTGGAGTTGAAGAGGGCAAAGTGTAGAGATAGGCAGATTAAGAAAGAGGCTGTTGCAGTAGTCCAGCCTAGAGAGAAGCAGGACTCTGGAGATGGTGAGCTGCTGGGGCAAGGTGAGAAAGGGGAGAATACTTCTGAGGAGGAACAGTTGCAAATGGGCCTTCTTGGCAAGGTCCGTGATGTGTGGATAGAAAGAGAGAGTGGAATCGAAGATGACCCCAAGGTTTTTTGCCTCACAAGAGGGTGAGGGTAGAGGGCCCAAGGAGGGCAGCCAGAGTGGTCGAGGAAAAGCAGGATCAGGGGTCCCAATGAGAAGGATCTCCATCTTACTGGCGTTAAGGTAGAGATCGTTAGAGGTGCACCATGCCTGAATAGTGGATAGACAGTCAGGGATGAGCGAAGAGGAGGAGGAGGCCGAGGGTAGCCTCAAAGAGAGCTGCATGTCATCCGCATAGCACTGAAAGTTAAGGAAATATTTACAGATCAGGAGGGTCAAAGGGGCCAGGCAGACTTTGAAGAGCCAGGGGAGAGGATAGAGCCCTGGGGAACACCATGTGTGGAGAAAGAGGTGGTGGAGAGAAATGACCCAAGCTAAACCTGGGAAGGTTGGGTCAGGAGGAAGGTGGTCAGCCACGCAAGAGCCAGATCCATGATGCCAAGGGTCTCGCGGAGACGGGTAATCAGGATGTTGTGGTTCACCGTGTCGAATGCAGATGAAAGGTCGAAGAGAATAAGAACAGAGGTAGAGCTAGTGTCAAGATTACAGAAAAGATCTTCACAGGTGTTCAGGAGTGCAGTTTCCATGCCTCTGCCTGCTCTGAAGCCAGACTGATGGTCCTGGAGACAACCGATAGATTCATTGTGCAGGGGTAGCTGGGAGATAGCCACCTTCTCCAGGAGTCTTCCTAGTTAAGGAGTGATATAGATTGGAAAATAGTTTGCCGGAATGGAGGGGTCAGCAGAAGGCTTTTTTAGTACTGTTTGTTGAAGGGAGTGCTTGAGAAGAGACGGAAAACATCCAGTGGCGAAGGAGTGATTACAGAGATGGGGAAGCTTGTGGTCCCATGCAGAAGAGATGTGACCCAGCAGTTTGGGCTGGACTGCCCCTTTTGGGGTGGGATCAAGTCTGATGTGCATATGGTCTTATGGTCTTTCCCCTTTTGTAATGGCTTGCAGACAAAGAAATGTGGTCTCAAGGGTTGTCCAGAGCAATGCCAGAGGTTATGATTAATTCTTAACATTCCAGCCATCGCCTCTTTGGTTTTTGTCCAACAGTCTGGTCACATCTCTTAGAGTGTCCCAACACATCTAATCTCCCATTAAATGCGGGAAATGAGCTGGCAGTAATTGTTACTAATTTGTCATGTAATGTAGTATTGGATACAAACTTTCGCATCCTTCAATTAAAACCAGCTATATCAACAATCTGCTTTAACAGTCTATTCTGACCCGGATTAACTATCTTACTCGAATGTGCTCTGTTGATCTTACTTGTCACCACAAAATTCACCTTCGCTGACAAAATATTATGGCCACTAAGGTGGGTCTTCATTACCCTGACCTCTCTGTGGGCTTGAAATAGTTGCTCTCACAAGATCAAATAACTCAAATATGAAGTTTTACCTCTACTACACCATGTTGGGTTTGTGGGAACTTCACTGCTCATGGCACCTTTAAATCCCACAAATGTATACTTTTGATCCAGCATTTGCCATCTGTAATCAGCCTAGTTCCAGAAGCCTTGTCTATGTTCCGATAATACAAAATAATGCCCCTAAATCACCTCAAGATAACATTTAGTTTGTTTGTTTATTTATTTGTATGGCGCACCAACCCAAAGGTAACTGAGCCCAAGAAGTACAAGAAAACGTTCAGCTTAGGTTACATAGTACAGGGTACAAAGGTAGTTTACATGGTACAAGGTACAAAGGTAGGTATTCACAGGAGAGGAAAGTGGCAGTGTAGATGATGTATGCACGATGAAAAGTACATAAATATCATCAGTAAAATTATCGTCAGATAGTAAGTCTGTTACATGTTAAAAAGTAGATGCAAGAGGTAAGGTTATTATCTATTACATATTCCATTAAGCAGTACTGGGCAGCAGCGACGTTAAATATCATCAGTTCTCAGCCAGTTCACAATGTTACGTCTGAAACTGAAGTAAGTTTGTTCAACTCTCGGTGTAAGAGTTTGCCAGCGCAAAACAAAAGCAAGACTTGGGACAACATCTAGCTTTGCTGACAATGCTTGTCTATGCTCCTTGTGAAGCAACATCAGGGCTACAGCTCTTTATTAACACCATTGCTGTCTTTATATAGGTGTCCTAATCTATCCCAGTCATCAAGGGGAGGGCTGAACACATGGATTCAGAGAACTCTGATTTTAGGCAGGTTTCTACACAGCCCTCCGGGGTGAGGGGGGCAGGGGACCTACTGCAAGAGGAATACAGGCTGTACACCACGTTAGACCAAAAAAACACAATGCAGTAGTGTGGGATAACAACAATAAAGGCATGGGGAATTGGTTCCAATTCACTCAACTGCACACAATTAAGGAGACTAACCTACTAGGCCTGCACAAGTCCTAGAAAGGCAGGAATAAAGGGCTTAATACATTTTAGACAGCAGGCCCATAAGACCAACACAATAAACAGTAATTTCAGTACTGTGTCTCAATAGGTCCCAAGGAAGCCCGCCCATCACATCACAGTTGAGCACCTGAAGGGTTTGGCAAGCAACCAATCAGGCTAGCCATAGAAACTGCCAAACACACTGCCCAGCCACACAGGATGTAGGTTAGGAACCCTGATACACTTTGGACCAGTCTACACCAACTTAAACCACAACCAGGAGTGTCCTGGCGGGCTCAGGATAAGCCTCTTACAGCAAAACAGCCATTTTGGCCATGCTTCTTGGTCCACATAGACAAAGGAAGGGTAAAAAAAAAGAATAGCTGGGAGCGGGGCTTAGACAAGTTCATAGGTACTGCAATGGTTAACATATAGGTGCAGGTGGCTATTACTGTGTTACAGGTTCCTACCAGCCTGGTGTACCCAAATCTAAAGCACTGCTGCCACCTGCCTACTCCACAACTCACTTTCAGGTTGATAGAATCATCTTGGGACCAAAGTGAGGTGCTCCAGAAGTGCCCTTACACTGGTAACTAGAAAAATGGTTACATTGGCAGGTACATCTTAGTGTAGGGTAATCTGAAAAGAAAAGTCAAAAAGCCAAGGAAGCCAGCAAAATGTTTGCTAGACCCAGAAATGTTGGGAGTCAAAACCCCAAAAATGAAACACGTTCCCCTCTCAGAATTTTGGCTCAGGGAACTAATCCCTTTCGGAATATGGCACATACCAAGGTCTCCAACTTTACCTTTTGTTGGTGTTCAGACTCTGCTGACTATACAACCTACAACAACCCACAAAAAATGTAAAACGGCAAAAGCTGAGGGTCCTTACGATCTAGAGTGGTCACAAGAATTGGGGACCCTTGTCCTGTTGGAAATCGTATCCCCCTCTCTGGCAGGAGCAGGATGAGTCACGTGTGGTAACACGGAAGGGGAAGAACTAGTCTTCATCTTTCCCTTGGATCTGGGTAATTTTCAGGCTTAGATTTTGCCTGCCTAGCAAGTGGACCCTCATCTCCTAACATGAGCGTGGTGCTCCTAAAGGTAACTCTATCCTCCAAGTAGCTCCCAAGCAAATGTTTGCCCGGGAACTAACGGGCAGCGTTAACTGTCTGCCAGCCACTGGAAGTGTTTTACCCACTTCAGTGAAAGTATTAAGGAGGCCACTAGGTAAAGTAACGGATTTCCGGGGGCTGTTTACCAGAGCCTGTGGTCCAAAGAAAGTCCTGTTTACAAGATCTATGCAGGCAGCTGTGCCCTTATTCCAGCGGTTGCTTCAGCACCAACTTGAACAAGACAATGGCATTGCTAAGTATTGTGTGGACTCATCATTTCTCCAGTGGGACCTGCTTCCCCGACTTGAAGTGGTGCTGAATACATCACATCTTTGTGATGCCTGCTGCATAGTAGAAAGTGTCCCCAGAGTCATCCCTACCATCTTCTTGGGACAGCTAGGGTGATCTCTTGGTTGGTCACACTTTCCACAGTCCCAGGGAGACTGGGAATGGCCCAGGAGCCACCACTTACTTTACACACCTTCAGGGGCCAGATTATCAAAGATTTGCACTTGTGACAAAAATGTAGAGCATAGGAATTCAGCACCAATATTGCTACTTTGTTAATAGAGAATGGTGCAAAAAGTTTTATCCCCAATCAGTGTTATCTAAACATTTTTCACCTGGGGTAAAATTGGAGCAGGCTGTTTTATTTATGATGTGTGCTGCGTAACATACAACAAAATTGTTGTATGTTATGCAGAAAACATAGTACAAAAAAGCAGCCTGATTCATTTTTGCCCATGTGCAAATGGTATGAGATAATATGGTTTGTGACAAAGTCTGTTTGCTCCATTTTCTATTATCAAAGCATTTGATCACTTTTTAGCACCAGTGCAAATCTTTGATAATTCGGCCCATGGTGGCTTATCGTTATCTAGTGTGTGGACTGGTGGTGAGGGAGAATATGTGTGATCTGAATGATGTGACCCTCACCCCGGCGAAATATTCCCTTGTGCTTTTCGTTCACCCTTTGTGACACCCACACGTTAGCACTGTTTGCTAGGGGCTAGGGGTCTAGCATAGAGATACAACTCCTTGGAATCAGCCAAGTGCTGATCCAATTCAGGGGAACAAGTTTCATGATGTGCTCCAGCATGACTGAAGTACTGATGCCTTCACATGGTAAAACCTGTTGTCTTACCCATACAACTTTGTTAATGAAATCATTCACCAAGGACATTAACTTGGCACCGATCTCCTCGTTGAGCTCTCTATATTTACTGAGCAGGGGTCTTATCAAATGTCAGTATGAAAAGTGCTTTCACTCTTCACTCTCCCAGTTTCATCTAACTCCAGAATACCATAGGGACACTCCGGGGGAGATGTGAGAGAGGGAATGCGGTCTTACGTTCATGAGTTATTCTCTGATCTGTACGAGCACATTTAAAACCACACTACCAATCTAAAATGCCATTTCCTTCCAAATACATGTTGATCAGATTCTCAGGGATCTTGGACGAGGGGGAGACCAATAGCCATCCCCAGAAACAGAACCGCTGGCCCTGACTACCTTAGTGTCTTACTACAGTTTCTTTAGCTCATTCATGTGTGCATTGTCTGTCTCCTGCTCAGCCATTTGGTGAGCTGTCTCCCCCCCCCCTCTCTCTCTCTCTCTCCCTCTCTCTCTCTATCACTCTCTCTCTCTCTTGTGCTCTCTCCCTCTCCCTCACACTCTCTCCATCACTTTCTCGTTGTTTGCAAGTGCTGCAAATCTTATAAGGGCTTATTCCTAACCTATAGGCTCAAAGTTTCAAATATTGCTGGTGCAATGCAATGGAATATTTTGGGCTGGTTGTTTGGATTGTTCTGAGTTGTTGCACAGAGATTCCTAATGTCAATTACAACAGCTGCATTCAAATATGTGAAAACAGTAGGCGATACAGATATATTTGCATTGCTCGCCTGTACTGCCCTATTTGCGGGTATGCGGGTAGGAGCGTAAGGGACTGATTGCTTGGGTAGTTTTTATGGAAGTAAGGCACCCAAAAAGTGGGATGGGAAGAGGTGTTGGATAGGCAAGGGGAATTATGGAAAGAATCGCTCCACCGGCTTTTGCGCGGTTCCATGTTTTGATTTATTTGCATTTTGAAAGCACTCACACAGCCCGCGGGTATCGAGGCGCTGTTACAGGAATTGTTTGTTTTTTAGTTGCGTAATTGTTTTTTTTTCTTCTTAGTTGCGTATTTATAATGCGCTTAAATACCCAGAGGTTTTCAAGCGCGGGCCCGGGGTCGAACCTGTGTTACTTCGTGTCATTCTGCTTCCAAGGCGAACACGTTGCCGCTGAGCTATCCTCCCGGGACGTGCTTTCTTGCCAGGTAGTGTTATGGTAATTCACTAGATATAGAATTGTGGGTATCTACAGCGGGAATATATTCCATGAATGTGTTCTGGGTGACGTCTGACTGATGATGAGAGCAAGCTTACGTTGTCTATGATGTCATCCTGAACCCCTTGATGAACCGAACACAGTGGTGTATATGTTGTGTATAGCCCCATAGAATCCCTTTTAAATCCCTGTATCTGTCCCCTGGACTAGCAGGACAGTGGGGGGATAAGAGAGGCATGTGGCACACACAGACTACTTGGGTCAAAATAAATGCTTGACCCTGGTTTATTTTATGATACACTCGATTGTGCTGTTGGTTAGAGCACTCAGACACTTGCAAACCCCTTCTTTTACTTTGCTAATATTTGTTTTTTCTTCATATTTAAACATATATAAGACATCTCTTTTTGTTAAGACTTCTAATTGGTTGAAACGAAATATTACGTTCTGATGCAATATGATGTCATTCTGAAACATCAGATGATGCAAGGAATTGTCTATATGATGTCATTTCACAAATTTCACATGTCTCAACTAACTGTTAGTATGTTAAATAATTTAAAAAAAAATGCGAGAAGTAGTAAATTATGACTACAACTGTTGATACATATTAAGTGATATCTCGGATTTGTCTCCATTACAATTATATTTTGATTGCCACAAACTGAAGTCCACCAGAAGACCCCCGTTTGTGTGTATATTACAAATAAATACTTAGTATCCTGCCACCCTCCTCATTCCCTCATCTTTCTTCCTTCTCTACAGCACTGCAGACCTGGGGAGGCAGAGAACATGTTTTATTCCCCTGCAGTGACTTCACACTAATGAAACATGACTTCCGTAGTTGATGGGTGGAATGTCATAGCACGCTGATGCAGTACTTTTGAACATCTGTCCATCCCACAAGGGAAACAGCCTAGCAGGCACCTAGGCAGATAGCTCGTTTTGGAAGATATGGTGCTGGGAACTAATGTTCACTAATGTTCACGCTACAAGCCGAGGCATTATTGGAGCATGGCTGACATTAGGAAATCAAACCATGGCAGATCTACATAGTCTCAAGTATTAGCAGACCAAAAAGTGCCCCTGGGTAAAAGACAAGGAGCTATAGTTCATTTCACAGATCAACCACATAGGGCCAGGCTTGCTCAGTCCCTTGGGAAACCTTTGCTCATATACAACACGTCCCCTCCCTTCCTTGATCCCGATCCGCTCACACTCATCTGTTCACTCTCTCACACTCATCTGTTGCCCATGTCTGGCATCCCGAACCTACATCCTCTGTCTGATTTGGTTGGTATAAGGATGAACCCAATCCAGATGAAGGCCAGCTCTTTTCACTGGCGGCTCGAACACACTTCTATCCTCAACTTGTTTCAGAAAGTAAATTCCAATCATTCTACCAATTCTGTGCACAAATACGTTGAAACACCTGCTTCCTCGAGTGATGACTTCAGGCCACATCCGACCCACACACATTACTTCAAACATGCTTTTTCTTGGCTACATCATCCCTCCAGGTGTTTGTCTAAATCTTTACCTACTCCCTTTTTTTAATTCACACTCCTCTTCTCTCCACAGACTGATGTCTGGTCAATCCTGGCGGGGCCACTGTGTGCCTATTTACCAGATAAGCCAGGCACAGTGGTGATCTGGGGCAGTATGAAAGCCTCAAAGTCTCATAACATAGCTGAACAGGACATGACATGACCTAGCATACCATAACAATATGAACATAGATTCCTATGTACGCCAAACATAGCAATCACATTCAGGCACTCAAACTCTTCTGGTTTCACAAGAAGAAAGGCTCTCAGGTTGAGACTTGTAAGTGCTATAATTCAAACAAAGTAGAGCATCTGAGACAGTGTTTCAAAATTGCAAGGTAAGATTTATTTTGTGCGTATCATACACTCGAGTAGACTTTTGGTTCATCCACGACCAGTATTTCAGGGAGAGTGGAGAAGGGAAGTGCCTGAATGATAAACAGCATGACATTTTATACAGAAATGAAGCCTGCATCAACATAGGCTGTTTGTTATCAATTTACAACAGATAATAGCACACATATGTTCAGACTACATACGCAATGTTACAGATAGTCCCCAGAAGGCAGAAAAAAGTGCATTATCAACAGATGTTATTGTTATGTCAAGAGGCTCGACTTTGCTTATGGCTTTAATTACAAGCTCTTTCTGCCAGTTCACGGATATTGACTTATGTTTGAGGCCTTAATCACAGAATCCACCTGCCCTTCATTCCAAGAATGGTCACCCTATTTGCATTTTGGGATTTGTAGGAATCGAATGAGTGAATAATGTTATCAAAGGGATTCATAGGAATTGAATGAGTGAATAATATCATCAAATGTTGCCGAAAATGTTTTTTTTTGTAATCAGAACATCAAATGCAGAGCTAAATGGAAACTATATCTTTTTGTATACACTACTACTTTATCCACTAGCTGTTTAATCATACGAATGTTCCATAAAACTGTGAACTGCACAAATGAAATAATGGAATAAATTCTTCTTTCTTATTGATAATTAAAGTATAAGTGGTTTGCTTTCTGTAAAAGAAATGTATTTAGCACATGTGTCAGTACGCTTAATGTTGAACGGCTGTACACTATCAGATGTTATAACGATGGACACTGGTCACGACACTAAACTACACAGGGTTCTACACATGCATGACTTAAAGGAATATTTTGGTTTTTGTACACCCTATTTGCACAACATTTAAAATATACCTTTTGTGCGTTTATCAAAGTGGAAGGACTGAACACTGTGACTCAGTGTGTAAATAACCTCTGCATGGTGCAGTCAGTCTACAAATAGCATTTAGTTAAAAGAATTGAACCATATTGGAACAACCTTTCTTACTTGACTAGATAGTAGGATCTGTCCTTAATGTTGTTTACCCTACATTTATCAGAGAAGGCCAGCCGGCTAAAACATGCCCTCTTCACGAACCTAGTCTTTTCTTGTAATGACTGACAAAAAACAAAACCCACAAACACATTTCCATTTTGTTTTACTCAATGACTGACAAATGCAACCCCATTTTGAACATTACTAAGAGAGCAGGATTTTGATAGCAAAAAAGGGATTAGTTTAGGGCTGTGCACTAGAACCTCAAACGGCCCATAGAGCTGGGGGTTACCCAATAGCACTTTAAGATGAGGCAGCAGCACCCGTGAGATGGATGAGGATGCAGATTAATACTCTAGCATCAGATCAATAATGACAACTCAATAGTTTGGCAAAGGGAGTCCGTTTAATGATAAGTACAAAAAACGGGGAATTAATGGATATCAGCAATCGCTCGATCTTCCTTCTCGCTTCAACAACTTCAACGAACTTCATAAAAACACATATTTTATACTAAAAACTTATCATCACTGATGTGTAACGCTTCAAATGTTGCATGCAATTCTATTGGTTATAGGAAGGTAACTTTAATATAGGTATTATATCTGTATATGGTAACAAAGTGAGGGGATTGGATAAACAGTGTCAGGTGGGGTATCTAAGCCCTTCCTTCAAAATGGCTACTGTAGACATCACTAAAAGTACGATGTCTCATTGGTTCTTCTAACTGTAGGACCCTAAATTACTTGGTCCACTATTATTAGGATGGCATCAATCCCACTCAAACTTTTCAACCAGCCTAGCAGCATGCAAAGTAGACGGCCAAGTGCAGGGAGCTTGTCTGCTCCCCCAGTTTCCCTCCAATCATTTGCAACAATCACTCATAACTTCAGTGGTCATGTGTCAATTATTTCTTTGTATTTTGGCCTTGAGACTGCTTCTTGCTCTGGAAAAGTGAAGGCATCTGGGCATGGCACAAGCCCAGGGGTAGGCATGAAAGTTTCATCCCTTCTGCTTGCTTGGTCACGTGATTCCAACACTGTGAAATCGTCTTATTTTCCATGCATTTTGTGCATTTGATTTCATTTTGCCAGCCATCTGCCTCCTGTGGCCTATCTTGACATTTCAGAATAGGATACTCTGTTCTTCTCTTCCTTAATTGTATCCACTGTTGGGCTATTTCAGCTGGTACGACCCTGGCTTCTTGGCATGACTTGCCTTTGTTTGAGTTTCTCTCTGTCCTTAATTCTTGATTTTCCTGTTGCAGAGCTCTCCTCGTGAGACCTTAAGTAACCTTTGGTCAGTTCTGCTCTTGTGCATAGTGGAAGTATACTTATATAAAGTTCTTTTTCTCGAGGTAGATATGTATAGGTGGTGCTTGCCGCTCTCTTTTTTACTACTAAGCTTTAGCAAGCTTTGTGATTTTCTGTGCTTTCTTGCGGTTCTATGCATTTGTACACATGTAAGCTAACTGAATATCTTCACCATGCTCATGGCATAAGCTTCTAAAATTTGACATTGTTATTTTGCTTTAAAACTCAGGATGTCACTCATCCATGGTGATTTGTCTCTTTTCATCATTCACAACTCATCATATCTTCTGTAAGGGAGTCAGTCCGGGTTCTTGTGACGTCGCCATTCGAGGACTTTCTTGGCTTCTTCAGGCATTGTGTTTTGACAATCGTCATTTTGTCTCACTTATCGAAATGGTTTCCTCAATGGGTACCTTACTGTCCAAGGTTTCTTATGTGCAGGTACTTCAATAGGTGCTGTCGGTCTGATGGGTACTGGGCAGAGCCCCACTACGGCTCTCTGCTGGTTTATTTGCGTATCATACGTCACATATTTCAGCGTGAATGTTCCTGGTAATTCAAAATGAGCAGTAGGAGTGCGAATCGTGCTTGGGACCTCCTCTACACTCCCCCCTCTGGGTGATTCATCGACCACTTTCCCTTCTTCTTTTGTATCCATCTTTTCTGCATCTTCTGTATTCACCTTCACTTCATCTTCTGCATCCACTTTTACTTCATCTTCTGGGTCCACACCTGAAAGTCTGAAGAACTGTCTCTTTGGGAAGCATGAGGAACTGCTCGCCGATCACAATGAGCAGCTTCCTTATTACCTTTTCGTTTTCAGGGTCTTGAAGAAATTCAGTGATGCTAGTGAGCCTTCCCACTAGTGACGGGTATGACCTAAAGACTAGGTCAAAATAGTTCAGAACGTCTTTAGTGATGTCGCTGCTGTGGGACACCATAAGTGAGTTCAAATAATGCTTCTGTTTGGAATGAGTCTGGATACTGTAGTTTCTTCCAGTATGTGTGTCCTCAATCAAAATTTGGCATATCCTTTCTAATCAAGGCTTCAGCATTCCTCAGTCCAAAGTTCAAAGTCAACAGAATATGTTATGGATTATACGTGCAATTCTCTTCTTTACCATGCAACTAGGATGCACAGAGTGTCTGTATTTTTATGTCCTTATCCCCTTTTTTGCTCATAGGAAATGTCCAATTTTAAGCCACAACTTGCACAAGAGTTCCTTATCTTTGTTTTGCTGGTCATGCGTCCTTATTCCTCATCAGCACGTGCTGTGGTTCTTCCCATCATCTGTAGTCTCTACGCATTGGGGTGCGGGCAGGGGGCCTTCTCCGATGTATGGCTTGATGTCACCCAGAAATAGCTCTTCTTCCTTCTAACTTAACTGCAGAGGGAATAACGTTCTCCACTCTGAATGGACCGTTGAACCTTGGCTCGTCCCAATTCTTTCTCGTGTGGTTTCTCACCAGAACCGTGTCCCCAGGAAAAACTGGTGGCAGACGTAGGCCTTGAATTGGGTCTCTTGAAGTATCTCCTTCTGTGTTCTGTGCTGCCCTGCACCCTTTTTGTCGTCACTGCAGCTGTCCTGAAATTACAGTAAGACAAGATGTCATGCAATTCAAGTAACTTTGCATTTCAGACCCTAAGATTTCTCCTTTTGGTTGGACTCTTTATCAGGGTGTCAATGGAGTGTGCATCCTTCTGCCTGTTGCTATTTCGTGCGGTGTAAAATGATGGTCAGAACCAGTCTGGTTTCTGAGTGCATACAGTGCCAGTGGAAGGCAGTGCAGCCATCCCTTCCTTAGAGTAAGCTTCAACTTGGCTATCCTTTCCTTTAACAAGCTGTTGAGCTTCTCACATATCCCATTACATTGAGGATGATAGGCCGACGAGAACTTTTGCTTTATACCAAGCAGCAAGCTGATCTGCTCAAATACTGCATTAACAAAGTGAGGACCATTGTCTGACCTCATGACTGCACATACTCCCCACCTGGGAAATACCTCTCTCACCAAAGATGTGGCTGCACAGGTAGAGTGTGGGTGTGTACATGGACCTGCTTCTATCCACCTAGAGAATGGACACACCACAACAAATAGGTACCTGTACCCATTACATACTTGAATCATATCGACATTATCGACACGCAAGTGCTGAAAAGGCCCATTAGGCCTTGGGATGACTCCTCTAATTACTCTTAGTGTATGCCCAGCCATGAACTGTTAGCAGATTATACAGTTCACCATAAAAAATTCAACGTGTTCCGCTAAATTCGGTATGAACCAGTCTTCAGCAATCATTGCTGCTAGATTCTCTTTTGTCATGTGTGCTGGATAATGCAACTGTTACTATCTTGAATAGAGCTATATGCATCACCGGTTTGCCAGTGCTGTCTTGTCGCCACAAGCTCTCAGAGGAGTTTAAAGAACACCCTTGCTGCTTCCAGAGGTTCTTTTCCTCCTGTGGTGCTTCTCCTAGGAGTTCTATTAACTGGGTTTGCCCCATGTTACTATACCCCTCAGGTTCACTTTGTGCAACTATCATTTTTTCATGTAAATCAGTTATTTCCACATTCATTATGGTTTCGCCCTTGGACGCCATACGCTTGGCCTCCGTGTCTGCTGCTTGATTTCCTTGCAAGATAAAATCTGTCCCCTTTGTGTGGTCGGTGCATTTCATGAGCGCTATGCACACTGGGAGCTGTAGTGCCTTAATGAGCCTATACAATAGGGCTGCGTGCTGCACTGGTGTGCCATCCGCTCGGAGGTAGCCCCTCCTTTTCCAGCGCGCTAAGCCTGCGTGCACTGTTGATGTCACATGGGCGGAGTCACTGTACACCGTCACTTCCTGGTTTGCGTGATTCTCGAGTGCGAGTATCAACGCCAATAGTTCTGCAGCTTGTGCTGAATAATGAGACGGTAATCCTGCACTAATGAGCACTCAAAATTCTCCATTTGCTGTGTGCTTCATCAAAGCAGCGCATGTATATCTTTGCCCATCATTTTGATCGATTCTCGAAGAACCATCAAAGAAGACGATCTCTCCTTCTGCCAATGCGTTCTCTTTCACTCTGGGAATCTCATCATAGGATTCCTCATAATTTGCATAATTATGGATCGGCTCTCCTTCAGTGACTGGCTCGGCTATGAACATAGCTGGGTTCACTATTTTGCATCGAACTATCTTATTCGATATGATCACTTCATAAGCAGAAGCTCTCTGGGATGTCATTGTGCCCTTTGGTTTCTCTCAAATGGCAAATAGTGCATGCTCGATGAACAACATCATTGAGCATCCCATCACAATGGTTGAAGCCTTCTCTATGGCGAACGCTGTGGCAGCTAAACTTTGCTTGCAAGGGGAATTACCTCTCATCACTGGGTCCAAATTTCCACTGTAGTAGGCCAGGGGCTTGTACCCCAATGTGGTTCTCTGTGTGAGTACTGCCATCATCACGCTGCCATTTGTGTGTGAAAACAGGTAGAATTCCTCTTCATCATTGGGAATTCCTAAAACTGGTGCCGTGCAAATGTCTCTTTTGAGTTCAGAAAAGCCTTCTTCCATGGCCTTAGACCAATCATTTTTTTGTATCACATGTGCCTTCTTCAGGGCCTGTAACAAGGGCTTAGTGTATGAGCTGTAGTCAGAGACCCATGCCCTGACATAATTGCAAAGTCCTAGAAAACTCTGCATCTGTTTCATCGTGTGTGGCTTGGCTGTGTTCAATATGGCAACAGCCCTTTCAGGGGTAACCCTTTTCCCCTCATGCGAGAACAGCTGGCCTATGTACAGCACTTCTGCTTGACAATATTGTAACTTTTCTTTGTCAACTTTATAACCTTTTTCAGCCAATATAGTCAATAGCTGAACAGAATCATGTCTGCACCTCTCCTCTGTCGTGCTGCAAATTAAGAAGTCATCCACATATTGCAAGACAACACTCTCTAATGCAACATTGCTTAAGTCCATCTGCAGGACTCAGTTAAAATTCGAAGGAGACTCACAGTCCCCCTGGGGTAACCTTGTGCTTTTCAGATGCATCTGTCTGAATGTAAATGACATCAAATCTTGTGAGTCTTTGTGCAATGGGATTGACAAAAATGCATTGTTCAAGTCAATCACCGTGAAATATTGTGCCTCAGCAGGTATAATACATAGGATTGTGGACAGGTTAGGGACTAGAGGGAACTCGGCCTCTACAATATCATTTACCGGGCATAAATCTTGAATTAGTCTCCACGACCCTCTCTTTGATTTTTTGATCGGATAAAACGCGGTGCACGACAACTCTGACGTCACTAAGATGCCCTGTTCCATCATAGCAGAAATTGTCTTGAAAATCCCTTCAGCTGCTTTCCTAGACATGGGATATTGTCGTGCTTTTGGCAAAATTGCTCCTGGTTTCAATTTAATCCTCACTTCTCCGACTCCTTTCAATAAGCCTACGTCACAGGGGCCTGTGGTCCACACTGAGACAGGCACCTGGGCCATGTTGTCATCAAAATATTCAGGACGGTTCTGTGCCAGCATCATTCTCTGTGGCACTTCTCTTTTGATCATCCTCACCCAAAAAATTAGATTTACCTCAACTGTTGTTTCCTCAACATCTGTTTGTTCGTCAAACAGATCGTCATCAGTGACGTCAGTCAATCTGTACCCTTCCTCAATGGCGATTACTGTGCACCATTGTCTGCCTTCATCATCGCAACCATCGATCAGTGCCATTTTCCCTCGCACTATGGCTGTGTGTCTTGCCAAGGGAAATACTTGTCCCTTTTCCTCGTGCATAGGCATTCTTGGCCTAAATAGAAATTCATCTAGGGTTCTCATGGTTTTATCTGCGAGGCCTGGTAACCCTGCCATTAGTATGCGTATCCCATACGCGAATATTTCTGGTTCCAATGGGAAAGCCCTCATAGTTGTTTGTCCCGCGTATTCTCTAATCATTTTGCATACGTTCAAATAATACATTCCTGCAGTTGAACATACTATGCCCTTCTCCGTGAAAAGAGATTGTCATGTTTAACTTTGTCATTAGGTCTCTTCCCAATATATTTACTGGGGTCTGCCTTGAATATAGCAGTGACACATTCATGTTGCATTCTCCTATAGAGACTGGAAGTTCATTTGTAAAAGGAACACAACTTGTTGCTCCTGTGAATCCCTGAGTATTTATGGCATTGCCGGACAAGGAAAACTTGCCTTCACGTATACATGATTGTGTCGCACCTGTGTCAACTAAGAAGGAATATTCTTTATCCCCTATACAGACATCTACCCTTGGTTCTACCCTTGGTTCCTCATGAGGGTCTGGTGTCACCGATAGGATAGAACACATCAGGTTTCCTAGTGAGCTGTCCTAGTTCATATATAACCTTGTTCCATGCTGTATGAATATACTTCCTCCATCACCAGTGTTGGCTCTCATTCCAGAGTTCAATGCCTGTCATGCCATGAAAGGCAGGATTGTAGCCATGGCTTCCCCAAGTGCAATTCTGTACCAACCATCCAGCAACAATCCAAGGATTGGCTTTGTACAGCATCAGCACTGCTACCACAGCAGCAGATTCCACGGACAGCACCACATTTGGTGTTTATCCTGACGAAGGCAAACACAAACCAGGCTACAATCCTGCCTTTCATGGCCAAAACACACCTGTGTCGATCCCCAGTGATACAACTACATAAACCCCTCTTCGTGTATGTCTTGTAGATCATGTTGTGTACACCCTGTGTTAACCACGCCCTGGACCACCCTCTGTCCCGGGTGCTCTCTGTTCAAATATATGTCTTTCAAACTGTTTAAATATCACTGTGCTCATAGGTGGAGCTTTGTACCTCAATACCAAAGAGGTTGATACTCACTTTGTATTTCCACCATATACAATCACTCCTGTCTGTTCCCCTGAGCTTTTGTGCTTATCGAAAGCGGTATAAACTAACTGAAGAATAATACTTGTGGTTTTGAAATAAACTCATATGTTCAGAACCGCATTCTGTGTTTTGTAGGATCTCACATCCTGATTATTTTGCTATTTGTACAAGTTTAATGACAAGTACAAAAAACAGGGAGTTAATGGATATCAGCAATCGCTCGATCTTCCTTCTCGCTTCAACAACTCCAACAAACTTCATAAAAAACACATCTTTTATACTAAAAACTCGTCATCACTAACGAGTAACGCTTAAAATGTTGCATGCAACTCTATTTGTTATAGGCAGGTAACTTTAATATAGATACTATATCTGTATATGGTAACCAAATGAGGGATTGGATAAACAGTGTCAGGTGGGGCATCTAAGCCCTTACATCAAAATGGCTACTGTAGACGTCACTAAAAGTACAACGTCTCATTGGTTCTTCTACCTATAGGACCCTAGATTACTTGGTCCACTATGATTGGGTTGGCATCAACCCCATTCATACTTTTCCACCATCCTAGCAGCGTGCAGAGTAGCCGGCCAGGTGCAGGGAGCTTGTCTGCTCCCCCAGTTTCCCTCCAATTATTTGCAACAATCACAATCAGTGGTCATGTGTGAATTATTTCTTTGTATTTTGGCCTTGAGACTGCTTCTTGGTCTGGAAATGTGAAGGCGTCTGGGCATGGCACAAGTCCAGGCGTAGGCATGAAAGTTTCATCCCTTCTGCTTGCTTGGTCACGTGATTCCGACACCGTGAAATCGTCTTATTCTCCATGCGTTTTGTGTATTTTATTTCATTTTGCCAGCCATCTGCCTCCTGTGGCTTATCTTGACCTTTCACAATAGGATACTCTGTTCTTCTCTTCATTAATTGTATCCACTGTTGGGCTATTTCAGCTGGTACGACCCTGGCTTCTTGGCATGACTTGCCTTCATCTGAGTTTCTCTCTGTCATTAATTCTCGATTTTCCTGTTGCAGAGCTCTCTTCATGAGACCTTAAATTACCTTTGGTCGGTTCTGATCTTGTGCATAGTGGAAGTATACTTATATAAAGTTCTTTTTCTCGAGGTAGATATGTATAGGTGGTGCTTGCCTCACTCTATTTTATTACTAAGCTTTAGCAAGCCTTGTGATTTTCTGTGCTTTCTTGCGGTTCCATGCCTATATGTAAGCTAACTGAATATCTTCATCATGCTCATGACATAAGCTCCTAACATTTGACAACGTTATTTTGCTGTCACTCATCCATGGTGTTTTGTCTCTTTTCATCATTCATAAGTCGTCATATCTTCTATATGTGAGTCAGTCTGGGTTCTTGTGACATCACCATTCGTCTTCTGTTATGACTTTCTTGGCTTCTTCACAATCATGGGTTCTGACAATCATGTTTTCTCACTTGTCGATATGGTTTCCTCAATGGGTACCTTACTGTCCAAGGTTTCTTATGTGCAGGTACTTCAATAGGTGCTGTCAGTCTGATGGGTACTGGGCAGAGCCCCACTGCGGCTCTCTGCTGGTTTATTTGCTTGTCATACGTTACATATTTCAGCGTGAATTCTCCTGGTACTTCAAAACGAGCGGTAGGAGTGCAAATCGTGCTTGGGACCTCCTCTACAGGGCTAAGAAAATGCATATCATTATGATATTCTAACAAGGTGAGCATATACTATTACCGCAGAGGAGTCGTTAGAAACCTTAGCAATGTGTATCTATTGAGTCCTACACAGCCATGAATTCGACTATGGTGTTAAAGTCACCGCCCCACAGTATAGGAACCAGGGGGTATTGGACTAATAGGGCAGTCGACTGGGAGTAAAATTCAGGATTGTCGACATTAGGACCATACATATTCAGAAGACCACCTTCCGCTCCATCAATATGCCATGTAACAGGACGTATCGCCATATGGGGTCTGTATGTGCCATCTTGTGGGTTTATCTAAGAGACTTATGCAGTAGGGTCATTACGCCACGGCTCTGGGTGAAGAAGCTAGTGTAGTAGTGTTGTACACCCCAGTTCTTAGCAAACTTGTCACAGCCCATAGCCAGCATGTGCGTCTCTTGTAGGAATAGGACACAGGCTTCGTGGTGATCAGCATACAATTGTAGTTTAGTTTAGGATTGCTTAACCCTCTAATATTCCAGCTCATAAATAAAAGCTAATCATCCACCATTTTATCGGTAGACGTATGACAACCTGAGCCTGGCCAAGGCCAGGAGCAGGTACTTCTTCACATCCTGGACTGCAAGTCAAACTATTTTTTAAACTGCTGTCTTTAGTTGAGCCCCCTCTAGTTTCAACTTCTGAGACACAAAAATCAGTCTTTTCCATGCAAGCCTTGATAGAGCTGATCGTGCCACTCATGTCATCGAGTTTGGTGTGCAGTGTCGTGAATCCATCAAACATTTATTCCATCATCTTCTGGAATTCTGTGGGCTCCTCTGATGTCGTGGGGGAGCCATCAGTCTCCCCATGGGCTTTGGCGGGCTTTGGCGCCACCTTGGCAAACATGTTGATTGAGCTTTGTTTTCTGCCCATTCCTTTAGTCATGGTTGCACAGTGTCGTGTGTGAGTCTCAGCAGGGAGCATTGGCTGCATTTTGCAAACCGATGGCTAGGATGGATAATGCGGCGTTGTCTGGGTCTCAAAGTATGGAATGGATCTGGACCATAAGGAGGCCCTGTGTAGACCTCAGTGCCAGGAGGGAATGGCCTGTAGTATATGTGGAAGAGGTCGTATGGCCAAAGGTACCAGTGTGTGAACGTCCCTCCACGACACAGATGCACAGTACACCTCCCCAGCCCCACAGGGACGTGTCCATTGTTAGGTGCCAGGCCCAGCAGTGCCCACCTCGCACTTGGAGCAGGCGCAGCACCACCGTGGGCTTGATATGAGCAGTCGTCTCGCCCAGCGGCAAAGATGAAGGGGCAGTCCAGATCCCCTTCGCAAGGGAGGCACAAGGTCCTGCGCTTGCGTTTTACTCACTGATAGTCCTGTTGCAAGTGTTCCAATATTGCTTCCTCACTGCCCACACCAACACCAACACAGGTCTCCACTGGAGCAGGGGGTGCATCGGTCCCCAGGGCCAGGAGACAGGCACGGCTCGGGTGCCATGATCAGAACAGGCAGGGTAGCCGCAATCAGGAAGTGCGCGCAATACAGGCCACGCCGTCAGGGCTTGGGGTTCCCCGGCGTCAGTTGCCCAGCAGGTCCAGTAGCATCCCCCACACAACAGGGGTTGGCACAGCACAGCCGTGGGCACAGTAGGATCAGCGGCCTCGTAGCAGCAGCGAGAAGGAACCACCCAGATCCCCCATGCAAGGGAGGCACGAGGTCTTGAGAGTGCGGATCCACTCACCGCCAGCAAGGTAGCAGGTATTCCGTTGTCACAGCCACCGCAAGGTGCTCTGGTGTCAGCATGGTTCCCCCACCGGTGCCGTGATGTGCAATAGTCTTTAGGAGCAGGGGTCAGGCACGGCTCAAGCACTGTAAGAGATTGCGGCAGGTAGCCTCGATCAGACGGTCCATGCAGCGCTCGCCTCGTCAGGGCTTGGCGGTCCTTGGTGCCAGCCGCTCGACACAGGAACAGGCTGCAGCATCAATGGGCGCGGGTTGCAGAGCAGAGGGTCCCTCACGCCCCAAATTTGATCAGCAGGTAGTCGGGGGCCTCAGCTAGCTGTAGCTTGATGTTTACAGCGTTATGTGCTCTGCAGGATAGTATTTGCGCTGTGCGAGATTGCCAGGCTGCTGGAGCTCGAGACTCAAGTGGCCATCTTGGATTGTGTGCAACAGCGCCACCTATATATGTCTGTTCTAAGTCATTTTATTTGCTTGGTAGTGCAGAGCATAAAACACATGTTGGAATGAGAGACCAACATCTGCTTTACACTACTGTCGTCTCATTTCTGTAAATGCCCGTAAAGAGATGCTTGGTGTAGCACGCCACATGCAAAAAGCAAGGGGAGAATACAACAAATAAATGTTGCTTATTTAGGCATAAATCATGTGAAATATACAGTGTAGCATATTGCAATGGATGTCAGGAGCTTTTTTGAAAAGTCAGAGGAACTGATGTTTTTTACATAAATGCATATTTGCTGAGTGTACGACTAGTATATGCTGCTTTTTTTACGTGTAGTTTCCCTAAACATTCGTCATACCTCTTTTTTAGTTTCGGCTATTGTGCGATGCTTTGCACCACTTATAAACCTAACACTATCGGGGAATTCAGAGAGGTTTGAGATGGGATGTGTGGGGGTCTGTGGGTGTTTGTCTTTTTACCCCCTCCCCTTTAACCATCCATGGCCATGTTAAACCCGGGGGCCATTCACAGGCACTATGCTCTACCCTTCTCTCAAAACACCACCTACAGGGATCTTGGCTTAGTTACATTAAACTATTGGATGTTATGGGACTGTCCTTGTTTCTTTTCGTTTTTATAAACATCCCTCTGAAAGGTAATAACTTAAATGCAGTTGTAAATCATCTCCTGGTGTTATAAAAATGTCTTAACCAATTGTCCCTTGAGCTACTTGGTGTATACCTGTGTATCGTGCATCTTTTCCTTGCAATAATTTCCTGCAAAAAACAAGCAGCCTCATTATAACTCAGGCGGTCCGGAAATAACGGTGGCGGTAAACCCGCCGCCACCGTTGTTTCCGGACCGCCTGATCCCGACTCCAGCAGGCGGGAGGTGATGTTCCCGCCAGGTCCGACCTGGCGGGTTTAACACCGCCCGCCTGCAGGCGGCCGAGGAACCACTGGCAGCATTACGAGATGCTGCCGGTGTTTCCATGATCCCCATTCCCATCGAGTCCCATAGGACTCGATGGGAATGGGGATTAACACCATTCCGCCTCCGTGATTCCCGGAAAACCGGGGTTGTAATGCCCCGGTAATTCCGGGAATCACGGAGGCAGAATGGTAATACGAGTCCGGCGGTAACCAGGCGGTTTTACCGCCGCGGTTACCGCCAGACTCGTAAGAGGCCCAAGATCTTTTATAGGCGTTGGACAGGAATTGTTCAGCCACGGCCATCATATGCCCAAGTGCTCACACCATTCATTAGCTAATGCCATCTTTGGCAAGGTAGTAAGTACCCTTATGCCAGTGCCTCACACATGCTTACTTTGCCCCTACATAAAAGACCAGACAGTTGGCTTTGCCAAAGCTTGTTTTATGGTACTGCTTGGCCCAACCTGGCTAAAGAAGAATGAGGGGCAGCACATGCGATTATTACCGAAATGCAACACTGACCCAAACTCTGTGTGCCACTAGCACAGGGAAGTGTTAAATGCTTACCTAACCTTAATACATCCTTGTGTTTCTTAATGGCTTAACCATGGACAAAGAATGGATATCTGTAACAGACATGTTTCAAAAAATGTCTTATTTCAGCGCCAAACCATTGAAACAAATAGAAAATAAAATAGATTTGAAAAGAATGGGCAAAGCGACAAGTTTTAGCCCCATGAGAAGTTTACTCTCTTCCGGTGAAGGCATCTGACAGAGGTTTGCTTCTTGCTTCCGATGGAGATACACTCTGGAATTCAGTTGTTCCTCCAAATTATTGAAGCAAACATTAAAAAACAGGTTTTGGAAAAATTAACAAACATTACAAATCAGTTCTGGAATAATTGACAAAGTGGCAATTGTTAGGCCTATTAGCTAGAACTACAGTCACGGTCTAGACTTCTAAATAGCTGCTTACTCTTTTATTCAGGCATGTATTTTGGGATCAGCTGGGTCTTCCAATCATTGCCCCATCTAGATGTGAAGTTATCTGGCCCTGTCCTCTTCTGAGAAATTGGTCCTTGCTGTCTTCAGTAGGTAGTTTATGAAGGATTAGGGCCTCCCCTTCAGCTCATTTGTTCCACTCATTTCCTTGTCAGCCAATCCAATCTTAACAAGTGGGTGTCTTTCATTCAATTAGCTGCGCTGGTCTTCCTGTTAGTTTCAATTAAGATGTAACCAATTGCACATTGCCAACTGATCACATTTAAAATGGCACCTATCCCAGAAACCGAGGCGCAATTGTCTTCCAACTTGAAAGCGCAAGACCAGCTTCACCAAATATCAAGTGCCCTTGAGAAAGTGGACAGAACAGCAGCTCGACTGCTTATTCAAAAAACATTTCTGGCTGCTTTAGTTCATCACAAAAACTGTTCATGCTGTTTGGTTCTCATTAACTAGCATGGAAGTCTGCCATATGCTTACATAAGCAACTTGAGATCAGGACATGGGCAGTCCTAGCACCTGTTTCGCATGTCCAACGGTGCACGAGTAAGCATTTCCTCTTTGCATGACATGACATTTCAATGTGACAGATTTCTCAGTTTTTGTGTGACATAGATCTTGTTAAAGTGTGAATTATTTAAACTGACCATTTAACAATTTACTAAGCGATGTTATGAGTGAACATGTAAATACGTGACTATTACAGTGTGCAATCAAGCCGTTTCAAAGTAACAGCAGTTTAACAAATATCCGTACTTTGTTTTTAAATCAACAGAAATGAATCTAACATTAAGATAATAGGTCACACTTTGACGATGCAAGAGCGGTTCCGGGATTCAAGTCATATCTAAATCACATATATATTTAAAATCTCAGGACATAGAATCAGTAATCCAATGTTTCTTAATGTTTTTTTTTAATAGTGTACTTATCACGCACCTAATACCTAGAGGTTTTTAAGCAAGACCTGGGGATCGAACCTGCGTTGCTCCGTGTCATTTTGCTTCCAAGGTGAGCACGTTTCCCCTGAGCTACCCTCCCGAGCAGGGTCGGATTGGGCCATACAATTGTCTCGGGCACCAATGAAAAAGTAGCCCACAGTTGCAAATGGCAATTCATTCCTTTTGTGACACTGTTTGACTAGTACCCAAGGGGGAGTTTTTGTCTGATAAAATGTTATGCAAATTGTGCATTTTTAAAAACATGTATTCAGCAACACTGGTCAGAACAATTAGCTCCATAGTGAAGTAATTCATCATTGGCCAAAAAAGTGGCCCACTTTGACACAAAAAAATTGCCACACCAGCATTTTGTGTGTTTGGTTCGGCCATGGGCCTATTGCCCTATAAGTCAGTCCAAGTCTGCTTCCCAAGATGGAGGATAGTTTCAGGGTATCAGTAATCACGGTAAGCCCAACTATGTAGTCATTTGGTGATTCCTACATGAAAAAGTGCCACAGAGACAAGGTGGCATATTGTTCATTTTTTATTTAAAACATTTATTGAGCACATACTTTATTGCAGCTGATTTTCAGATCGCTCTACCGAAA
The DNA here is from genome assembly GCF_040938575.1 of Ambystoma mexicanum. Taxonomy (NCBI): domain Eukaryota; kingdom Metazoa; phylum Chordata; class Amphibia; order Caudata; family Ambystomatidae; genus Ambystoma; species Ambystoma mexicanum. The sequence goes on from NC_090933.1 coordinate 1,203,520,198, forward strand.
GAAATATAAACAGCATTCTTTTTTCTCCTTTATACTTTCCCTTTCCTGCTCCCCAGAAAAGAAAACAAAAAACGCCATGTACAAGAGTCATTATCATATGTTTGTAAATTATTTTGGAAAACGAATTGTGATATCAGAAAAAGAGGATGACCACGAGAACCTGAAAATCACAAATCCAAGATTGAACAAGATCTGTGCTTCAAATTAAGTGCTACAAAGCTTTCAGTATTGGTGAAGCAGAACTGGCTGCACCTGCCTATAGGTCTGTCGCGAGTGAAATGCAGTGTTTAAAGCTCTCGGGGATATTTGTAATGCACTTACTAACATGGCATTACCCCAATTTATATTGGGACAAAACAAGAGACAGCAGATTCAAAAAGATCCAGTTGAAGAATGTGAAGGATTCCGATCAGGGGTCACACACCGGACCAGGACTCTTGGCCTAGGATGAGGCGCTCAATGAGAATACTTTTTCTATATTTTATACGAATTTGAATTCAGCCGATAACCAACCCGTCTCACACCCCCTTTTACAAATACCCCGGGTCACAATGGACCATGAACCAGGCCGCTGGGTGGTAATACAATATTTCTTTATTTTAAATTCAAAGAAAATCGCACACTTTTTATTTTGGGCAGCAATCACCAATGGGGTGATAATTACAATGAAAACCACCGAAACACACTTGGGTAACCTTCTACAAGAACATATCCAAAGCACAAATGAATAGGAGTAATTTTTCTATGTGGGTAGATAGCAACCGAGTTAAGGTTTCCCCCTGCAGTGTTCTCTCCAGAACCCACATAATCGAATTCTGAGTGGATAGAAAGATGCAGCAGGGAGTCGGGGATATGAGGCAGCAAACAGAATTAAAACTTTCACTCACAAATTAAGAGGCAAAAAGATTTGAAAACCCTTTGCAATGGCCTAAAATGACACTCGGATTTTGATAAATAATTGATTATGTGGTTAAATAATGAGGTACATACGTTTTATCACAGTCTCAGGGATGTAATATCACTATCAACTATAAAGCAATGCATCACAAAAGGCATACAGTTCAAAAGCAACTCGAAAGTGAGCACACAGTGCAGTCAAATCACACATGGGAAAGTTGTAATTTACCTTTTTTCAGCTGTAAATGTCAAAAATGTTTTTTAAAAATAAAGGGTGAAATGCACAGAATCGGAATGCAGTTTATAGGCTGGTTAGTAGATGCACATCACAGGGACAATTTAGAAGTAAAAGAGTGACTATAGCTGAATAAATGGATGATATTTACAAGGTGAAAGAAATTCGGTTTTGGTGAAATAAAGCAGTTCCAAAGAGAAAATCGGGTTGGAAAGAAAGGGCAATTTTTTACTTAAACTAGATTATCAAGAACATAGCACTGCCCATGAAAACAGGTTGAGCGGCCGCATTCACCCCCTTCATGCCGCGTGTCTCTTTATGTGGAAATTAATTAAATGATTCAAAATATTTCTAAGGATTTATGCAAGACAGAAATTAATGGAAGAATTGCACTAACACTATAAAATCAAGGAAAGGTTGCACAGAAAATTCTAACAGTCTTAAACAGGTCACCAGGGTATGGATAGGATTACTTAGGAAGTAGGACAAAACCAGACTATCAAGATGGGGTAGACTATGTGTGGCTATGGGATGGGGAAATATTCACAATCCGCACTTGAGTTTGGGATTTGGGACAGCCAACTGGGTTCTGGACTCAAAAGGCTCTGGTCACAGCACGGCGGGCGCCCCTTAAAGCAAACAGCTGGACAAGTCTGGTCACTGGATGGCAAGGATACAGAGGGCATGCAGGTAGTGGGCAAAAATCCAGTCTGGTCACAAGATGCTCCCCAAGAAGGGTACCACAGCTTTTCCTCTTTGTTTTTGGGATGATAGTGGGGTATCTGGATCAGTGGCTTTGCTGGGATAGGGTCAGCTATGCTTTTGCCTGGTAGTAGAGTCTGGAATCTTGCAAAGGTGGATTTGGAATGTCTTGATACGCAGGCGCTGGAAATTTAGGAGAGAGTGTGTTTTGTCCCTGTGAGCTCCCACCCCTTATATAATGCCAGTGACATCACCGGGTATATTGTTGGGCAGAACTAAGCTAGACCTACCCCCAAGAATGGATAGGTCAGCCCATGGTCGTCACCTCCTCTAGGAGTGGACTCAGTGTAGGGGGTTGTGTTTTATGAGTTGCAAAGCCATCCCACAGTCCTGTTTGTCAAAAATCCATCTTAACATAAATCATACATTTATACAGTCGCAGCATTTTTGCAAATTAAATAAGCAGATTACATATTTTGCGCAGAGCATGGCAGTCCAACTCTCAAGTTTGTAGGAGTTTCTTTAATCCGTCTAATAGTTTGTCGTCATTTTCAATGAAATTATTTTCGCTAAAATTCTATAACTTTATACATGTTTACATGTTATCATAAGGCATGTGAGTATTGAATTTCAAAGTGGCACCCTATACACTTTCCCCAGAATATCCAATTCTCTGCCATTTCTGTCCCCAGTATGCCATTGAAGGTTACCACGTCTTAAATTAAAGCCACCAAAATTGCATCTAGATTGTGAAACTTTCGCATTACTGCGCTGTCCATTTTCGGAGATAAAAAGTCTTGAAATGTATAAATAAAATAGCCTTTTTAGCCAAATGGCCAGCATTGTCTTCCAAATAAGGGCATAGCTTACAAGGCTGCACTGGAGTTGGCTTTTAAGCTCCCCAGTAGAAGTTGAGGGGAGGTGATTTTCTAAAAGTCACACATAAGTGTCCCAGAATTTTTTGTCTCAACCTGGAGCACAGACACATGTCTGACGAGCGTGTGATATGCTGCCTCCTGGTGCATTCAAAGTTTCAAAGGGCATAATTAACACATAGGCGTCCCTGAAATCCCTTGTGGCTTCTTTTGGGGGTAGGGCATTCCTGTTGTCAGCCCCCACGCCTCCCTTTAGCCACAGTAGAAACCCTGTTTGGGCTGATTTCCCAGTGTAGCCAAAACATTTATCTCTTTATTTTATTTTATTTTGTTCTGAATCAGAAGCAAGCATGTTGAAATAAAACATCCTATATGTTTCCCAGCAAAACACCCTTTACATTGCTAGGCCAAGACAGGGCCTTATTCAACATTACACTTTTAAAACAGGTATGTTTCCTTATTTGTTGAAGTCTGCTGGTGTGTCCCTTTCAAAAGGTTTTCTCTTCCATCTGACTTCCAAACATTATTTTGCAGTCCTAGTCAGTTTCTCTTATGCATCAATCTGTTCAGGACACAGGTCCACTGAAATTGCATATGCCCTTAGAGCTAGGGTTTCTTTTGAAGCATTGATTTTTGACATTTTGTAGCCCAGAAGTGAAGCGTTTTTCCATGTGCCTGAAAGTAAAGCTTCTGTGGATTTTCCAGACGTGGCCTGACACAGCCTGTTTTTCAGGGATAATACTCTCTTCTGCTGGAGCACAATCTGAATATGGATGGGCATGGCATGGCCTCACTGATAAAAGCAGTGAGATGTTGAACAGATGAAAAGAGCATCAGAGCGTCATCATTTTAAATGTAAAATATTTCCCTTTTTAATGGGAAACTTTGGGCTAGCAGCAAAGCAGCGCTGATTTCACTTCACTTCTTTAGTACACACAAGCATACACCCTGGCAGCCTTTCTTGGTGTGCCTCCTGTTCCAACTTGCCCCATAGGTGCTTGGCAAGACAGCGCAGCCATCGTTTTGTAGCTGCAAAATGCAGTTTTGATGCGGGGCAGTGGTGCTCAAAGGAGCCAGCGCAACCGTTTTGCTGTTAACTGCTGAAGTGCAGCTCGGTTTTGGGTGGGAATTCTTTTGAGTGGGTCAATGTATCCCACAAATCCCCCCCAACTCTTATAAAAACTTCTTGTCGAGGGAGAGTAGGGCAAAGTGGGGTTCATAAGTAGGGCAAAGTGGGGTTCATCAGGTGGAGTCCTTCTACCATCAGGGAGCGGTACGTCACAATCCTCCTGTTGTCTCTCGTTGGAGTGTGGAGCGACACCCACATCTTTCCCTTAGGTCTTTCCTTTCCACGTCCCCGGGGAGATCCTCTTTGGTTTATGAATGGGCGGAACCAGTACGAATCTAGTCAATAAATAAAAACTGGTTACTACATTTTCCCACTGACTGCCTTCCCGAAAGGTTGACAGCAGTGGGACACTCATGCATTGCGATCATTACAGTTCTTAGACCATAAAGACAAATAATAACTCACAAGACAGAGATAACTATTGGTGTTATAAGAATTTTTTGGGGATCCCTTTTGTATTGACAATGAAGAAAAATACTCCCTGTTAAATAATTATACCTATAAACCTACCTGTTCTTTTGTGGTTCTTCTTTTTCCTGTTCTTATTCTCCCGATGTCTCCTCTATTTGACTTTCTCTTGGCTCCTCAATCCGCCGCATAACTATGTCTGGGGTGACAACTCTTTAACTTATTAATATGGACCCATTTCTCTTCTGCCAACTCTCCTTTGGGGATGCAGATTCTATAGGCGACAGGTGAAATTTTATCTACAATTTCAAAAGGATCGCACCAGCTGCGGAGAATGATCCACTACTTGTTCTGGTTCATTTTGGAAATTGTACAAGTAGACCCTGTCTCCTACTTGGTATTCCTTTTTGGTGGTTTTTAAGTCATATTGAGTCTTCATCCTCTCAGCAGGTTTTTCCAGATTCTGCTGAGCATACGCAAAAGCATGTTGAAGATGTTTTCTTAGATTCTCAACATACTCATGTGTTGTGGAGGTGTTTATCAGTGTCTGCTCTTGTGTTCTATAGAGCAGATGCTGAGGTAGCACCACTCTTTGGCAGTCATTAGCTCAAATGGAGACATCTTGGTCGCAGAAGATGGTGTAGATCTGATGGCCATCAGGACAAGCGGTAATCGAATGTTGCAACTTGGCCCAGAATCTGCTACAAACTTTTTTAGAATGCTCACAATGGTTTTATTCTACCTCTTAACTCCCCCATCACAGGACAGGTGGTATGCAATGTGAAGTTTCCCTTTTACCCCAAGTATCTCCCACTTCTTTGTCATCACTTCGCTGGTGAAGTGACTACCTCAGTCGACTTTATCCTTTGGTGTAGGCCAAAATGCGAGAATATTTGGTTGATCATTAGGGCAGCTGCGGTTTCTGCCTTGCAATTTGGGGCCAGGAGACATTCCACCTATTTGGTAAACAAGCATGTTACTATAACATGTACCTGTCCCCCCTAGAGGAGCGAATCACGGTCCCGATGAAATCTACTTGTAAATCTGACCAAGGCAGCGTCATCCCCCTTTCTGGAGGGGAGCTTGGTGTGTGAGTGAAGTTGGCTGAAATTGTGCACACACAAGCCACCCCTTCAAATATTGGTCGAGGTCCTGCCCCATGTGTGGCCAGTATGCAACCTCCTGCAAGATTTCTAGAGTAGTGTGAAACCCCTGATGACCGGCTGTGGCCACGTCATGGGCGTGACTTAGCATCAGGCTCTGGAATGAGGTAGGTACCATCCACTGGTCACAAACGGAGATGGATCTCCTTACCAAAAAACTGTCTTGGATTCAGAACATTTTGGGACCCTTCATCAACACCCTGAGGTCCTTTTTCCCAATGCAATGGGTATCCGTCAGAGGAAAGTTCTCAGGGTCCTCAATGTATTGATAACATTTCCCAATAATCAGATTCCCTTTTTGTGCTGTGATTATATCAGCATCTGGGGTCTCCTTACTCCACGGGGCAGTTGAGAGTTCATTGTGAGCATTTGTCTGGGACCTATTGACAGCAGTGACCTGGATTTCTCCCAACAGATACTCGATCTCAAGGAGATCCCCCTGGAAAGCTCTGGTTTTGGCCAGCTGATCAGCTAGGTCGTTTCCAGTTTTGTCTGGCCCCTCGATTCTGGAATGACCCTTGATCTTCTTCCAATAGATGGTCATCCCATTAGAGGTGACCAGATCATTTTGTATTAGCTTGCCATGTTTGAGTGGTTTGTTATTAGCACACAGCACGCCTCTGGCTTTCCAATTTACCAGGTGCTCCATGAACCCATTCCAGACATAATCTGAATCAGTGATTATGACCAGTTTGTGGAGTTTGAGTTGAGGATGGGCTGATGAACTGCCATCAACTCTGCCACCTGACTACTGCAGGGACCGATTTTGTACCCAGCGGAGGATTCCGGGCATCATCCCAATGCTGGCCACCAGTTCCTTTTCCCTGTTGTTGTCAACATGGTAGGAGCACCCATCCACATAAACTGTGAGCATCTCCTTGCACTTGTCTTCTTCATAGACTTTGTGCAGGGAATACAGGTACGCCTCCATGTTGTCCTGGGTTTTAAGACTTTCGTCCTCGAGACAGTTTTCTCTGGCACAATCATGCAAGTCAGCCAGATCTTGACCTTCTTGTTTCGGCCATTTCTGAGCTCTACAGTAAAGCCTTGCATTGACAGAATCCAGGAAGTAATTCTGGAATTACTCACATTTCTGGCTGGATTCTGTCACTTTGGAGGTATTGCAAAGGCTGGTGTGGAGTCTCTACTATGATGTGTTCCCCCTAGATGAACGGGCGGTAATTTGTCAATGCCCACACAGTTGCCAGGAGTGCTTTCTCCACAGAGGATGAAGTCTTCTTTGCATAGGAGATGACTTTATTGACCTTGTCATGCTTTTGATATAATACTGCTGTCAAGCATGTATTCGAGAACCCTGTCTCCAAGAAGAACTCCTTGTTTTTGACAGGGTAAGCTAGACAAGGCGCTTGTGAGAGACTTCTTTTGAGTTGTTTTACTGCCTCGGCTTGTTCTGGTCCCCACCACTTGACCCTCCCCTTCAACAGATGGATCCGGGGTCTTGTGACCTCTGCGTAACCCTCAATGAACTTCCTACTGTAATTATTCAGTTCAAGGAGGCTTCTTAGCTCACACAGAGTTGTGGGGTCTTTTAGTTTTAGGAGTGCTTCCACTTTCTTCTCCTGGGGACAGATACCCTCAGGAGTTATTTCATGTCCCAAGAAGTTGACACAGGTCCTGCACCACTGTGCCTTTTGGAAGGACAGTTTTGCTCCAGCAACCCTCAACTGGGTCAGAACATAACGGATTTCTGCTATATGTTCCTCCACAGTTGAGCTTTTTATCAGGACATCTTCCACATAGGCCAGGTTACTCCTTTCACCCAAGTCGGTCATGGCCTTATGCAGAAAGATGAGAATTTGTTGCCGGAGTTTATGTATCCGAAGGGAGTCCGGGTCCACGTGTACTGCTGCCCCCCGAAGGTAAATGCCAGCTTGCATTGGTCCTCCCCACTGGCAGGCATGGTGCAGTACCCATTTGTCAGGTCAATGGCAGTGTATACCTTTGACCCCTGATCTGGGCCAGCCCCTGGTCAATGTAGGGGGGAGGCCATCGGGACATGTGGACCCGTTTATTAAGGTCTGCGCAGATTCTCCATTAGCCATTTGGTTTTAAAATCCCCAGCACCGGATTATTAAAGGTGCTCTGGACTGGACAAATTATCCCACAGTACTTAACTCAAAGTTTTTGATAATTTTTGTCAGGGACTCCATGGGGGGCGATAGGTAGGCGATATTGCTTCACAAACACGGGAGTCATTCCAGGGTCCGTGGGAATTGTTGTAGTATGGATCTCGGTGCGACCACAGCCGTACAAATCCACAGCAAAGATATCTTGAAAATCTAAGAACACCTGCTTCAACTTTTGCTTTTGCTCCGGAGTCTCACAGGCATCAGCTAGGTTGACCCACTCCTCAACCATTTGCCTGAAGCCTGGAAAGACTTTGGGTTTTCCTATCTCAACGGCCTCCTACAATTGGGTGGAGAGATCTCTGGATAGAGGATTGACCTGAACAGAGGGTTTCAGGTAAGAGAGGCAGTCATTGTGGACCTGGAATATCACCTCATTGTGCCTGATGTCACAGGTCACCTCTTCCTCCCCGTAAGGGCAGGAAGAGTACACCAGGAAATTCCCCCTTGCCGGGTGAAGATCCTGTCCGGTGGTATGTCATTGTCACTGTCATTCTCAAAGCAGTCATTGGGGATTGGTCCTATCATTTCGTTTCCTAGATCCATGGAAAAATGTCGGTCATCCACCACCATTCCAATAAGGTCGCTGTTATCCACCACTATTGGAATGATGTTACATTGACTAATGGTGTTGGGTTTAACCCCAACCCCTGCTGTTGGAGATGGGCATTGAGGTGTACATATGCATCTGAGGTTTTCAGTTTCTGTCCTCTTTTAATTTTTAATTTGAGTGGGAATTGTCAGGTCTGTCCTGGGATGCTGACCTCTCCAATTTGAACTTCAACCGCATACGGCAGCAATTGGGGTGACCGAAATGCTTTTTCTCAATCCTCAAAGTCCATGGGATTGCCCCCTAGTCGGGACCAGGCTTTGTAATTTATCAGGTCCAAATTAATTGCAAACCGATTGAGATTGTAACTGCCTAAATAGAATGCAGCAGGGGCATCTCGCATGACCCAACAATTATGTTCTATGCTTTTGTTACATATAGAAATTTTGAGCATACACCTGCTTGGAAGGAGATTTTTGAAATTGGGAGTTTCGAGGCCCATTTCTCACTTATTGATCAATTTAAAAGTGGGAATGGCTGGATATTTTGGGAGATGTCTGAAAGTGGCTTTGCTGATGAAGCTCTTTCCGTTGTTCATGCACACCCGGGCGAGAATAGAATCCTTCCCCTCATTTAACTGAATAGGGAGGAACAACTGTTCCCTAATTTTCTGAATGTCAGCTAAACTTTGAGCTGGTTTCTCATCACTTTTGACTATAGAATTGTGATTTTCAGATTGTGAATCAGTAAAGGAATTTTAAGTATTTCCTTCCAGTGTGGAATGCCGCTTAAAACTGGAAGGAAGGTTGATTTTCAGGAATGGAGAGGAGTTCCCATCACCAGTTTGTTGTCCTACAGCAATTACTGTCACGTCAGGTATTGAAACTCAATATGATCAGATTTTTGTTCTACCATGTGGCATGTGCCATTTAAACTAACATGGTTGACACTCTGTATTAATTTTAATGTCCGGTTAATTTGAGTCCACAGTGACTTGTTCACACAGTGTATTAGCGGAGACAACCTTCGCAGGATGTCATTCCCTAAGAGACAGGGTGTTCCCTTTGAAGTCACAACTATGACCGGGTGTTTCACCTTGTGTCGCCCGATTTTTATTTCCAAATACGCAGTTCCCTCGACAGGAATTCCATTCCCGTTGAAGTTCTGGAGTTGTCCAGGAAGAGGGGTGAGAGGGATCTGGTGTCTCTCCCCCCTTCCTGAATTTAGCTGCTCAAAAGCTTTTTTAAACATAAGAGTCGCTTGGGATCCAGTGTCCACCAGTTCTGAAATTGCACATTGCCCTTGCACTTGAACAGGGGCATACAATCTCCCCTCCTTCTCCTCAAGTGGGCAAAGGTAATGAGCATTTCGGGAAAGCTGGGTGGTCAATTTCTTTATTTTGGACTCCGACACAGTGGCGTTTTGGACTATTTGCAGAGTATGGGAATCTGTAATAAAAATGTGACATCCTGAAATAGAAGGGATTTCAGAATCCCATTTTTCCCCTAGCTCTGTGCTGCCCCCTTTTACCTGGAGGCAGTCACTAGGACAAGTTTGTGGGGAGGATCCCTCCTTTACTATTTTACTCTTAGAATGGCAATTCTGGGGTTCAGGGATGGGTAGCTCAGAATCAGTCCCCACACCCACCCAGTCTTCATTTGGATCTCTTGGGACCCATTTTTCCTTGGGAGGAATTCCCCCGTCTCTGAATCCTCTAAGGTTTCTTCCCCTTCAAATTGGAGGACACTAACTTCCTCCACAAAATGCGCTTTTTTGAGGTCTTTATTTCTCCTAACCATCCTCTGTACCCTGCGTTGCAGATTTAAGGGGGCAGGAGATTTTAGTTCTGGTTCCGGGTTGTCCAGGGGCTTTTCACAGGTGAGGAAGGGAGCTTCCCCTAGGGCTTTACACCCCTCTTTCCCCATGCCTACTCCTTGGGAACCAGAGAATTATTGGGGTTCTCTCCCCGTCATTGTTCTGGGGTGTCAATCCCTGGGTTTGCAGGGCTCTGAGCTGCCATGTTTATCTGAGGGTTCTGCTGAGCCCTCAACATGCAACCCAGATCCTGTGTGAGGTTCTGGACCTGGCTCTCTAGTTGGGACACCCGTTCCAGCTGGTACGGGGGTCTTTGTTCGTACCTTGGGGGTTCACAGGAAGGGCAACTATCCTTTGTCCCGGAGTACCCTGGAGAGGAGGGTTGTCCTGCAGGTTGGGGTTTTGAGGATACCGGGGAAAGAAGCTTAACCCAGGATTTGGGGGATTACTGCCCTCCTGAGGGAGGTTAGGAGGAAGGTTTCCTGGGGGAGTACTTACCTGGAGGGACCAACCCTCTTGGGCTAGGGGAGTCCATACATACCACAAGATAGGTCAGTTGCCCTTGTATCTGGGACTTAAATAATCAAGAAAGTTAGGGGTCCCATTGGTGGGATTACCTCCCTGACTGCCCCCTGTTGCTGATTGGCTAGAAGGCCTTCTTGGCCTCTGATTTTGCTGGTTTTGGGAAGGTACATTTTTAGGCCGCCGCATTTCTAGGTCTAAATTGGGGGCAACCTTCACCTCTGCCACCTTAGCAGCAGCATGTGTGTTGGCTCTTTTTTTCTATCTGGTTTTTATTTTCTGCATGTTTTTGGACTTCATAAATGCAGGTAGCCTGCTCTATTATCCAGTTCAGAGATATTTTATCATGGAAATCCCTCATTAGCTGGGTTATGATATATTTTGTGAGCACATGAAAGTAGGTAGTTATAAACTCTCTGCTATCCGTGCGCACCCTCCTAGTGGTTTGTGCAAAGGCGCGTTTAGCTCCTGCACAAATTCTCGTGGGGTCTGATCTTCCCCGCACTGCAAATTGTAGGCCGCTTTGTAAGCCTCTTGGGGGTTTTTGTGGCCAGAAAAGTGTTTCAAGATGGCTGCCCTGTAGGTGGACCATCTTGAATGGTTTTGGTCTTCCAGTACAGCAAAGAAGCTGGAGTACTCCGGAGAGAAAGTCCATTTGGCATAATCTATGCAGTTCCGGCTATTTTTAAGTTGAAAAGTGTCCATCATTTGTTCATAGAGTTCCAAATGCTCCCAAAAAGAATATTTTGCATTTTTGTGGTACGGTGTTATGAAATTCATAATGGCCTTGATATGCCTAATGGAGTCTTTCACCAGAACTCTCTTTAGTTTATTTGCCTTCTTTTTCCGCTTCACCTGAGTCCACTCGCCCTCAGACTTAGAGGCGCTACTGTTGGAGGACCCCTCCTGATATTCTAAACACTCCCTGATTCTGTGAGCTTGGGAGGGGCTCGCAGAATGGTGGGGCCTAGTTTCTTCTCCACTGTGGCGCACAGGAGAGTATTCTTCTGACTCCTTCCTGCTTCCAGGATTTGCAGAGGATGCCGCCCCTACTGCCCTGATTGGGCAGAGGTCTTCAGAATGCTCTTTTTGGGCCTCATTTAATTCTGTCTTTCTACAAATTGAACCAATTGGTCCCTTTGGAAGTAGTATTTCTGCAGATCTAATTCCCTGACTTTCTCCTCATAGTAGACTTCCTTATCAGAGGCATCAGCCTTAATATTTTTGTATCTATACAGGGACACCCGTCCATCAATTTCTGGGGGGTGCTGACCTGTCAGCTCCATTATGCTAGGCTTATTTAATTCTGACGGTCTCATGGTTTCTGGCTCATGTGAACCAGTAGACATGAAGTCAGCAGTGTACAAATGATTACATGGGTTTGAGTCCCTTAGTACAGAGATCCTCATACTATGATAAGGGGTTGCCCTGTCCCTCTCTACCTGTTCGGGGTCCCTCCATTTCGGATTACATCTAGAACCCTCTTTCTCCAACCTCGCTAGTTTCTCCTTCTCAGCCCCTATCGCTTGGTAATAGGCAAAGATCTGAGCCTTTTGCTCAGCTATCAAGGCTTTACTGGCCTCTATGACCCGCTCTTGAGCTACCACCTGCTGGTGGAGCCCCTCTTTCTCCTCACAGAGGGCCTCATTGTCTCTTTGCGCTGCCTGTATGGTTTGGGAACAATGAGACACTTTTTGTTGCATGAGATTCACCTCCTGAGTTTGCACATTTTCAGTCTGGGTGTTCTCTTCCAGAGCACATTCTACCCATCTGGTGTGCACCAATAACTTTTCATATACTATTTTGAGTTCATTTAGTTTCTGGAGGCCTAACTCCCCTTCTTTTAAATCTATTTTTAGCTTGCTTATTTCCTGACATAGGGCATCTTTCTCCTGATTTAGGGTGCCCCTCTGTTCAGCCAGGTCATTCCTTTGTTGCTTGATAGTATTTAATTTCTGGCGCTCTTGATCAAATTCTGCTTGGAAGTGGAGTTCTTTAATAATACCTTTGTGATTCTCCTCTTCCAACTTTTTGACCTGATCTTGCAGCATGGTTATTTGACCTGGGCAGACCCTGTTATATGTTAATTGTTGAGTCAGGATGTAGCGCTCAATGAGAATACTTTTTCTTTATTTTCTATGAATTCGAATTGAGCCGATACCCAACCCGTTTCACACCCCCTTTTATATATACCCCGGGTCACAATGGACCATGAACCAGGCCGCTGGGTGGTAATACAATATTTATTTATTTTTAGAAAATCACATCATTTTTATATTGGGCAGCAATCACCAATGGGGTGATAATAACAATTGAAACCACTGCCACACACTTGGGTAACCTTCTACAAGACCATATCCAAAGCACAAATGAATAGGAGCACTTGTTCTATGTTGGTAGATAGCACCTGCGTTAAGGTTTCCTCCTGCAATGTTCCCTACAAGCCCACTTAATCTAATTCTGAGTGGATAGAAAGAAGCAGCAGGGAGTTAGGGAAATTATTTTTTTCCCTCACAAAATAAGAGGCAAAAATGGTCCAAAATAACACTCAGATTTTTACAAATAATTAAATATATGTGTGGTTAAATAATGAGGTACATATGTTTTATCACGGTCTCGGGATGCAATGTCACTAGCAATTATAAAGCAATTTATCACAAAAGGCATACAGTTCAAAAGCAACTCGAAAGTGAGCACACAGTGCAGTCAAATAGTTTTTTTAAAACGGGTGAAATATACAGAATCGGAATGTGGTTTTGAGGCTGGGGAATAGATGCACATCACAGGGACAATATAGAAGTGAAATAGTGACTGTAGCTGAATAATTGGGTGAGATTTTCAAGGTGAAAGAAATTTGGTTTTGGTGAAATAAAGCAGTTCCAAAGAGAAAATCGGTTTGGAAAGAAAGGGCAATTTTCACTTAAACTAGATTATCAAAAAGATAGCACTGCCCATGAAAACAGGTTAAGCGGCCGCATTAACCCCCTTCATGCCGCGTGTCTCTTTATGTGGAAATTAATTAAATTATTCAAAATATTTCTAAGGATTTATGCAAGACAGAAATTAATGGAAGAATTGCGCTAACACTAGAAAATCAAGGACAGGATGAACAGAAAATTCTAACAGTCTTAAACAAATTGCCAGGGTATGGATAGGATTACTCCGGAAGTAGGACAAAGCCAGAGTATCAAGATGGGGCAGACTATGTGTCGCTATGGGATGGGGAAATACTCACAATCCGCAGTTGAGTTTCAGATTTGGGACAGCCAACCTGGTTCTCGACTCAAAGGACTCTGGTCACAGCACGGCGGGTGCCCCTTACAGCAAACAGCTGGGCAAGTCTGGTCACTGGATGGCAAGGACACAGCGGGCATGCAGGTAGTGGGCAAAAATCTAGTCTGGTCACAAGATGCTCCCCAAAAGGGTACCACAGCTTTTCCCCTTTGTTATTGGGATTATAGTGGGTGTCTGGATCAGTGGCCTTGCTGGCATAGGGTCAGCTATGCTTTTGCCTGGTAGTCTGGAATCTTGCAAAGGTGGATCTGGAGGCGCTGGAAATTTAGGAAGTGTGTTGTCCCTGTGAGCTCCCACCCCTTATATAACGCCAGTGATATCACCGGGTCTATTGTTGGGCAGAACTAAGCTAGACCTACCCCCAAGAACCAGATAGGTCAGCCCATGGTGGTCGCCTCCTCTAGGAGTGGACTCAATTTAGCGGGTTGTGTTTTATGAGGTGCAAAAACAATCCCACAGTCCTTTTTGCCAAAAATCATCTTAACATAAATCACACATTTATACAGTCGCAGCATTTTTGAAAATTACATAAGCAGATTACATATTTTGCGCAGCGCATGGCAGTCCAAGTCTCAAGTTTGTAGGACTTTGTTTCATCCGTCTAATAGTTTTTCGTCATTTTCAATGACATTTTTTTCCCTAAAATTCTATAACTTTTTACATGTTTTCATGTTATCATAATGCATGTGAGTATTCAATTTCAAAGTGGCACCACATACACTTTCCTCAGAATATCCAATTCTCTGCCATTTCTGTCCCCAGTATGCCATTGAAGATTACCACGTCTTAAAATAAAGCCACCAAAATTGCATCTAGATTGTGAAACTTTCGCATTACTGCGCTGTCCATTTTCGGAGATAAAATGTCTTGAATGTATTGATAAAATAGCCTTATTAGATAAATGGCCCGCATTGTCTTCCACATAAGGCCATAGCTTACAAGGCTGCTTTGGAGTTGGCTTTGAAGCTCCCCAGTAGAAGTTGAGGGGAGGTGATTTTCTAAAAGTCACATATAAGTGTCCCAGAATCTTTTGTCTCAACCTGGAGCACTGACAAGCATGTGTATGCTGCCTCCTGGTCCATTCAAAGTTTCAAAGGGCATAATTAACACATAGGCATCCCATCAATCCCTTGTGGCTTCTCTTTGGGGTAGGGCATTCCTGTTGTCAGCCCCCACATGTCCCTTTAGCAATAGCAGAAAACCTGTTTGGGCTGATTTCCCAGTACAGCCAAAACATTTTTTTTTCTTTTTTTCTTTATTTTCTTTTATTCTGAATCAGAACCAAGCCTGTTGAAATAAAACATCCCATATATGTTTCCCTTCAAAACCCCCTTTACATTGCTAGGCCAAAACAGGGCCTTATTCAACATTACACTTTTCCTATTTGTAAAATCACATGTTAACACATGGTGAAGTCTGCTGGTGTGTCCCTTCAAAAGGTTTTCTCTTCCATCTGACTTCCAAACATTATTTTGCAGACATAGTCAGTTTCTCTTATACATCAATCTGTTCAGGACACAGGTCCACTGAAATTGACATATGCCCTTAGAGTTAGGGTTTCTTTTGAAGCATTGATTTTTGACATTCTGTAGCCCAAAAGTCAAGCGTTTTTCCATGCGGCTGAAAGAAAAGCTTTTGTGGATTTCCCAGATCTGGCCTGACACAGCCTGTAATTCAGGGATGATGCTCCCTTCTGCTAGAGCACAATCTGAATATAGATGGGCATGGCAGGGCCTCACCAATAAAAGCAATGTGATGATGTTGAACAGATGAAAAGAGCAGCATCATTTTAAATGTAAAATATTTCCCCTTTTCAATGGGAAACTTTGGGGTAGCAGAAAAGCAGCACTGCTTTTCACTTTGCTTCTTTAGTACACACAAGCACACACCCAGACAGCCTTTCTCAGTGTGCTCCCTGTTCCAACTTGCCCCATAGGTGCTTGGCAAGATAGTGTAGCCATCGTTTTGTAGCTGCAAAACACAGTTTTGATGTAGGGCAGTGGTGATCAAAGGTGCCAGCTCAGCCGTATTGCTGTTAACTGCTGAAATGCAGCTTGGTTATGGATGGGAATTCTGCTGAGTGGGTCAATGTATCCCACAAGAACGAGCTTGATCCTGAAAATATATTTGATATTATGCAAATGTTAGCTTTGTTGCTCCATGCATCTGCAATGGTGATCTAGTGTTTAGAAGGATTCCCAGCGATTTTGCGGATTCCATGAGAGTAGGTACTACTCGCTCAAGAGCAGGTAGCAATAACCAAGACTGAAATTCTCCCAAGAGGTGTCCTGGGCCAAACAGCAGGAACTCAGTTTATTAGTTATTAAACTTTAGAAGATATACTGACACGACCCAGGATTGATTGCTGAGAGGCACCACGCCATGTAATGGACATCCTCCTGGAATGACACTGAAAGGTAAACCTGTTTGTGACCGGCACACTAATGATGGAGATGTCAAAGTCTGAAATCAGGGTCTCCATAAGCTACATGGGTGACATTATGAAGCCCTGAGGCATACCACAAACTACTGGCAAGCGGGACGTCCTGGAGGACCAGCATGAGTAGCTCAGTGTTTGTCAGTGAGAAAAGACTGAAACAATTCCAGGATCAAACCCCCTATGCCAATGTATAGAGATACAATAGGAGGAAGTGTCTCATGGTCCTAAGTGAAAAGTGCCACCAAGAGAGCCAGTAATACTAATAGGCAGGTACCTCCATAATCAATAATGCAGCGGATGTCATGCTCTCCCTGGAGAGTTTCAATGTCAGTTCCATGATTATGTCTAGAACTGGACTGGGGCATCCAGAGAGGTTTCTCATGGACCCTTGGGTCATGTCAATATAAGCACCCTGTATTCTCTTGCTTAAGTCATCTAGAAATTTTAGGTAGATTCTGTAGGACGATAAATCACATGATCTACGTAGGCACAAGTGAAAAAAGATATGATCTGAGAAACCCTGCTCCAAGGTCACCCAACTATATGGAGCAGGGGAAAGTCATCACAAACAACACACCCAATTGTTATAGACAGGCAATAGCTCTTAAAACCTCTTATAGCACAATTGTGTCTGTGATGCCCTCTGCTAAAAACAGGTCCTGTTTGCATTTGCCGCGACTGCTCGCCGGAGACTTTTGTCACAAGTGGATACATTGGCCTTTGCTTGAGACAGTCTGCCCATTGCATTCTCCTCTATCACCTGCACCTTTTCTGAAAAGAAGCAGAGAAGAGATGCTCAAATATATGCACCCACTGTTAGACTTTCTTTCTTTCTGAGCACAGGCTTCAGACTTGATTTATTTGTATATGTATTTATATATTTATTTGTCAAAGCGATGTGCATTTCTGTTAAATGTGCAGTAACAACACTATGAAGAAGACAAGGCCATCGATATGTGATAAGAATTAATGATGAGTGGAGGAAATGAAAGCTGTCTTTTCAGAGAGGAGCGAAGGCTGATGTGAAGTCGGGCAGACAGGGTCGGACTGGGGAATAACATTGTCTCGGGCAAAAATGAAACTGTGGCCCACAGTTGCAAAGGGGAATTCATTCCTTTTGCGACGCTGTTTGAATAGTATCCAAGGGGGAAGTTTTTGATAAAATGTGATGCAAATTGTACATTGTAAAGAATATTTATTCAGCAATACTGGTCAAAACTATTAGCCACATGGTGAAGTAACTTATAAAACTGGGCCACATTGGCCAAAAAAGTGCCCCACTTTGACCCACAAAACTGGCCCACAGAAGCATTTTGCGTTTTTGTTTCGGCCCTATAAGCCCATCCGAACCTGCTGGCCGAATGCAAATGGCATAGGCAGGGTGTTCAATAATTCTATGAGCCAGAAGAGAACATTAACTGAAAAGGGACTGCGCACAAAGAGAGTGAGGAACAACCACAAGGAAGAAGTGTCTAAGAGGAGAATATCGGGACTTTCCTTTATTCTACTCACGTCAGTGAAGTGGAAGATCATACATTAGGCAATACTCACGCAGATACCTGGCCATCCTCCTGTTAGTGGATCCCCAGCTTTTCACAGTGGATTTGCACATCTCGGGTATCACCCTATAGATGTTTAGCGCATACTAATGACCCATGTTCTGCTTTATGAATGGTCATGCCCGGAACATTGGGGTTTTGGGGAGGAGCCAGCTGTGCCTGGAGCAGTTTCCCACTGTGTCAGTCCCACAGTGCACATCTGTGTGCAGAGGATGGAGAGAGGAACCACAGAACTAGTCCAGCCCACAGATCAGGATGCGGTTGGCTTATGAAGGCATCAAGGTGTGCCTTAACATATACGTTGGTTGCTTGAGAAGATTATATAGAGACTGGGCCCCTGTCAACTAACATCTGGAGGCCAGCACGCTACCATCCAGCAATCCCTACATAGGGCCAAGCACTTCACTTAGTTCATGTTAACAAAGGGGAGTGGGAAGTCTGACCGCGCAGAGGAGACAGATCAAGCAATCCCTTCATGCCTCTGCGGTGACACAGATTTTACTGCATGCAATTGTTAGTCTGATGAGCTCTCCTTTGTGTGTGTATGCAGAGATATACAAAGGCAGCCCCCCTAGTCTGAGAGGCATCTGCCACGGCTGCCACCCTTTCACATCTGCCGCGGCAGAGCAGTGTGGCACGGTAGTCACACATACAGCACACCACATGTATACACATCACACACATCAGCAACCCTGCAGGGTGCACCTGGTTAGAGAACCAGTACACATTTAGGAAGGAATGTATGCGGATCCTCAGGGTTCATGCTCTTCTCTCTTGCACCCTCACTCTCACCAACACAACGGAAGTTTCCGATAATGCATCTATATCACACGCAAACAACGTACATTCACACAGAGCAACTCATTTGAACTTTATTTGAATCCCTCACAGTAGTAACATTTATCCTAATGCAACCTCCAGTATAGTTTAGACTAGCAAACTGTATCCACATCTTGCCACAGCATTCCAGGAAGTGCCAATAGAAGGCAGCAAAATACTTCAGATAAACCATGGAGAACTTGCTTCAATTCTCCACATGTGTCAGGCTTAGGTACACCAAACAAGGCTCTGAAATACTCTATGAGGCAATGGTAGCCTCAGTTGCAAAAGGTATCGAGAGAAGCTTTATAGAGAGAAACATTCTTGGGCCCTCATAGATTTGATATTAGAATCCAAGAAAGGAAAAAAGCTGCAAGGAGCTCTTTTAGGCTAATCAACTCTTCTCAAAATATGGAGGAGGACTGTAAAAGATCCCAGTCAAACCAGGTAAACAACGATATAGTAGCTGGCTAAAGGTCCATCGTCATAAAATTGATGATAGAGATAGAAGGAGAATGCTAGAATTAGTAGTAAAATGTAAGCCATGGAGCTTTTAGCAATTAACAAATGACAGTGACACTAAAAACGTGCATAGTGACCTACCCATGGCTAATTCAATCTCATATATATATATAAAATTGAGAGGTAGCGTGTTTACAGCCTGTAATGTGGAGAATGTATGGTCAAACAACATTTGAACATCAGAAAATAAACTTTATTTTAAATGTGCAATTAATAAAATATCAATAAACTAAAGAAACCGTTCATAGATAGCAGTAATAATACTTTTCAGACACAAAAAATGGTAAAATAATGGCTCTAGAGCTAGCGAGTATCTATCACTCTTCTGAATAGTAGTATAGGTAATTAAAGAAACATAAATCGTTTATATTTTTCCATGGAGTATTTAGACTCAGTGTGATTAGTTATTGAGCACACATATATGTAGCCTAAGCTATTTGGCTTAGGCGCATTCTCAACACGTTTCAGTTCTTTATCCTCTCAATGGTGAACATTCATCAGGAGACAGTAAGCTTTGTGGTCACTAGTAAAAAACACATTGGACTCTGAGGTTCGGTGTCTGGTAGATCCTTAATCAAACAATCGGTAGTAACTGCTAGCGCATTACAGGCTGTTGATAAAAACAAAAGACACTAGGGGCTATTAGTGCTATGTCTAGAGTCTCTGATGAAAAGTATCTCAATGCCGAAATCTAGTAAGGATATTTACCTTGTTTGGTGTGTGGGGGTAGTAGTATGGCAATTAAATCTTGTTAATAGACCTTATTCTGGGTCTGCTCTGTAAACACACAAACATTGTGTTGTTAGAGCACTACCTGAAATACATTCTTGCTCATACAATTGTCTATTCTATCTAGTATTAATCAAACAGAATTCAAGTCTCTTTCCATCTCTGTTGAATGTAGAGTGCTGTGTAGTTAAGAACAATGGGTAAGTCTAAAATATAGATGCAGGTAATTAGAAAACTAACTCCCTGTGCCATCCCAACATCAAACATTACGTGCAGGCCTTGGCTGCACCGTAGACACCATCTCAGATACAACTTGGCCACGCCCAACCCACCCTCGGCCCTCCATGACCACCTTTTATTTATAACCTTGTCGTCCCATTTTATCTATAAATGGACGGATACTATCTAGAATAGCAACAACATTTCTTTCTACTATATCAATTCTCTGCGCCATCTCAACGCTGAACGAACACGTGCAGGCTCTTGCTGCACCATGAGCACCCTATCTAGGACCAATTGACCTGGCCTAATTAACTCCCGGTCTTGCAAGGCCGCATAAATATAATCATGGAGACCCGCTAAAACAATTTTGTTATTAAATATCTCAACGGGCACATGTTATCAATGAGGTGACTAACACTACATCTCACAGTAAGATAAACTAATCATGTGTATTAACCGATCGCAACAAGTCACATGTTTTAATGTCACTAACTTATACTTGAATCAAAAGGTGCCAACTCTATTGTTTATCTTTTCCCCAGATGCACTCACCTAGTGATACTAATCACTAGTGGCTACCTGCTTTATTTTATTCAATCCAGAAGAGACACCTTAATCTAGGTGAGCTCACCACATCACCTACAACCCAAATACTTGAGTCAACTCTTTAAGCAAACACATGAATTGATTAAACTAACATGAATCTCCTTTCCTTTCTCTTCCCTCGTGTACTAACATCTCTCCTAGTGTATGATACTGTCTGTCCATTCAGAATATGATACACATATTAAAATCATGAAACCTTTCAACGTATTGCTACATGCTGATAACATTATTGTGATCATTATGTTTTTATGATGTCACAACACAAACCATTGCTCGTTGTAAACATATTCCATATGTCACAACGATCACTATTCACTCAACCACTTGTCACTGTGCACTTCTCACGATTGTGTTTGTATATGATGCCTAATATCTGAACAAACAAATGAATAATGGTTGTAGCCTTGATAAAGACCTTGTTATGGTCGAAACACGTGTCGGCACCCATGGTGATAAAGATCCAAATGTGTAAGAGGATTCAATCCAGCACTACAGCTAAGTCAATGCCTAGTCTGGGATACTGAATGGAAACCCTTATTGATATATCTTTATGTCCAGTTCATGAGTTCTGGATGACTACCCCTATATAACACCCCTCTCTTGGAATCCCCCTGACCGCACTGAGCCAAGAAGTAGTTCTGTTTTGCAAGTTTAAAAGGTTTATTTGAGAATTTAAACAATATATATATATATATATATCACACTTTTAGAATGAATTAATAATTGAATATCACACTTAATCTGAGCAGTAATCAATAATGGATGGTCTGGCACTAGCACACTTGTGAATAGGAACAGAAGAATAATGTGGTAGAGAATGCTTTATATAAGTTCAGATGGATGCAATGTTGAATGAAAGGCAGTACAGAAGATACTCAATATGATTTCAACAAAACAATGTAATCACTTTTCTCTGGCAATCCACTCCCCCCCCCTTATACAATGTAAGGAAATGAAGAGTAGCACACAGTTCTCAGACATGCAATCAAATGTAATTCAGTTCACCCCAGCAAGCTTAGACTACGGATAGAAGTTGAAACACAGGCAAAATGCTTTGAATATGGTGACAATGCAGCGAGAATATGCTGAAAATACTTTTAATTCGCTTCAGGAGGTTCAGGGTGAGTGGTATCTAGTTAATATGAGTTCAGGCTCACTCTAGCAATGATTCAGGGATGGTTCTTAAGGGGCAAACGAAATTTAGCAGTTCAGGCAAATGCAGCTATCTTTTTACAAGTAAAGAAATCGGGCCAAGTCGCAAATCGCGGCAAAATTCGCGAGTGCGAGAATCGTGATTACGGCAAAAGTATAAGCAAGTCAGTTCTAAGCTTGTTGAAAAGCTGAGATTGTAAGCTTTTAGAGGAAAGTTAAACCAAGTTCCTAGCACAAACGGTTCCAGAGATACGGACGATTAAATAAAGGTAGTTTTTCGGATTTGAAATTTTAAAAGTTCAAAGCGACAGGTTACAGCTTGCAGCTAGAAAATGACAGGTGACAGCTTTGCAAATGACAGGTGACAGTTAGGAGGCAGTTCTGGTTAGATTTAAAATAGATTGAATTATATTATTTTAACTAAGAGATTGGTTCTGCACAGTTCTGCTAGGTACTCACAATATATTTTGAAATAGGCCTCCCCACGGATCTGGTCAGGTTTTGGACTGGACTCCGGTTCTGGTCTCGGCACTTCACAGTGATCTGGGTTAGCTCTGGGACAGCTTCTGCCAAGAGGAAGCTGTTTTACGGTCCCCCCAATAAACCATCTGCCTGGACCCTGGAAGGCCCATTGTTCAAGAGGAAGCCATTTATGGCCTCCCCCCAATAAACCCTCTGCCTGGGTCCTTTGTTTAGTCTCTAGCAGTCCCTTGGTAATTCAATCAGAGAGGGGTAACCTCCCCTCAGAATGCAGCCAGGCCTGAGAACTGCTGTGGATCCAGTTTCACTCCAATTGGGGGGAAGTTGTCATGCAGAATCCAGTTCCTTAAGCCAGGCCCCAGCTAATGTCACTTTTAGTTACCCAGTTTTCTGCATTCAAATAAAACTAACAATTTTTACATATGCAGCTAGAATGCTGATTCTAAGTTCAAAACCATGACATTTTAACAGTGACAAACTATGTGGCAGTCACAAGTCTGTCCCTCAGTTTATTTACACATTTCGATTTTTGGTAATTTTAAATCCAGTTTCAGTTTAAGCCGCTGCAGACCTGCAGAGCTCAGCCAGTCTTGTTATAAACCTTCAAATCACTTCAGAATATAACTTTACATTGTATCCACCTCTCAGTAAGTCTTTCTTTGGCCTGCTTTGGGTTCATTTATTCAGTTTTACACAAAAGTCTGGTGGTTTTAAAATGCCGGCTTTCTGATAGTGGTGAGTACTGGTAATGCAACCATTTTTGGGATTTAAGAAAATGAATTCCCCACAGTTCTAGGTTGCTTTTGGCAATCAGCATTGCCATTCCCAATGGTTTCAGGCTACTGTGTGGGTAGTCCAATGGTGGTTTTAGGCAGTGCCCTTCTGTGCCCATAACATCGGCAAAAATAAGTGGCAGCCTATTCTTCATGCATTTCCCTGGGCATTTTCTGGGAAGCTCTGGCCATCATGATGTTTTCAATGCCAGTAATGCACAAGTTTTATTTTTTTTGGTAGGGCTCGGATGCATGGGTAAAAACATCCCACAAGCCCCCCTCTTGCGATGGCCATTCTGTTTCACTGATGGAACTCGCAAGATCTGGGATGTTCTCCTCATCTTCTTCCAATAGATGGCACAGTTCAGCATCTTTTTCTCCATCCGGTCGGATCGATCGGTTCTCCTCGTCGGTCCTGATGGGAAGATTGGGCGGTACCCCGGGCTCCTCGGGTCTCTGCTCCCGGTCTCCGGATCGTCCTCCTTGGACAGTCTACAGGTTTTCTTTCTCCTAGGACGACAAAGGAAGAGCGGCAATGCCTATTCATGGACATTTCTCCCCCACCATTGATATAGTGGGGTGGCATATATATTTTAGAACTCAACAGATATGAACATGCACATTTCTTTTTGCATTCAAAAACCAAAACACCCACATGGAGAAACTCAGAATTTGATAGGCGATATGTAGGATATTTTAAGTTAGAACTGAATTAATCTGAGACAGTACCCTCTAGGATTCCAGAGGATTCCTCCAGTTGTTGCAGAGTGTGCCTGGGATGGCAACACTTTAGCTGATTTATATGTACCCACTTGTCTTCCCCCTCTGCCAAACCGCCTTTGGGGATGCGGATCTTGTAGGCCACAGGGGAGATCTTGTCTATAATCTCATAGGGTCCCTTCCATGTAGGCAAAAATGTTCGCTGTTTGGCCTGGTTCCTTTGGAAATTGTATAGATAGACCCGGTCCACCACCTGATATTCCTTCCTGGAAGTTTTCAGGTCATAGTGGGTCTTCATACTCTCAGCTGATCTTTCTAGATTCCGCTGAGCATAGGCAAAAGCATGTTGAAGGTGTTTCCTTAAATTCTCCACATACTCATGAGTTCTAGAGGCATTTATCAACGTTTGCTCTTGGGTTCTGTAGAGCAAATGCTGAGGAAGCACCATCTTGCGTCCAGTCATCAACTCAAATGGTGACATTTTGGTTGCAGATGAAGGGGTAGATCTGATGGCCATTAGGACCAGAGGTAATCGGATATCCCAACTTGGCCCAGAATCTGCCACAAACTTTTTTAAGATGCTCACAATGGTTCGGTTGTAGCGTTCTACTGCTCCAGAAGAAGCTGGCCTGTAAGCAATATGTAACTTCTTTTTGACCCCCAGTATCTCCCACATCTTTGTCATTACTTCACTGGTGAAGTGGCTACCCCTGTCTGACTCAATCCTTTGAGGTAGACCAAAACGGGAAAAGATGTGGTTAATCATCAGGGCAGCTGCTGTTTCTGCCTTGCAATTTGGGGCTGGGAGACATTCCACCCACTTGGTAAACAAGCATGTAACGGTCAACATGTACTTGTTTCCTCTAGCGGAGCGAATCACAGGACCTACAAAGTCGATTTGTAAATCTGACCATGGGAGTGTCATTCCCCTCTTTTGGAGAGGCGCCCGGTGTGTGAGGGATGTTGGCTGAAATTGTGCACACACAAGACAACCCTTCAAATATTGGTTGAGGTCCTGGCCCATGTGTGGCCAGTAGGCAACCTCTCTTAAGATTTCCAGTGTTGTGTGAAACCCCCTATGACTGGCGGTGGCCGCATCATGGGCGTGACTTAACATCAGGCTTCGGAATGAGGTAGGAACCACCCACTGATCGTGGCCAGCTTTGGATTTCCTTACCAGCAAGCCGTCTTGGATTCGGAACATTTTTGGACATTTCATCAACACTCTTAGGTCCTCTTTCCCAATGTAATCGGTATCCGTCAGAGGAAAGTTCTCAGGGTCCTCAAGGTGTTGGTAAAACTTACCAATAATTGGATCCCCCTTCTGAGCTGTAATCAAATCAGCATCAGGGGTCTCCTTACTCCATTGGGCAGTTGAAGGATCATTGTGAGCATTTGTCTGGGACCTAGTGATAGCAGTGACCTGGATTTCCCCCAACAGGGACTCTATTTCAATTAGATCCCCTTGGATGGCCTCGGTTTTGGCCAGCTGACCAGCTAAGTCATTTCCAGTTTTGTCTGGTCCCTCTACTTTGGAATGACCCTTGATCTTTTTCCAATAGATGGCCATCTCATTCGAGGTGACCAGATCATCAATGTTTTGGATCAACTTCCCATGTTTCAAGGGTTTGTTGTTAGCACATAACATGCCTCTGGTTTTCCAATTAACCAGGTGCTCCACGAACCCGTTCCGTACATAATCAGAATCTGTGATTATGACCAGTTCGTGGAGTTGATGTTGGACAGCAGTGAGGATGGCTTGATGCACAGCCATCAATTCTGCCACCTGACTCATTTGGGGACCAATTTTGTATCCAGCGGAGGGTTCCGGGAACTCCTTCACCCATGCATTCCCTACGCCAGCCACCAGTTCTTTCTCCCCGTCGTTGTCAACATGGTAAGAGCATCCATCCACATAGACAGTGGGCATTCCCTCACACTTGTCTTCTTCAAAGACTTTGTGTGTGGAATTAAGGTATGCCTCCATGTTGTCCTTGATTTTTAGACTTTCGTCCTCGAGACAGTTTTCTCTGGCACAATCATGCAAGTCAGCCAGAACATGCGCGAGGGGACTCTTCTTGTTTTGGCCATATCTGACCTCCACAGGAAAGCCTTGCATTGACAGAATCCAGGAAGTAATTTGGGAATTACTCACGTTTCCGGCCCGGATTCTGTCACTCTGGAGATATTGCAGAGGCTGGTGTGGAGTCTCCACTATGATGTGTTCCCCATGGATAAACGGGCGGTAATTCTTCAATGCCCACACCGTTGCCAGGAGTGCCTTCTCACAATCGTTGAATTTTTCCTCCACAGAGGATAAAGTTTTGCTCGCATAGGAGATTACTTTATTGACCTTGTCATGCTTTTGGTATAATACTGCCGTCAAGCACGTATTAGAGAACCCCGTCTCCAGGAAGAACTCCTTGTTTCTGACAGGGTAAGCTAGGCAAGGCGCTTGTGAGAGGCTTCTTTTGAGTTGTCTTACCGCCTCGGCTTGTTCTGGACCCCATTCCCACTTCACCCCCCCCTTCAGGAGATAAATCAGGGATCTGGTGATCTCTGCGTAGCCCTCAATGAACTTTCTGCTGTAATTAGTCAGTCCAAGGAGGCTCCTTAGTTCCCGCAGAGTTGTGGGGTTTTTCAGTTTCTGAAGTGCTTCCACTTTCTTTTCCTGGGGACAGAGACCCTGAGGAGTAATCTAATCACCCAAGAAATTAAAGTGGGTTCTACACCACTGTGCTTTCTGAAAGGAAAGTTTTGCTCCGGCGGCCCTCAACTGGGTCAGAACATAACGGATCTCCGCTATGTGTTCCTCCACAGATGAACTTTTGATGAGGACATCATCTACATAAACCAGGTTACCCCTCGCACCCAGGTCGGGCATGGCCTTATGTAGGAAAATGTTGAATTCATTGCCGGAGTTGAGGTATCCGAAGGGAGTCCGGGTCCATGTGTACTGCTGGCCCCCAAAGGTAAAAGCCAGCTTGTATTGGTCCTCCCTACTGACAGGCACAATCCAGTATCCATTGGTCAGGCCTATTGCTGTGAATACCTGTGACCCCTGAATCTGGGCCAGCCCTTGGTCAATGTAGGCCAGAGGCCATCTGGAAGTATGGACCCGTTTGTTGAGCTCCCTGAGGTCGGCGCAGAGTCTCCACTGGCCGTTTGGCTTCAGTATTCCCAGCACCGAATTATTGAAGGTGCTGTGTATTGGACAAATTATTCCCCGGGACTCAAGGTTCTTAATTATTTCAGTAAGGGACTCCATGGATGCGAGAGTCAAACGATATTGCTTCACAAACACTGGAGTCATTCCAGGGTCCGTGGGAATTGTTGTTGTGTGGATGTCGGTGCGACCACAGTCATATGAGTCTACCGCAAAGAGATCTTGGAAATCCAAGAAAACTTGTTTCAACTTTTGCTTTTGTTCCAGAGTCACACAGGCATCAGCTAGGTTGACTCTCTCTTCCACCATCTGCCTGAAGCCTGGAAAGACTTCTGGTTTGGCTATCTCAGCGGCCTCCTCCAGCTGGGTGGAGAACTCCCTGATCAGAGCGCTGATTTGGACTGAAGGCCCCAGGTGGGAAAGGCAGCCTTCATGAACCTGGAAAATCACCTCATCCCTTCTGAAGTCACAAGTCACATCCTCCCTACCATAAGGGCAGGAAGTGTACACCAGGAAGTTCCCCCCATGCCGGGTAAACATCCTGTCTGGTGTTGTATTGTCCTCACTGTCGCTGTCAAAACAGTCCTTGGGGATTGGTCCTAACAGTTAATTTCCTAAATCAATGGAAAAATGTCGGTCATCAACCGCCATTCCAACAATGGTGCCTGCGGCTAGAGTAATACTCTTTAAGTCGCTGTTATCCACCTCTATTGGAATGGTGTTATGTTCTATGTTGACTAATGGAGTTGGGTTTACCCCCAACCCTTGCTGTTGGAGAGAAGCATTTAGATGTATATAAGCATCAGGGTTTTGCAAATATTGTCCTCTTTTAACTTTCACTTCCAGGGAGAATTGTCGGGTCCTTTCTGGGATGGTGACTTCCTCTTTGATCTGAATTTCAACTGCATAAGGTAGCAATTGAGCCGACCTAAATGCTTTTTTCTGGATCATCAAAGCCCATGGGATTATCCGCTAATCGGGACCAAGCTTTGAAGTTTATTAGGTCCAAACTAATGGCTAAGTGATTGAGAATGTCACTGCCTAAGTAAAAGGCGGCAGTGACGTCTCGCACGACCCAACAATTATGGACTATGCTCTTGTTGCCAATGGAGATTTTGAGCATACACCTGCTTGGCAGGAGATGTTTGGAATTAGGTGCTTCCAGGTCCTTTTCCCATTTGTCTATCAGTTTGAATGTGGGAATGGCTAGATCTTTTGGGAGTTGGCGAACATGGCTTCGCTGATGAAGCTCTTACCGTTGTTCACACACACTCGAGCGAGAACAGAGTCCTTCCCATCATTTAACTGAACAGGGATGAACAACTGCTCTCCAATTTGCTGAATATCAGCCAGGCTCTGAGCTGATTTCACATCTTTCTGGACTATATAGTGGGAGTTTCTGATTGTGGATTAGTAAAGAATTTCAGGGTGTTTCCTTCCAGTGCGGAATACCACCTTAAACTGGAAGGAAGGTTGATTTTCAGAAATAGAGAGGACCCCCCATCACCAGTCTGTTGTCCTACTGCTATTACTGTCACGTCTGGAATTTGGTTGTTCTGGAAGTGAAATTCTACTTGGTCAGATTTTTGTTCAACCATGTGGCAGGTGCCGTTTAAACTAACATGGTTGACACTCTGTTTTAATTTTATTGGTCGGCTAGTCTGGGTCCAGAGGACCTTGTTTACACAATCTATTAGGGGTGACAACCTTCTCAGGAGGTCATTCCCTAGTAAACAAGGGGTGCCCTCTGGAGTCACTACTATGACCGGGTGTTTCACCTTGTGTCGCCCAATTTTAATGTCCAAGTCTGCAGTTCCCTCAACGGGAATTTCCTTCCCGTCAAAGTTCTGCAGTTGTCCAGGATGAGAGGTGAGAGGAATACGGTAATTCTCCCCCCTTCCTGCATTTAGTTCATCAAAGGCCCTTTTGGACAGAAGGGTAGCTTGGGATCCAGTGTCCACCAGTGCCAAAATGGTACCCTGCCCCTGTACTTGTATCGGGGCATGGTATCTTCCCTCCTTCTCCTCAAGGGGGCACAGATAATGCACATTTTTGGACAACTGGTGGACTAACTTTCTGGTTTTGGACATTGCTAGCGAAGAGATTTGGGCAGAATTCTGTGGAGAGCCTTGGGAATCTGAAAGCAAAAGTTGGTAACTGGAGATCAGAGCCATTGTGGGTTCCCCTGGTTCCGGTTCTGGGCCGCCTCCCCCTTCTTGGAGGCAGTCACCAGGATGGGTTTGAACCAGGGGATTTCGGTATTGTGGTTTCTGGGATGAGATGATGGGCGGCGGTAGCTCAGTCTCCATATCTCCCCAGTCTGGATTGGAATCCCTTGGGACCCATTTTTCCTTGGGAGGAGTTCCCCCATCTCTGAAGGAGAAGGTCCTTTCCCCAGGATCCTCTGAGGATCCCTCTCCCTCAAATTGGAAGACCTGTACCTCCTCCACAAAGTGGGTCTGTTTGGGTCATTTGTTTCTCCTACCCCCCTCTGCTCTTTGGGAGGCAGGCTTTCAGGGGTAGGATATTTTGTTTCTGGTTCCTGGTTTTCTAGGAGCTGTTTACAAGTTGGGAAGGAAGCTTCCTCCAAGGCTTTACACCCCCCTTCCCCTTGTGCCTCCTCCCTGGGAACCGGTGTGTTATCGGGGTGCTGCCCCCGTCATTGTTCTGGAGCACCAGCTCCAGAGTTTGGGGCATTCTGCGGTGGCATGCTCATCTGAGGGTTCTGTTGAGCCCTTAGTATGTGACCCAGATCCCGTGCCATATTTTGGACCTGGCGCTCAAGTTGTGAAACCCGCTCAGGCTGATACGGGGCTCTATTTTCTCCCCTGGGCTGATCCCGGGAAGGGTAGCTATCCCTTCTCTGGTAGTACCCCTGGTTGGGAAGATTTTGGTACCCCTCCACCCTTGGCCTCCCCTCTTCCGGATTAGGTTGTCTGGGCTCAGGGATTTGGGGAAAGAAGGATGGATGATTTTGGGGCTGGAAATTGGGCGGATACCTGGGGAAAAAGTTCTGCCCAGGATTTGGAGAATTTCTGCCCTCCTGGGGGAAGTTGGGAGGGAAGTTCCCTGGGTTAGGTGCTTGGCCGGATCCCCTCCTTGGGCTGGAGGAGTCCACACATAACCCAGGATTGGTCGGTTTCCCTTATAGCGGGGACTTACATAGTCAGGGGAGCGGGGGACCCCATTTGTGGGACTACCTCCTCGACTCCCTGACTCCCTGTCTGTGACTGGCCCGAGGGCCTTCTGGGCTGTGAATTATTAGGTGCAGGTAGGTTTTTAGGCCCCCCCCATCTCCAAATCCAAAACGGGGGTGACCTTTACCTCTGCCACCTTGGCAGCAGCATGGGTGCTGTTGGTTTTGGGATTTTTCTGGGTATTGCTTTTATTTTCTATGGGCTTCTGCACCTCATAGATCCAGGTAGCCTGTTCAATGACCCAGTCTAAAGATATTTTCTCATGAAAATCTCTCACGAGCTGGGTCATTATATATTTGGGCAAGGCATGCAAAAATGTATTGACACATTCTCTGCTGTCTGTGCGCACCCTTCTGGTGGTCTGCGCAAAGGCACGTTTCAGTTCTTGCACGAATTCTTGTGGGGCCTGATCCTCCCCACATTGCAAATTGTAGGCTGCCTTGCGAGCCTCTTGAGGATTTCTGTGAATAGAAAAATGTTTCAAGATGGCGTCCTTATAGGTGGACCATCTTAAATGATTTTGGTCCTGCAGCCCCGCAAAGAAACTGGAGTATTCTGGTGAGAAGGTCCACTTTACATATTGAATACAGCTTTGGCTGTCCTTCAAATGGAAAGTCTCCATCATTTGCTCGTAAAGCTCCAAGTGTTCCCAAACAGAATACTTGGCGTTCTTGTGATAAGGCGTGATGACACTCCTTATTGCCTTTATTTGCTTCAATGGGTCCTTAAGCAAGGCCCTTTTTGCCTTATTGGCCTTTTTGGTTCGGGTAACCCTGGTCCATTCATCCTCTGACTCAGAAGCACTGCTCCCAGAGGTTCCTGTCTGATCTTCCAGGTTTTCCCGGATTCTGCGAGCCTGGGAATGGCTGGCAGAATGTGGGGACCTGGTCTCCTGTGTCCTGCGCCGTTCAGAGGAGTCTTCAGATTCCTCCTTGCTGCCAGGATTTGATGGGTACCCCCCCACTGACCTAACTGGGCAGAAGTTTTCAGGATGCCCTTAATGGGCTTATTCTCCTGGGGTTCCCCATTACATGGCACTGTGCTTGGGTGCCCATACCCGGATGCCTCCTCATCCATTCCTGGGAGGTACTGGCCTATGAGCCCCATGCTTCTGGCTGGATAGTAATCTGCCATCCCTGTGGCCCGGTGCTCATGTGCGCCAGGGGACATGGGGGTGGCAGAGTCCAGGGACTGAGAGAGATAAAGGCCTTTGGTACTAGGGCTCCTGAGGTTATGCTCAGGAGTTTGCCTTTCCCAGCGAACCTGGTCTCTATCCGCCCCTGCTCCCTGCTGCAATGCAAGAGCCTGCGCTTTCAGTTCCTCAGTTAAGGCCTTACTAGACTCTATCAGTCTCTCCTGCATTGCTACCTGTTGTTGAAGCCTATCATTGTGCTGGCAGAGAGCCTCATTCTCAAACTCTGCCTGGGTATCCAGGTCTTTCAGGATCAGTTTATTGCTCTCCTCTTTCTCTCTGTCTAGTTGGATTTGCACTGTGGCTACCTGCTCTGTGCATGCCCTGTTGAAATTGATCTGTTGCTCCAGCTTTTTCTGGCTCTGCAGTAGGGAGTCCAAACTGTCTTGGCGTTCCTTCTGCAAGGCCAGAATTCTGGTATCCTGGTCAGCCTTTTCCTGTTGCAGTATATCCATGTCCTCTTTTATTTTAATGATATACTGCCTACTATCATTTTCTGACTCCTGGCTCCTCTGCAGCCTCTGCTCAGAAAAGTCCAGATCAGATTGGGCCTTCTGTAATGCCAGAAGTTGCCTACTCGCCAGATCTTGGCCTTCAGCACATTTGTCCTGCATGGCTCCCATATGTAAATATAAATATGCCGCTACCCTGGCAATCTTGTTGTGCTCATCCTTGGCCTTAGGGGACATATATAGTTCACTCAGGGCCACAAGGGACCCTGGTCTCTCCATGTATCTGACCCTGTTTCAGTGATCTGGGGTGCGATTTCCTGCAACCAGACCATCTGGTCCTGATGAGTTCACTCACCTCTCACAAATAGCTTATGTAAGAAGTGCTCTCTGGCTATTTTCATATCTACCAAGGTCGTCATTCTGGAATTTGAGTTCCTTCCTGACTTACAGAAGTTTGTATTTTATTTTTGCAAAACAGACCTTTTCCTTAGAGCGTTCCTTTGAGGAGTGCTTTACAGCGTAACACAGCGTGGTGATCCGACCGGATATGTGTATCTGGTCAGCTGGCACACTGTATTAATCTGCACAAGTGATAGATCTAACCCAAACATCCGGCTCGAGCCCCCACTTTGTAAGAGGATTCAATCCAGCACTACAGCTAAGTCAATGCCTAGTCTGGCATACTGAATGGAAACCCTTATTGATATATCTTTATGTCCAGTTCATGAGTTCTGGATGACTACCCCTATATAACACCCCACTCTTGGAATCCCCCTGACCCCACTGAGCCAAGAAGTAGTTCTGTTTTGCAAGTTTAAAAGGTTTATTTGAGAATTTAAACAATATATATATATCACACTTTTATAATGAATAAATAATTGAATATCACACTTAATCTGAGCAGTAATCAATAATGGATGGTCTGGCACTAGCACACTTGTGAATAGGAACAGAAGAATAATGTGGTAGAGAATGCTTTATATAAGTTCAGATGGATGCAATGTTGAATGAAAGGCAGTACAGAAGATACTCAATATGATTTCAACAAAACAATGTAATCACTTTTCTCTGGCAATCCACTCCCCCCCCCCTTATACAATGTAAGGAAATGAAGAGTAGCACACAGTTCTCAGACATGCAATCAAATGTAATTCAGTTCACCCCAGCAAGCTTAGACTACGGATAGAAGTTGAAACACAGGCAAAATGCTTTGAATATGGTGACAATGCAGCGAGAATATGCTGAAAATACTTTTAATTCCCTTCAGGAGGTTCAGGCTGAGTGGTATCTAGTCAATATGAGTTCAGGCTCACTCTAGCAATGATTCAGGGATGGTTCTTAAGAGGCAAACGAAATTTAGCAGTTCAGGCAAAAGCAGCTATCTTTTTACAAGTAAAGAAATCGGGCCAAATCGCATATCGCGGAAAAATTCGCGAGTGCAAGAATCGTGATTACGGCAAAAGTATAAGTCGGTTCTAAGCTTGTTGAAAAGCTGAGATTCTAAGCTTTCAGAGGAAACCAAGTTCCTAGCACAAACGGTTCCAGAGATACGGACGATTAAATAAAGGTAGTTTTTCGGATTTGAAATTTTAAAAGTTCAAAGCGACAGGTTACAGCTTGCAGCTAGAAAATGACAGGTGACAGCTTTGCAAATGACAGGTGACAATTAGGAGGCAGTTCTGGTTAGATTTAAAATAGATTGAATTATATTATTTTAACTAAGTGATTGGTTCTGCACAGTTCTGCTAGGTACTCACAATATATTTTGAAATAGGCTTCCCCACTGATCTGGTCAGGTTTTGGACTGGACTCCGGTTCTGGTCTTGGCACTTCACAGTGATCTGGGTTAGCTCTCTGGTTCTGCTAACAGCGGTCTGGGTCACTCTGGATCTCTGGCCTCTGGTTCTGGATACTGCTCTGCTTTCTCTGGGTACAGCACTGCTTCTGGATCTTTCTGCACAGCTTTCTCTGGACCCAGCGCTGATCTGCACGGCTCCTGGATGCTGCTACCGCTGTTAGGTTTGCTGGATGCTGAGGCCTACTGAGAAGAGTTCTCAGTTTGTGGGTTTAGGCCCTTGCTTTGAGTTCTGAATCAAGTTCTTTAGAGTTTTAAAGTCTAAGTGTTGAATCTGGTATCTTCTGGATGTTGTATGGTCCGGCAGAGCGCGTTGCAGCAACTGGATTTGAATGTCCTCTCTAGCTTCCAGTGGCTCTTTTTATGTCTTTTGAAATTGGGTGTGTGTGCAGCATCACTAGCCAGCCCCTCTTTCAACTGCCCATTGGTCAAGCTTTCTGCACTGCTTTGATTGGGGGAAGGAAATGTGTGTCATGGTGATGCTGTAGGTTTTATGGGTCAGAGGATCCTCCCCTGGTCAGTTTGCCCACAAATCTATATTTGGCCTAAAGACATATTTCATAGATACACAGTGGTTTTAAATTACATGCACCCATCACGTATCACATGAGGTATACTCTGTTCAAACTCTTATGTTTCTAAGAGCTTGCATTCAGAAACGTTTTTTAACTGGTTTTGCAATATTGGTTTTTCATTAAAAATTCTACACATATACACGGCCTGTCCATACATACTCCAGTCAATTCCCATGTCTCTAGCTTAAACACAGAGTCTGTAGTATACATAAATAGCAGGGTTTTGCCCCAGAACATCACACAAATTCCCAACACGTCTTAAAACGTGCACAGAAAAATCACAAGAATTATGTTATCATTTAAATAATTTTGACAAGTCCGCACCATGAGTTATACATCTTTCTTAAAATCATATTCTGGCCAACAGGGGTGTGTCTTTTCAGGTCACATGGTGTAGAAACCAGTTTATCCAGTTTCTGCCAAGCTCAGAGACCCTGCCCCTCCCAGCTTCTGCCAAGAGGAAGCTGTTTTACGGTCCCCCCAATAAACCATCTGCCTGGGCCCTGGAAGGCCCATTGTTCAAGAGGAAGCCATTTATGGCCTTCCCCCAATAAACCCTCTGCCTGGGTCCTTTGTTTAGTCTCTAGCAGTCCCTTGGTAATTCAATCAGAGAGGGGTAACCTCCCCTCAGAATGCAGCCAGGCCTGAGAACTGCTGTGGATCCAGTTTCACTCCAATTGGGGGGAAGTTGTCATGCAGAATCCAGTTCCTTAAGCCAGGCCCCAGCTAATGTCACTTTTAGTTACCCAGTTTTCTGCATTCAAATAAAACTAACAATTTTTACATATGCAGCTAGAATGCTGATTCTAAGTTCAAAACTATGACATTTTAACAGTGACAAACTGTGGCAGTCACAAGTCTGTCCCTCAGTTTATTTACACATTTCGATTTTTGGTAATTTTAAATCCAGTTTCAGTTTAAGCCGCTGCAGACCTGCAGAGCTCAGCCAGTCTTGTTATAAACCTTCAAGTCACTTCAGAATATAACTTTACATTGTATCCACCTCTCAGTAAGTCTTTCTTTGGCCTGCTTTGGGTTCATTTATTCAGTTTTACACAAAAGTCTGGTGGTTTTAAAACGCCGGCTTTCTGATAGTGGTGAGTACTGGTAATGCAACCATTTTTGGGATTTAAGAAAATTAATTCCCCACAGTTCTAGGTTGCTTTTGGCAATCAGCATTGCCATTCCCAATGGTTTCATGCTACTGTGTGGGTAGTCCAATGGTGGTTTTAGGCAGTGCCCTTCTGTGCCCATAACATCGGCAGAAATGGGTGGCAGCCTATTCTTCATGCATTTCCCTGGGCATTTTCTGGGAAGCTCTGGCCATCATGATGTTTTCAATGCTAGTAATGCACACGTTTTTTTTTTTGGTAGGGCTCGGATGCATGGGTAAAAACACCCCACAAATGGTATCAAGCTTAAACGAGTGGACTATACCTTTCATGACTAATAGCGGACAAAGGAAACACGTATAAGTTGTGCATAGCGCCAACTGTGTAGGAATCCAACACAAACTCACTTAAACTGGTGTTGGATCATACAGCGACATTTTCCCATCCACTTACATATCTACCCATATTTAAATATGCTCACTCCTCAACAACACACCCCTGTGCACCAACATACACAAGGAATCACTCACACACCTCAAACACAGCACACATATAGGCACTTATTCACACACAGATGGGCATCTCTTCAGTGTGCACTTCTAATCACATCCACACACACCCTTATAACCTCACTTACTCATGAAGAACTTATCATCCACAACAGCAAGAATAATGCAGGCAAGAATGCACACACAGTGATAACACTGCAGATGCGGCAGCTTGATCTCAGCTCAATAGTTGAGTTGATTGCCCTCATAGCGCAATCCACTATATCAAATGACACCCAAATGTCTCTCAAGTGGATTGAATATTCCATATGAAAGCACTAGAACTGGACAACATCTTCTTGAGGTGGCCTTTTGAAAATGGTCTTGTTCTTGAGATGCCCCCTAGATTCTAGTATAGCTTTGGGCATATGAAATCAAAATGCATCATTGTCTTGGAGAAGTCAGGTATCCTCGTGAGTGGATGGACTCATATGTGTTAACTGATGACTGCATGGGTGGATGAATGAAATTCATTGTTAAAACATAGCCAGGTGCTCTTACAACATGCTAGACATTGACAGCCAATGCCAAGGTTCTCCCACCATGACAGAATATTTTCAGATCCCCAGGTTTTACCCTCATATTCCAGGGTACGCCATCAAAAGCAGAGGTGCTATCATCACTAGTCCAATTGAAGTACTCCCACTACATACTAACCGCCCACCCATGTACACCAACAGACATAGAGGCACACACACTCACACACGGAGGCAACCAAAAACATCCAGACAACACATACACAGCACAAATGCACACACACTGACAACACACATCATTTCACCCCTGCAAATTCTACACACAGAAAGGCACCCATGCACATGCAGCCTCTCACTAAATCCATTCCCTCATCCATACATATTTATGCAAACCCTTCCCTGCATACCCTTGCACACCCACCGATGAGGGTAAAAACATAGCAAGTACCCATTCCTATTCACAGTGCACATGAACACATATAGTCAACCTTACACATCAAGCCTCCCAAAAGATCATCCACAAAATCACATGACCTATATTCAAACTCAGAATTGGACTACCACTCATGAAGATTCACCCACCCATGCAAGCACAAATGCACAAAAACAGGCAGGAGAGCATACCTACAGATAACACCTACATGCACCTATTAACAAACAAACAGGCACCCATACACATAGCAACCACCTTTAGGTTCCAACTGTCAGACACACATGGAAATTCACTCACAAATATGCAATTAAATGTGTA
Source organism: Ambystoma mexicanum (assembly GCF_040938575.1). NCBI lineage: Eukaryota > Metazoa > Chordata > Amphibia > Caudata > Ambystomatidae > Ambystoma > Ambystoma mexicanum. Next base: position 1,203,557,281 of record NC_090933.1, read on the forward strand.
CACACACAGTGCATGGCAGCAACTACGCCTTCTCCTACCTAGTGGGGATGGGAGAAGACATCACCTTGGGGGTAGTGTGGCATCCCATTGGAGGAAGTTTGTGGAGTAACCCCATGGGCAAATCTCAGGTGCAACGCCACTAAAGAACACATTGGTTTACTGTTTGCTGGACAATTGTGTGGAATAAAGAGGAAACGGCGATATGGAGCTATCTGCACAAACTTGATCCACCAGTGCGCCCAGCTATTCTCTGATACTGCCATTCCCCCGTTTTTCATTAAACGTTCATATCCTGTGGGGGTGCCATACTACATGTGAGGGTAGGGGCGCAAGTAAGGGTTCCCCCTCCTTTCTCTAACATCAATTGCAATTGGTTATTTATATCGCGCTTAACACCCATAGGTTTCTAAGCACAGACCCGAGGATCGAACCTGTGTTGCTCCGTGTCGTCTAGCTTCTAAAACAAGCGCTTTACCCCTGAGCTATCCTACCGGCGAGTAACTCCGATCAGTTTGAAATTTCACTTCCTGGTCATTCACTCAAACCACCATTGTCTCTGTCGTTTCAGCTAAGGTCAATGCAGAACAGTGGGTGTCTCTTTCTCTTATGCAGGCTCAGCTGCAGACATGGCTCCTGCACACCTGGTGCCAGCCTGCGTCCTCCCACACTGTATGGCAGCCCCTCTCACTAGGAGCGTTTCTCAAAATTGACACCAACGAGGAACAAAACACAACCATTCTGATAACAGATGAATTGGCGGAAACCATTACTGTTAAAAACGCCAGAGTTATGATGAATTGTTCAAAATACTCGTCTACAAGTTTGATTTAGCATTATAAACCATCACCAAATGAACTTTGCTTTAAAAGCATGTAGATGCTGTGTATGAAATGGCTTCCTGATTGGAGATGACTTTGTTGGCGACAGTTCACGCATTCCTCGTGAGCTACATGAAAGAAAGGTAATGGAAGAGGAATTCAATAATGTGCTGGACCAATCAGAGGCATAAGAGTCTGTGTCACCCAATTAAAAATAGGTCTGCAAGAGGGCAGAAGCTAAGCCTAAACAGTACCAAATTGAGCACAGTTTAAATTGTAGAGTACAGCCTCCTCATGGTGGCTTTTCAGTATAAAACGAAATCTCAAGCGCATTCCTTTCACCATTTTGTAAAAACAAACGTAGTTGCAGTGAGAAAAGCTGTTTTGAAGGCCTGCCCTGGAGGGACCCCGTGCAGCTTTCACTTTTAGTTAAATAAACTTCATGAAACTCCTTGTTTTCCCTCGGGTGCAAGATGATTTTGGCTCCTGACCAGTAATCGCAACTGTAGCCGATTCCTCAAAAATATATTCTATTTTGGGAAATGTATAATGCCCAGATTTTTTTTTTTACATTTTTTACATATATCATTAGCACTGAAAACACTTTCGCCCAACTTACAAACAAATCAGCGCCACGATGCCCCCGGGCTGCTGCGCGCTTTAAAAATGTTAATAAGTAAATAAATAAATGAATGAACCATCACTGCGCTAAGCGTCCGGGATGCAGAAACATGTCATTTCAATTGTTAATTTGCCATTACATGTTTTTTGTCACTGAGCTATCAGAGGTCCCAGGGATGCTGTCAATAGTGCATTCAGCACAGGTACACACTTGGGGGAGACATTTGTACTACTCCCGCATAAGCCACCTCCCCAAACACTGACTTGGGTTCACTTTGTCTCCAATGCACACTAGACACAGCTTCCTGCAGCACTGCCTGTCATTACATCAAAAGGGGGCTCTTAGCCATTCAATTGGAGCATCATCCCGGCATGCGCCTTCATGCGCTGGCCCTTGCTACTGTGTCGTAGGCATCCTTTCAAGCACACACCGATGTATCCTTAATAGACTGCGGACCCGAGTTAGAACCTGGCGTGCGCTTCACCAACTCGGTGACCCCGAAATCAACAGGGCCCTATCCTTCAATTTGCACCCCCATTCATTAAACTGCATTTTGCATTTGTGTTAATTGCCCCCTTCCTTTCACTCATGTATCCTTTATTGCTTTCGTTTAATCCCTGCTGTTTTTATTTTTTACATATGCAATGCCATTGTTGTGTTTATTATTTCTTGTTTTTAGTCTCACAAAAGTGTTTCCTTTTTTACCCCTGTAGGACTAAATGGCACACAATGCATGGGGTACATTGGTATGTATCCCAAAACCAAAGGTGGGGAACCCCTACTTCATGGGCATCTGGGTTCAAAGTCAATATATACTGAACAAGTGTGATGCCCTATGGAAATGAAAGATCAATAAATGGGTTTCAAAAATAGCATGACGAGTAGAGACTATGTCATTTAAAAAAATCATTTTATTCTGTAGAAATTTCATAAAATATATAGATAAAACACCTTTAAACATACAACATCACTACATATACAATGACTAAGGCAACAATTCATTTGACTCAACAATAATAATTTGTGTATTTTTTTGTTTGTTTTGCAAACAACTCCAAGACGACAATTGCCTAATTTCTAGACCATCATGCAAGTCCACCAAGATGCATAATGGTGAAGCTGCACGCAAGTCCACCAAGATGCATAATGGTGAAGCTGCACGCAAGTCCACCAAGATGCATAATGGGGAACCTGCACGCAAGTCCACCAAGATGCATAATGGTGAAGCTGCACGCAAGTCCACCAAGATGCATAATGGGGAACCTGCACGCAAGTCCACCAAGATGCATAATGGTGAACCTGCACGCAAGTCCACCAAGATGCATAATGGGGAACCTTACCACACAAGGGAAGAATACTCAAAAGGCATACAGGGGACAAATGAGTAACAAGATGAACACACGTAGGGGAGTCCCCCGAATGAACCATTCAGCAACTAATTTGATAGCCCAGTTTTAGCTCATACTAGGCCCCATTCCATATGCTGTTTTAATCACCACACAGAATGTAAAATATAATACACAGTGTTTGTCATTTTGTACAAAAAAGTAATAATTTATTACATAGGCCATTGGTCCTACGTTTACACAAAAATATAAGAAAAGCCACATGAATACATATATCGATATGAGAGATGTATATATACATCTGATGGCATTTTAATGATTTAATCATGAAACAAAAGGTGACACAAAGACAATTCCATAGTATGGAGGAAAGAGGGCACAAACCACTGTCTTCCTGGCCCTATCTGGCTAATAAGTCACAGAAGTCCTCCAAAACATAGTGTCACCTAATACATATTCTAAAATTGATTATGCATGACAAGAATTGTACTTGACTAAAAATACACATCTCAGGTCGACGTCCATGGTGGCGATGTTGAACCACATAGCATAACTCGTTGGTACAGAGTGATGCAAAGGACGTTTCGGCAGGACATCAGTTATACTGCCTTCGTCAGGACCCCAAAGGAGATGGAGCTTTAGAGAAAAGAAACGGTCCTCCAGAAGTGAAGTTGCTGCCACCGAGGCGGCGTAAAGGGAAAAGAACCTCCTGGTCTAGATGGGGGGACTGGGTCTGCCCTCAACGGGTATGCCTCTGTTGACTGTCATGTGGATCAAACGTCCATGTAGCCAAATTCAGTGGTCCAGGGCAACTGTATAGTCGGGCGTCCTCCCGTAAACGTTCCTAGGCTGGGTCAGCTTCCTGAAGCAGAGCAACGTTTGGAGAACCTCAATATAGCATTCTTCCAGTGGGTGGGCATTCGTCCCCCAACTCAGGAAAGACGAGGTAGCTGTTGTGGTAGCAGAAGCTAATGTTGTCCCCTCTTTCCTCCATACTATGGAATTGTCTTTGTGTCACCTTTTGTTTCATGATTAAATCATTAAAATGCCATCAGATGTATATCGATATATGTATTCATGTGGCTTTTTTTATATTTTTGTGTAAACGTAGGACCAATGGCCTATGTAATAAATTATTACTTTTTTGTACAAAATAACAAACACTGTGTATTATATTTTACATTCTGTGTGGTGATTAAAACAGCATATGGAATGGGGCCTAGTATGAGCTAAAACTGGGCTATCAAATTAGTTGTTGAATGGTTCATTCGGGGGACTCCCCTACGTGTGTGCATAATGGTGAATCTGCATGCAAGTCCACCAAGATGCATAATGGTGAACCTGCACGCAAGTCCACCACGATGCATAACGGTGAACCTGCATGCAAGTCCACCACGATGCATAACAGTGAACCTGCACGCAAGTCCACCAAGGTGCATAACGGTGAACCTGCATGCAAGTCCACCACGATGCATAACGGTGAACCTGCATGCAAGTCCACCAAGATGCATAACGGTGAACTTGCATGCAAGTCCACCAAGATGCATAACGGTGAACTTGCATGCAAGTCCACCAGGATGCATAACGGTGAAGCTGCATGCAAGTCCACCAAGATGCATAATGGTTAACCTGCACGCAAGTCCACCAAGATGCATAACGGTGAACCTGCATGCAAGTCCACCAAGATGCATAATGGTGAACCTGCACGCAAGTCCACCAAGATGCATAACGGTGAACCTGCATGCAAGTCCACCAAGATCAGTCCACCAAGATGCACAATGGTCAACTTGCATGATGAACTAGAAATTAGGCAATAATAAATGAAACTTTTTCCAAAATCAATTATTGCTGAGAAAAGGAATTGTCGTCTTGGAGTTATTTGCACAAAATAAATTCACACATTATTCTGTTGAGTAAAATGAATTGTTGCCTTAGTCATTGTATACATAGTGATATTGTATGTTTAGAGAAGTTTTATCTATATATTTTATGAAATTTCTACGGAATAAAATAATTTTTTTAAAGGATACAATCTCTACTCCTCACCATGCTATTTTTGAAACACATCTATTGATGTTTCATTTCCATAGGGCATCACACTTGTTCAGTGCACATTGGTATGCACCGCACACAATACACATATCCTGAGCGTCTTTGCTTCACTTCTCAAAGCCCCCACCTCCGTTTAGTTCAGCCGGAGCTGCCCTCCCCTTCCATCAACTTCCCGCCTAACCCTTTCACGCCTGATATGGTGACCACTGCCGAGCACTACAGGTGGGGCTTACCAATAAGTGCTTGGTAAACATCACACCTCTGTATATATCGTATGTCACTATTATTATTTTTTATTTTTTATTTACTTGTTTATAATCAAAACAAAATTGATTTTTACAAGGAATCATTTCATAGTCATCTAAAGAACAGAAGAAAAGAAAGACGAAGAAAAAAGAAGAAGAGAAGAGAGAAAACAAGTGTAGAAAGTCGTAGCATTTATCAAATGATTCTCTGTTAATTAATAATAGCTGGATTTACAGTCTCTATTGCCATTTTTAATGCAGCTTCTATGATCTTAACTGCCGCCGTTGACCATTTTCTTTTTTCTCCGGCAACCAAACTGCACCACCACGTGTCCTCCTCACGAAGTGTGGAGTCGTACATCAGGGGTGCCACAAAGCTTCCCTCAAGTGAGCTGTTTTAACACAATTCAAGAGTAAATGTCTTACAGTTTCCACCGATTCAGAATCTGTACATAATCTGCAAGTTTTCGAAAGTAGTTGGGATCGAATAGCTCGGATTTCTTGTGTTGGCATTACATTTTTTTTTTTTTAAACTTTATTTATTGGTTTTAACAGTTTAACAAAGTATGCATCACTTGTAATATCAGACGTTAATCAAAAAAATTATGTATCCCCCCCAACCCCAACTCAAGACCACAGTCAACATTATCTTCCAATTATGATGGGCCGGATTGATGGCTAGGACAGTCCGAACCGTCCGAGGTATTGTCAGAGTTATTAGGATGCAGTAGTGGCTCTGTTAAAGCCACCCAGCGATGCAGTTCTCCACTGGAGTCCAGCCTCTGTTCAAGGATTGCCGTTTCCCACGCGCCGGTCTCCGCCGTTATCCATTTCGTCAGGTCCCCCCACCACAGTGCCTCATACGGGGCCCATGGGCTCTTCCATCCCATGGCTATGCGTCTCTTTGCAGTTATGTAAATCAGATCTTTGAGTTTGTTTAGAGGCTTATTTTTGTGGTTGCGTTTGCATCTGCCCAGGATGCAGGCTGCGGGGTTGTTCACTTATAGCTCAATATCTGCATCCGCCACCCTCTCCTGAACCTGTGTCCAGAAGTGGCGTATCTCCGGGCAGCCCCAGAACATATGTGTCATACCCGCTCTCGGCTCCTTACATTTGGGGCATACCTGGGCCTCAGCTCCTTTGAAATTGGATATGGCCTCTGGTGTTAGGTAGGCTCTGTTGGTGATGTATAATTGAATGAGCTGCAAACGGGCATTCCTAGAAACTTTTTTGTGGTAGTGAGTTATTTTCTCCCATTCGACCTCTGCAAAGTCTTGGCCAAGTTCGATTTCCCATTTTGCTTTGCTTTTGAGCTCGCTGTTTGTTGTGCCCTGGAACAGGGTTTCGTACAATCGCGAGGTTTCATGGCCGCCTTCGGCTGTGTTTAATAGTGTTTCAATGACCACGTTTTCCGTCTTTGGGGTGGTAGCCTCTGGCCATCTAACCATTATGGCTTGTGTCACTGCCCTATGGAGCAAAAATTGGCCAGCGGGTAATCCCGTAGTCTCAGCAAGGTCAGGGAACGGTATGATCTCCTGGTCTCGTGTTAGGTCTCCTAAGGTGGCCACTCCATAGGGTTCCCACTGGGAGCCTGATTCGAGAGAGCCCCATGGCTGGTAAGCCATAATTGCTGCGATGGGGATTTGAGGTGAGAAGGGATCAGCTGACCCCACAGTTCTGCACGCTCTGTTCCAGAGCTTTATTCCAAGTTTGATTAGGTATGGGAAGGGCTGAGTGAGTCTGTTCCGGACCCATAGCAGGTCCCTCAGGAGGATATTGGGCAGTGCAGGTTGGAGGAGCCTAGTGTCCGTGGAGGTCTTGTCAGCCATCCATCGCATCACATGCCTTAGTTGGCTTGCCAGGTAGTACAATTCGAAATTGGGGACTTTGATTCCTCCCCCCTCGTAGGGTCTTTGGAGTGTGTCCAGTGCCACCCTGTGTCTGCCTCCC